>NW_025999924.1:1154643-1185855 GCF_001458135.2 Marmota marmota marmota | reverse complement strand
CCGCCTCATTGATTGCTCCGCAGGGCTGTGGGGGCGGGAAGGCGGTGGCCGCGGCGCTTTTGTGTGTGGCGAGTGTGCGGGTGAGGCCGGTGCGGGGTCCGCCCGGGCGCCGCTGCAGTGCAGGGGGCCGGACCGCTGGGGAAGGCCGCCTTGGTGGATCCCGAGCAGGGTCTCCTGCGCCTCCGGGTCTCCATCCTCCCCGGGGACAGCAGCCCGGCCCAGAGCGGGCTTCGTTAGGGATGACCCTGCCTCGAGCTCATCCCGGCTGTTCGGTTTTATCGGCCTCTTAGCTGCCGGGGTGGGGGTGGGGAGCGTGAAGACCCGTGATTTCAATATTTAGGGAACCGACTACCCGTCAGAGGCTGAGGTGGGGGAGCAAGACCGTAGCCAGAAGCTACTGTCTGGTTGTGGGCCTCCTCGGCTTTCGTTCCCAAGCATGCTTCTGTTTGCTTGTCCCCTCCTTAGAAGAAGGATGTAGAGAATGCCGCGCTCAGCCATGCATAGGGGTGGGGAGCAGTAGGAAGAAATATTCGATAAGCTTCTCCAAGGTGATGGTACAGAAAGGGAGGGAGAGGGGATGGACATAGTCAACTCGTGGCACTACGGAGAAGGTGGGGATGCGCGACCGGATGTTGATATTTTCACACCCTCGGGAGAGGTAACTGAGAAAAGTGTGAAACGAGGTGAAGACACACGCTTAGTTTTTTTTTTTTTTTTTTTTAAGAGCTTTAGGCTTACATATGTTTCTGTAGGTTCCTCTTGGGGAAGGTGTTTTATGTCACTAGCTTGGGGTGTGGAATGTGATACATCAGCCACACTTGGAAATCATTTATATTATGGAGGAGAAAATACAGAGGGAAATAGGGAGAATTATTTTCTTTCAATACAAATATTGAGAGAACTAGAGATGTATAATATCCAGCATTATGAGGTGTTCTTGACTCCATGTTTATTATAATCATTCTTTTTATTTTTTACTCATTCATTATTCTTTAGCATACTCAGTAACCTATCACTTCCACACAGTCTTTTGGTTTCTACCAAGTTTGACCAAGTTATGTGAAGTTATATTGAGGTATGTTGGGAGATACTATATAGTTAGTGATTTTTTCTCTTCATTGTATTTGAGGTAATTTGTGGTTAAGAACTTCATATGCATCATTATCCTGCATATGAAGAAATTATACCACTTAGAGCTTCAGAAGTTACCAGTAACACTACTGGGAAAGAGATGTCTTTACTTGGAGTGGGATTTCTTTTATATTTTTCTCTCAACATTGCTTTCTTGAAAGAGTCCTGTTATATAATTTCATTTGATTTGGGTTCGCTGAATACCACTGGAAGTGGGATTTACATATTATTTTTAAAACTTGGGGTACAATAAAATGTTAAGTTCTTTACAATGTTTTAAGCCTCTCTGATCATAGGTGCTATGAAAATAGTGTATGACATTCAAGAGATATCTCTTTTTCTCTGAGCTAACATCTTTTTAAAATGTATTGGATTTGAAACAATTTTGGTTGTTTGGAGGATATAGGCTTCTAATATTCTTTCAGCCTTTACCTTTAACCCATACCAGAAATTCCCAGACACATATTCTTACTTTAGTGCTGGTAATCTACACATTTCAAAAGTAGTTTCTTGTAAAAAATAATGAAAGTCATTATAATATATATATTATCCTAACCTATTGGTGTACATAATTAAGTGCCTTAGGTGCATGATGGAATTGATGGATGGCAAAATATTGGTAGAGAACTTTTAAAGAGGGGAATAATTATTTGCATTAAATGATAGAGTTTCACAGTGGTAATTGGCTGTCTGGGACACTCCTTCAAGCTTTCCCTTTTTCATTTTAGAGAAACTGTTTTGCTTCCTACTACTTTTGTAACAGATCTGTATTGGATAAAATGCTAGTGGTTATTATAACAAAAGTAAACTTTGCAGCTGGATGAATATTAGAGTAATGTCTGAGACAGCGGAAATCAGAGGAGTGAAGAGCTGCTTTAGACTGCCATTAACTGGTGACTTGATGTTTTTCTTCATGTATACTAATGGTGATCCTTGTCACTGTTTCAGGACCAGGCTTTTCCTATCAGTGATATTCATATATTAATACATTCCAAAGACAAAAGAGTAAATTGAAAGGGGCTTATTCCTATTTTTGAGGCCCTGTGAAAATACTAATCTCAGTAAGTCTTTACTGAATATTAAAACCGGATGACTGGTCAACTGAGTTTCTCAGTCACCCTTTATCATTCATGATATAGCTTATTTCCTTTAAATATTACTATTTTGAGTACATAATTCAATATGTATGATGTTTTTAATTTTTTTAATTAATTTATTTTTTAGTTGTAGTTGAACACAATATCTTTATTTTATTTATTCATTGTGGTGCAGAGGATTGAACCCAGGGCTTTGCACTTGCTAAGTGAGTGCTCTACCACTGAGCCACAACCTCAGCCCAATATGATGTTTTTAAACTGCAGTAAGGAGAAGGTGTGGTGTAGAGAATGCTATGGAGGGATGTCAGGCTACCCACACCCATTTCAACCAGAGCCAGAATATTGCAGCATTAAAATACTTAACTAATAGACTCTTAAAGTCAATTCATCTGTGTGTCATCCCTCCCTTCCCTGAAATGTGCCTAACAGAGCAGAGTTGAGTGAATTGTTCATTACTGGATTTTAAAACATTTTTTAATTATTCAGATGAAATCTTCCCAGGAAGTGAAACCCTTATATTTATCATTCTGTACTGTCACCTCATACTGTGCCCTGCTCCCTCCTTGATGACCTCTCAGTTCAGGATCCCCAGAGTTAATTGAAATGGAGTGATCTGCTAAGACCAGTAGTCTTTTTCTGGTACTGTAAGGTTAGAAGTGGCAGGAGTTTGGCTTGACTCCTGATATTGTTTCCAGACACAGGTGATAACCTAGTATGAAATTGGACTGGCTTTTGGAAATGGACACTCAAGTATTTTTCTTGCATGTGTCTTTCTATTATCTGTCTCATTCAGGTCCTTCTTTAAGATCCCAGTAACTCTAAAAAGTACAGTCTTACAGTTGTATACCTAGTTAGTCATTGGGAATTTTTTTTTTTAAAGCTGCACTGTTAAAACATCAGTTCTACAGTAGCTGTGACTACCTTTTAAGGACTGGAAGAGGGATGAGAAAAGTTGAATTAGACATTATTCTTTGGGGTCTCTTAGTCACAGTATTGATATATGTGATCTTAAGGGAATCTTAGGATTCTTTAGCCAGAACAATCCTTGGAGATTATCTTGTTCTAGTTTTTGTAAATATGGAAACTGAGTCTCAAGTCACCATAAGGGATTTGTCTAGATTCATACAACTTGTCAGTGGCAATTGGGAACCTATCTTGCATAGTGTAGAATGCAAGCTATCAAGAACTGTGACAGTAAAGGAAGAATTCTGTTAGTAATCATATATAGTCTTATCAAAGTGGAAAATTGCTTCTCACTCATGGAAAGGCACCAGGGACCACTGTAATGGTCCTTGATATAGTGTAGTTACTAGAATGTCACAAAAACCCAAAATTTGGGAGAAAAATATTTTTGTCTCAATGAAATGTTGGAAAAGTTCCTTAATTAAAACATCTGGAATCCACAGGAAATTGAAGATTTCAAAGGACCCATTGGGGATTTTATAGTTTAGAGCAAGAATCTTGAGAGAAAACATTAAGTGTACTAATTCTCAACATGCTTTTTCACATTATTCTGCCAGCTCATCTTGACATGTCATTTTATAGGCTTCTGAAGAATAGACTCTGAATTTAGGTAATAAAAATTAACCACATAGCAGTACAGTTGTCTTTTAGTTATAATTTTGTGGCTCATATGGGGGTAGAATAGGATAGGGAAATTTGTGGAGTAATAATTCCCTTTTGCCTGATGATAAGTGATTCCAGATATGTATTTGTTGGCCATAGTTTTCCAGGTGCGTCCAGATATGTGATCTGATTGTATCAACACAGAAATCCTAGGAAGTAAGCCAGTAGGAGGGTAGTGGATTCATTGTTTTACAGGTGCAGAATATGAGGTTATATTATTTGATAAGATCAAATGGTTCATAAGGGATGTAGTCAAAACCTAAATCTATTCAATTCTACCTCTTTTAAGGAGTGGTGAATATTTGCTGATGATATTATGAAGTGATAAATACTAAAATGTTAATTTTCTTTTTGAGACTTATAACCTCCTGTAGTAGAATTCTTTCCACTATTACCAGACAGGCTCAGACAACTACCAATTTATAATAGTTTAAATTTACCAAATTGATGAAATCAGTTTCACGTTCGGCAGTCTAAGGCTTTAAAACCCTTTTCAATAGGCCCTGACTTTTTGCTTGTTAGAAGTGCCTCAGAAAACCAGAATCTATATTCATTGTCTAGCCACTTGATTCTTATGACAGATTTCTAGGGAAAGGGCATGTATCAATTTGTTCTTTATGTGATAATTAAAAAGAGAAAAAGAAAGGATAAAAGCTAGGGAAAAGAGGAAAGAGCCAGTGAAGCCTGTGTATGCTTATATAGAGAAAGGGTGTGAGTGTGAAAGATTCAGAACAGTGGGGTATCCAGACTCTTTCTAGTCACAGTATACATGACATTAACATTACATTAATCTTTTGCAAAGTTTAATTCTTGGTTTTAGGCACCTGCTTTTGATTTTGTAATCTCCATTTGTAACTTAAAATAATCTTTAAGGTAGTTTATTTATTTTGAGATCATCATCATTAAACTTAAAAATAGATCATAATTCTTAGCTGAAAACCCTGGATAAAACTTTTTATTCTTCTGTTTTACTTGGGGAGCAAATGCAGGTTTGGTTGTCCTTCCATTGTATACCATCTTTTAAAAACTAAAGAAATATTAATCGTATTATAGGTCTAGCACCTTTAATCTGAAATTTTTTAATCTAAAATGTTTTGAAGTCTGTTTAATCATTCTAATTCAGTGCAACAAGTGAAAATTCCATACCTAGTCTGGTATGACAGATAATAATTAAAATTCAGACACAAAAAATATTGTGTAAAATTGAATTCAGGCTCTGTATATTAAGTGTATATGAAACAAATGAATTTCTTGTTTATACTTGACTCCAATCCCCAATATATCTCATCAGTTATTTACAAATGTTCCAAAATCTGAAACATTTTTGATCCCAAGCATTTCAAATGAGTAGTCAATCTTTATAATTCATAAGTGAAAATAGTCGTTAGAGGGGCTGGGGCTGTAGCTCAGTGGTAGAGTGCTTGCCTAGCATGTGTGAGGCACTGGGTTTTATCCTCAGCACCACATAAAAATAAAAAATAAGGGGCTGGGATTGTGGTTCAGTGGTAGAGCGCTTGCCTACCCATGCGACGCCCTGGGTTCGATCCTCAGCACCACATAAAAATAAATAAGTAAAATAAAGATATTGTGTCCAACTACAACTAAAAAATAAATATTTTAAAAAATAAGTAAATAAAAATAAACAAATAAAATAAAGGCATTCTGTCCATCTACAACTACAAAAAATATTTTTAAAAAAGAAAGAAAATAGTTGTTAGAATTTCACCATATTAAACATTTTACATGCTTGATTACATATAGTTGCTGTGCTATGTAGTTAGTATAGAGAGCTAAATAAATTGATGTTCATGGGTATTAGGATCTCATCTAATGAAAACAACACAAAAAGGAAATGGGGAATCATTTCATTGTTGATTAACAGTTACCATTTTGTTGCCATCTCCCAAGAGAAAAATTAGGAAGTAAGCATCTCTTTTAAAAGGCCTTTTTCCAACTATGACCTTGACTAGGCCTTTCTCATTTTGGTGCTACCTGTTTTTCTCATTATGCAGTATAATAAAGCTCCCAATTCAGAAGGTTATTTACTAGGTGTGGGATATTTTGGAGTATAGAACTTAAATGATTATGGCGTATCAAAGTAATGTGATCTCATATTTTTTTAATTGCAGGTTTTATTAAATACTTTTATTAGCAGCTTAATTCCTATATATCAGATATTCTCATAGATGGTGGAGATACCAAAAAAGAATAAGGCAAAAATAGTTCCTGCCCTCACAAAGAAATAAATGATTCAAATATGACTTGATAAGAACTGATAGAAGTATGTCATTCTGTGTGTACATCATTACCACTTCCCATTTTAGGTTTAGGTTCTTTAGTTAGATTTGAAGTTATAGGTCTTCTGAATGGAAAATGTCATATGTCATGCATATTGTCCTTCCTACATTCTCTAACCATGACCAACGTCCATTGTCATGCTGTGCTTTCCTGAGAACTCATATTTGGCCTTAGAATTCTTAATATATAGTTCGGATAGCCTCTGTTAGTCAGATGAAATTAGCATTATTTGTCACTATCAGCCTATTTTCTATTCTCTAGTACCCTTTTTATTTTTTTATACCGGGGATTGAACTCAGGGGCATTTGACCACTGAGCCACATCCCCAGAACTTTTTTGTATGTATTTATTTAGAGACAGGGTCTCATTGAGTTGCTTAGAGCCTTGCTAAATTGCTGAGGCCGGCTTTGAACTTGTGATCCTCCTGTCTCAGCTTCCCAGCTTACAGGCACTCGGCGCTGCTCCTGGCTTCTGTTATCCATTTGAGTTATAACTTTAACCTCTATATTGATAGCAAAAGGAACAAAGTTTACTCTTTTTAAGTTTCTGGCAGACCATTTCCTGGAGCAGGTTTCTAGGTTGGAAATGCTTATAAACACAGAGACCAAGGATGTGGAACCTGAAAGCAGGTATAGCCACCCTAAAAGCTACTGGTATTTATGTATTATTTGGGAATTATCACCTTGCACAGTATGGCCAAATGCATAAGAATCTGTTTTTATTCGTTTTGTTATGACTTTTAATCAAATTTCACATATGTAGAAATTTTTAAAGGAAAGACAGGTTCAAGAGGGGACATATGTATGGTAAAATTTGCTGACTGTGCTTTCCCTTTTGATCATAATTCTTGGCCAACAATTATCTACTTAGCCTCACTCAGATAGCTTTTATTTTCCACACTGCTACTTGATTTGTTAAAAAGTCAATCCAGTTGTTAGTCTTGATAGCTGAAAAGATTTAACATTTGTGCCCCTTAAAAGCCAGTTGCTTTGCTAAATGTATTATTATTTTGATTTTTTTTAAAGAAGGTAAGAGTATCTTTCCTATTTACAGAAGAGAAACTTAGCCTCACACATTGATTCCTGTCTGCAGTTAGTATTGTGATCCGTTATTTTAGGAAAAGTAGCATCTCCTAAAGGAAGTGACCTGACAAGACTTTATTTAAATAGTGGGAGGAAGATGACCAGTAGATAGATTGTCTTGGGGGGAAGGAGACATTCCAAGCTTTTTGCACACAACATGGGAGAGGTTCTTGAGCTAGAAACAGGGCTGTCAGGTAAAAGTCTGTCAGGTGGGAGGGTGAAAGATGAGGAAGATAAGAAGGGGCAGGGTAATCTGGGGTACTTTATTAAAGACTTGTAAACAAAGGTAAGGTAAGAATCTTGGAATTAATTTCTAGGACACTTGGAAACTACTGTAGGACTTAATCTTCTAAAAGTGGTAATAGGAGTTAGCCAGTGATTAGTGGTAGATTAGAGGGAGAGTAGCACTGAAAATGAGAGCTAGTGTGGAGAAGATTGCATCAGTCTGGGAGAGTGAACAAATGATTAAAGAACAGATGAGATGCAGAACACCCTGCAAAAAGAATTGATGTAATGTGGTGATACATCACTTGTGCTGAGTAAAGGACAGATGAGTTGGAAAGGAATGGATTTCACATTTGTAAAGTCTGAGTGTAGATTGTAAAATCTATTTGGTTCTGTTTAGTCAAGCTAATCCTATTCATGAATACAGTGTAGAGGACGGTAGAGCCTACATACAACGTAATATTAAAATCATCCAACTTAGGCTCTTTTTTGCCTCTAATATCTTGAATGTAAGTGAATTTAAAGTATAGGTCATTTCCAACAAATGTTTACATGCCGCAAGAATTTACTTAAGTTATAACTGTTTTGCCTTAAGACTGAGATTCTGGAATGGAATCGAAAGGAAAATTAGTACTTAAAGAATTTGGCTTCAGCTCTTTAAGGGATGAAGTGTTTTGATTCTTGAAGCTGGGGGTTGGATGTGTAGGCCTTGTGTTAATCCCCAGTAATCTCCTCCCCTCTCAGCTTTTTTCTTGCTCTTATTTTTTATCTGTTTTTTTCTCCCCTCACATATACCCTCCCTATTTCATTGTTTATAATAATCTCTTAACTGCTATTTACAGTTGAGGACTAAAAAAAGGGATAGGCAAGGGACAAGTAGGCTGAGTAAACAGGGTTTGAGGCAATTGAATTAATTGATATAATACTGTAATGATGGACATGTGTCATTATATATTTGCCAAAATCCATAAATGGTACAACACCAAGAATGAACCCCAATTTAAACTGAGGACTATGGGTTATGATGATAGTAGGGGAGGTTGTGTGTATTTGTTCAGGAAGGAGATATATGGAAAATATTTGTATATGCCACTCATTTTTGCTGTGAACTTAATGGAAGGAGGGTCTACAAGAATTTATAATATTTTAAGAGTGAGGATCAACCATGCAATTAAGTTTTTGCTCTTCATTTTTGTCATGTGTAGTCTTTGGATCATATAGGAGAGTTAGGGTGTGCCAACAAGAATTTTTTTTTTGATACCAGGGATTGAACTCAGGGGCACTCGACAGCTGAGCCACATCCCCAGCCCTATTTTGTATTTTATTTGGAGACGGTCTCACAGAGTTGGTTAGTGCCTTGCTTTTGCTGAGGCTGGTTTACTGGGATTACCCAACCCAAGTATAATTTTTCAATGCAGTGAGAAGAATTCAGATATGCTTGGTAACCTTAGCGTAGTTTCTTTATTTCAGCCTGTGGACTTAATGAATTTATAGTTCATATGCTTTGACAAATGTCCAAGTAGTGCAGTCTGGAAGTATCAACTAAGGTTGAATTTAAATAAGAACTTACCTATTCTAGTTGAACAGTAGGAATTTTCTGCTATAAGATATGCACATGAAATCTAACTTTCATATCAAGAGAAGGGAGTTGGGATACAAACATTGAACTTCAGTGGCACATGACTGAAATCCCAGTGGCTCAGGAAGCTGAGACAGGAGGATTGTGACTTCAAAGCCAGCCTCAGCAACTTAGTGAGGTCCTAAGCAACTCACTGAGACCCTGTCTCTAAATAAAATACAAAATAAGGTTGGAGATGTAGCTCAATGGTCAAGTGCCCCTGCTACTCCAGAAAAAAGAAACAAAAAATTTGAACTTTTTTCCTTTTACGGTGCTGGGGATTGAACCCAGTTTTTCTGTTTGTTTGGTAATAGTATTAATCCTATAATTTACCATGGACCACTAAAGAGACATGGATAAAATAATTTACCTGTAATGTTTTTATGAACTGAGAACAAATTAGAGGTCCTAATTAGTGAAGTAAGTCTTGGAATTTAATCACAGATAGCTCCTTGATGAAATACTGTTATTGGTCAAAATTTACTTGCGCTGTTACAATAAGGACATTGACTTGTCCAAAGCTGTACGTAAAGTAAAAAGCAAATGTGAGCTTGAAACGTAGATTGCCTCCAAAGTCCTCTACACTCTAATTCCTTTTAGAGTTCTTTGTATATTATGGCTGTTCCAGTCATTGGAAGTCAGATCATTAAGTATATAATGGTTTCATTTTCTTCTCTGAGGTAAAGTTTGCTTTCAGGCATTTTTATTAATCCAGCTAGTATTTGCTGGATAACTATTACATGTCCCTTCATTTGAGGTCTTTGAAGGAACAAAGGGGTTTTCCCTGGAAAAGGTTACTATGGCAGATGGAACAAAAACTTGAATTACTGAATATCTCCATTTCAGTGTCTCTTGAATACCTTAAATTCATTGTGTCCAAAATGTCTTCAAATCTACTTCAGAATTTCTAATCACTTTCATTTATCCTGTTGTAACTTAGAAATCCAAGTGTCTTCCTTGATTGATTGTATTCTCTCTACCTCATATCCTGTCATGAAGTTCTTTTAACTCTCCATCTTTGGTTAATTACTGTTTCTGAGTAATTCCAAACAATCTGACTTTCCTTTCCAATCTCATTCTTGCCACTTGTTTGAGGCACACTACTCCAGACATACTGAGCTTTTTTGGAATATTCCACTTCTTCTAACTATCCCAGCTAAATGTGGTTTCGTTTTGCCTTTGTTAAACATTTTATCCTTCCTTATTCTCTAGAGTGTGATAAGTTTCCTGCTTTACATGATCTTGAGTCCCCTGTATTCTTTCAAAATACATATGAGAGTGTAGTATCTGTGTAAATGTGTCTGATCAGACTCAGGTTCCACTATATCCACATTGCCCAGCACAGGGCCTCAACACACTTCATAAATTACCTAATTGCTAAACAGTGCTTACATGAACTAATGGTGCTACACTTTCACTATTTCTATTCATAAAGTTTTTGACCTTCTAAAGAACATTGATTTATTTTTTCATTCTCTAGACACCAAGAGTATGACATGATGTGTGTCATTACTCTTAATGCACATATTAAGTTTTCTTTTTAAACTTAGTTACCTGTTTTCAGTAGCAGTATCGTCTCGTGGTTAACAAGGAAGTTCCAAAAGGGCATATACACTTACTGGAAAGTCTTTATTGTGTGTCCAATTCCTTCCCACCCCCAACCATTTCTTATTTTAAGAGGCAGTCAATAGTCTCAACTTCTGATTTATTAGTGCAGAGTTTTTGTTTTCATTTTCAAGCAAATTATATTCATGTATATATATCTACAAGTTGTAGAGATAAGTGTAAATATACATTTTTTTCACTATAGATGGTGTTTTGTATATGCAGTTCTTAATTTTATTTTCATTTAATGATATCTTGGACAACTTTTGAGAACCTAAACAATAGTCTCATTCTTTCTCATAACTGCATTTTATTAGTGACTAACTGTACTAATAAATTTAATTAACCAAAGAGTATGAATTTACCTTCCTGTCTCTCAGATTTACTTGTGTCTTTCTGTTCTTGTCCATATAGTGATACATGTTTTTGAGATTTGCTAGCTTGGATTATGGAGTTCAGACTATGTTTGTATAGTATGTTTTTTTGTGTGTGTGTGCAGAAGATTTTATTTTTTATTTATTTTTTTATTGGTTGTTCAAAACATTACAGAACTCTTGACATATCATATTTCATACATTAGATTCAAGTGGGTTATGAACTCCCATTTTTACCCCAAATACAGATTGCAGAATCACATCGGTTACACATCCACATTTTTACATCATGTATAGTATGTTTTTATAAATTTAACTGGTGCATGAGAGATAACACCTAAGTTTAAAAAAAAATTCATGAAGTCTGACTATATACTAGAAAACATTAAAGTTTTAGTTTTCTAATATAGCTTATCTCTGATAGCTAATATAGAAAACAAAACATCTTACACTATGCCTGGTTATCAGAAAAAAGTAGGTTTTTTTTTTCAATTAAAGTTTTTTTAAAAATAAGCAATATGATTTTGACCTAATATACTCGAGCATCCTTATAAAGTATACTGTTTTAAAGTGTACAATTTAGTGATCTTTTATTATTGTGTTCATGAAATGTTAACTACCACTGTCTGATTTCAGATGTTTTCATCTCCCCATGTAGAACTCTGTATTCTCCTCCACTCCAGCCTCAGGCATCCATTAATCGATTTTCCTTTTTTGTGAATTTGCCTGATCTGGACATCATATATAAACAAAACGGCTGAGAATGTAGCTCAGTGAGTGCTTGCTTACTACACTAAAAGATCCTGGACTCAATACCTAGCACTGGAAAAGACCAATAGAATCCCCAAGTAAACAAAGAAACAAAACCAACTAGCCTTATTAGCTTCTTTTACTTAGCATAATTCATGCCCAAAATTTGTCTGTGTTACAGTATGTTTCAGTGTTTTATTTTTTTATGACTGAATAATATTCCATCTCATTTATTCATTCATCAATATATGTACATTTGGATTATTTCATGATTATTTTGGCTGTTACAAATTGCATTCACATACAATGTTTATGTGGCTATATCTTCTGTTCCCTTGTGTGTGTGTGTGTGTGTGTGTGTTTGTGTATATATATATATGTGGAACTGTTGGGATATATAATTGTCTATGTGCAACTGTTTAAGGACCTACTATACTGTTTTCCAAAGAAGTAGCTATCCCAATGTATATTCTCACGAATAATATTCTTCACATCCTTACCAAAACTTGTTAGTGCTTTTTGTTTGTTTATTTTTTTTTGGTACTGGAGACTGAACTTAGGGTCTCATATATGCTAAGCACATATTATACCACTGCACTACATCCCCGGTTTGTCTCTTTTAATTGTAGCCATCCTACTGAGTATAAAGTGGCATTTCCTTGTGGTTTTGATTTGCATTTCCCTAATGATTAATGATGTTGAGCATCTTTGCATGTGTTCATTAACCATTTGTATATATGGACTCCCCCCAATGTCTGTTTAATTCCTTTGTTCCTGTTGATTTGTAAAATTCTTTATGTATTCTGGGTACTACTTCCGGATCTGATAGAACCTTTGCAGACATTTTCTCCCTTTCTGTGATTGTCTTTCTCCTTCTTTGATAGTATTCTTTGAACCATGGAAGTTTTTAATTTTGACAAAGTCCATTTTTTATCAGTTTTTTTCTTTTGTTTGTGCTTTTGTTACATCTAGAAACCAACATATAAGCCAAGTTGAGACCTACTTTTATGTCTTTCTATAGTCCCTCTTTATGGACTATATAATATCTAAGATATTTACATCTTTTTCTTGATCTTAATGTTCATTCTTTTAACTTAGAAAACCAGTTAATTTTGCATTTGTCAGCAAATACACAGAAGTTTCATGGTGCAGGGTGAATAGAGCCTTGAACACTTAAATTCTGGTCTTGAAGTCATCTGTTTTTATTAACAAGAGTTGAAGGTGGGGAAAGGTTGCTTCTTAACCTGTTTTGGGTACAGTGTGTATCAGAGTTTAGAGACGACAGTAAGTATACCACCAAACCAATTGTAAGAATATGTTTTGGAAATGGAGTTTAAACTCTATGGTAAATGAGTATTTTAGTTTTGTGTGATCATGAATGTTAGTTTAGAACAAATCAGTGACATATTACAAGTTAATTAAAAGAAAACACCATTTATAATAAAACGTGGAAAAGAAGAAAAATAAATGCATTAGAAACAGGTTTTTAAAAGAAGTTTTAAAAATCCTAAACATTGTGTCTCTCTACATATTGAAGTAAATATGGATGAATGGACATAATATCTGGAATTTGCTTCAAAATAACTTAGTGGGAGTGGGTAAGAGTTGCAGTAAGTTTAGTCATGTGTTGAAAATTAGTGAGGCTAAATGAGGGGGGATTATCATATTTTTAATTTTTTATGATAGTTTATTTAAAGTAAAAACTGTTTTTTAAAAGGCTTTTGCAGACCTAATCTTTCTTTTGAGTTTTCGATCTGCCTTTTGGATGTTATCTTGTGGATTTCCTGCCAGTACTGTAGTCATTAAAAATGGAATCCATTGCCATTATCCGTATTTCCATATTTCCTGCATTCCATTTATTGGTTAATAGAGGCACCATATACCTGACTTCTAGATAGAAACCCCATAGACATTTCAACTTTCCTTATTCCTTAAAATAATATTTTGACTCACTCGGACTTAGTAGATGACCATCCTTGCTGTTTTTTCACCACTGTGAAATAGAGAAACCAGAAAAGAACTATAAGCCTATCATATCTCCCCAACTACCATCATCTGTGCCTATATCTCTGCATTACTTATTTTACTATGGATATGCTCTGTTTCCCTTTTAGGCCCATTTCTTGTGTGCTGAAACCTATCCTCATTTACCTGCTTGAAGTCACCATTATAATTGGTCTTCTGTGTTGCATAATCAGTTTCTTCCCCCTCTACTGAATCATCTCTGTCAACATATTGGAATGTTACTTCCCCCTTTTTAAAAAAAATACCTCTTGACCCCACCTTTATTTTTGTTATTGCTGTTATTTTACTTGATTTGTTAGCAGGATTTGACAGTTAATCACATTCTCTTCCTTCATAGCCTTTCTTCACTTGGTTTCTAGGACTACCCTCCTGGTTTTTCTTTTTCTCTGACAACTGCTGGATCTCTTTTGCTTGTATCTCAATAACTGCCTGGCCTCTATAAATTAAAACCAGGACTTCTGCCTGCCCTCTTCTTGGTGATCATATCAACCTTCATTCTCTCAAATACCATCTACATCAGTGTTCCTGCAAACCTTTTTTCATAATTGCTCCACCCAAAGAGCTTTTTATGACATTTCCCCCTCCTAATTATCCCCTCCCAGTGAAATTTTAATACTGTGGCCCTTTGGTGGGCCATATACCATTGTAATATCTAAGACCTCTGCCTCTGAAGAACATCCCATTTGGGGCATTATCACCCCTGTTGAGAATGTGCGATCTGTATGTTGACAGGTGACAAACTTAGATACCTCAAACTTGATATGTGCATATCCAAACTTGTATTTTGATTTTAGCCTTTCTCTATACACTGAACTTCTATGATTCTACTCTCCTTTGTACCTTTTGTTCTAACAATACTGAATTTGATAGTCCCATTTTACTCTTTTACTAAAAAAGCTTAAAGGAGTGGTCACCAGTTATTCTAATACAAATTGGCCAGGCATTGAAATTAGAAATTATCTTTGCTCAAAGTTGTAGCATCATAGCTTTCATTGCTGGAGTGTAGCAGGAATTGTGATGACAAAGCACTGGAAGAAGTAATGAATTTACACTGACTGTAAAATCTCCCGTAAGATCTCTATCTATTGTTCTAGTGCATTTAAATATAATAGACTACAGTATGGACTTGTAGCTATGGAAAGTTCATAGAATAGCACAGCTGCTCCGTGTAGAATTCCCTCTTGAATAAATAAGAATTTAAGCCAGGGAGCAATTAGATAACATTGCTTAGTATACCCAGCAGAACATCTGTGAAAGATAGTTCTTCAAAACATTGGACCATAAATAGAGTCTTGTTTTAACACCACAACTGTAAAACTCTGCTATTTTGTCACCCATGGGAATTTAGAATGAAGAATATCCTTTTAATTAAAGTATATATGTATTGAGATTTAGTTAATAAACTTTATTTAGTTAATAAATTTCATGAAGTAGGTTTTTAGTGCTGTGTGTTTTTACTTTTTCATTATTTCAACTAGAGTCATAATCATTGCATCATTGTTTTAGAATTCATTTTTATTACTCCTTACAAGTGATTTTGGACAGTTTTTTGATCTTCTTCTACCTAAACCCCAAATGTGCAGAATAGTATTGTGAAACCATAGTGATTTTATACTTTTTAATGGTATCATAGCACCTTTATGATGTTTTCTTGCCGCAGTCTGGCTGGGCACAATCAGGAGCCACTTGTCAAAAGAAACTAACTTTATTTTTAGAACCACACACGCCAAACAAAACAGCCTCTCAGGAAAAATCCTCAGAGCCTCAACTGCCACCACCGGCTATCCACAAGCCTCTCTCTCCCACACAAGCTTCTCTCCACCTCCCACAATCCTCCTGCTCTTGAGGCCGATTGGCTGGGTCACGTGGGCGGAGCCAAAAAAGTCCCCCAATGAGCAGCTCCGTGGTCTGAAAGGGCAGGGAAACAGCCCAATGAGCATCACCGCAGAGGAGCCAATCAGCTAGATGTTGCTGGGGCCGCTGTGAGCCAATCATCAGCCGGCAGCTGGAAGTTTGCTGGCAGCTGGAAGTTTGCTGGGGCCCCTTTGGCTGTGGCTCTCAACATCTCCCCCTCTCTGTTTAAACAACAAGCATGTGGCTTAGGGACCGTGTCTGTTAGGCAGTCCAATTCAACATATGGTCCTTACCCGTCATCGGATGAACTGACCTCTAGGCGTCAGCCTCCTGTCTTAGGTTGGTACCACTGCAATTGGATCATACCCGTCACTGACTACCGGTCCAGCATACAGCTATACTTGTGGATAGGCCTTTGCACCAGTGGGGGGGTGAGGTTCTTTGCCTCACCTCTGTTGGCCCCCAAATTTTAGACCATCACTAGTAGAGGAGGATGCAAAATGCCATGACATTAAGCCAATTGAGGGCTCCTTTGAAAAATTGTACCACCGGTGACATCATCAGCAAAAATACCCCAACACTACCACAAGTCGCTGCACCAACAGATAGTTCACAATGCATACAGGTGAGCTCACAATGTGTCCAGGCAAGTTCTGCAAGCAGTTCAGTGATGGCTATTGTAGAAGCTGTAGATTGGTTTTATCTTTGACTTCACCAGCACTGGGATGAAGATAGGAATTCTGGCAATAATGGCTAAAGAAAAAATTATGTAACATTACAGAAGGCACTAAAAGAAAACAATTTTCTTAACAATTTACATTGTCTTTAAGAGAATTATTAAATATAATGAAAAGGAAAGGTGAAAGTAAACAAACAGATCTGTTAACCTTCTTTTTTGTTCACATATTAAAACAATCCTCAACAGTTGTTTACCCAATTTAAATTAAACCATATAAATCACGTGAAAAAAAAATATTTGGATCCATTTTATCATGAGCGCTCATCATATATGATATATGGACATACATACATTCAAACATATAACACAAAACACAAGTGTGCACACATAATATAATACATACAACACATAACATTATAGTAAAGGCCTTATAACTTTTTACAGGTGAAATCTCCATTGCAATGTTTAAAAACTCTATAGTCAAAAAATAGAACTGATCAGCAAAACATTAACCTAGGTCTGTATGAGCTCAAAAAACAAAATAGAACTTCATGATATGGCAAAGGGCAATAATAAAATAGATATTGAAAAAAGCATCCTGGTTCTGTTGCAGATGTAAGAATAGCCAAACTGGAGTTTTGGATATCAGTTGTTATGGATTTGAGCCAAATCATCTTCTTTTTGGTCTGTAGAAATCGCTTTAGTTAATCTTTCTGGAATCCAAATCGGCTGCTGTTCTCCCTGTGGAAACACATAAACAGACCCCCGACTCCAGACAATCACTGGGTCAGGACCTTGGTTAATCTCTCTGGAATCCAAATCGGCTGCTGTTCTCCCTGTGGAAACACACAAACAGACCCCCGACTCCAGACAATTACTGGGTCAGGACCTTTCCATTGTCCTGTTAGAATATCCTTCCAAAGTACCTTGGGCTTATGTACATTTTTTGGACACATATGCCTTTCCGCAGCACTAAGTCCTGATGAATCCAAATTTAAAAAGTTTAGAGTAAAAAGGGTTATTTTAAGTTTATCTTTGGGGAATATATACCCCTTCCCAATTCCTTCTTTTTGCTTTAATAAGTACATTTTAATAGTTTGATGAGCTCTTTCAACTATGCCTTGTCCCTGTGGATTGTATGGGATTCCTGTTATATGAGTAATGCCAAATGTTGAGCAAAATTGTTTAAAAGAGGTAGAAGTATAACCAGGGGCATTATCTGTTTTTAACTGTTTTGGAACACCCACAGTGGCAAAATTTTGTAAGCAATGAGCTATAACATCTTTAGTTTTTTCTCCGGCATGAAGGGAGCCCATCAAAAATCCAGAAGAAGTATCAACTGTAACATGCAAATATTTTAATTTTCCAAATTCTGGCAAGTGTGTGACGTCCATCTGCCAAATATGGTTAGGTATCAATCCTCTAGGATTGACTCCAAGATTAACTTGTGGTAAAAAGGTCACACAATTTTGACATTGTTTTATTATTTGTCTAGCTTGTTCCTTAGTTATTTTAAAACGCTTTTGTAAAGTATTAGCATTGACATGGAACTTTTTATGAAAATTTATAGCTTCTTCTAGTGTAGAGAAAATATGTATGTCATGTGTAGTTTTATCTGCTAAATCATTGCCCAAACTAAGGGCTCCAGGCAATCCTGTATGTGCCCTGATATGTCCTATAAAGAATGGATCTTTTCTGTCCCAGATTAGACTTTGTATAGTGGAAAGCAAAGAGAAAACAGTAGAAGAAGGGGAAATCCTACCAGCATCTTCAAGAGATACTATAGCATTAACTACATACTGACTATCAGAAAATAAATTAAATACAGAATCTTTAAACATCACAAAAGCTTGTAA
This sequence comes from Marmota marmota marmota, assembly GCF_001458135.2. Taxonomy (NCBI): domain Eukaryota; kingdom Metazoa; phylum Chordata; class Mammalia; order Rodentia; family Sciuridae; genus Marmota; species Marmota marmota. The sequence goes on along the minus strand of NW_025999924.1, from coordinate 1,167,635 downwards.
AACTGCATTAAGCTCTACCTTTTGAGCTGATTGTTTGGGTACTAAAAATGTAAAAGTTTGATCAGGGGTAACTACTGCTGCTGTACCATTATTTGACCCATCAGTGAATATATTTGGAGCATTCATGATAGGTGTTTTTCTTGTCATTTTTGGAAAAATTACAGGATGCAATGACCAAAAAGACAATAAAGGATTAGATGGTAAGTGGTTATCAAATGAAACATTAGATTTGCACATGATTATTGCCCAAGTATTTAACTCATTAGCTAACTCATCAATTTGATTCATAGTATATGGAGTAATAATTTTATTGGGAGAAATTCCAAACACTCCCTTTGCTGCTTTTATTCCTTTGAGTATTAATTGTCCTACAGCCTCAGGATACCTAGTAAGAATAGTGTTAGGAGAATAAGATAAATGTATCCATAATAATGGACCTTCTTGCCAAAATACTCCTGTAGGAATATTTTTTGTTGGTAGTACAATAAATAATAAAGGCAAACTTATATCAATTCTATCCAAATGCATATTTTCCATATATGTTTCAATGATTTTTAATGCCTTTCTTGCTTCAGGCGTTAACATTCGGGGTGAATTTGGATCTGATGGACCTTTTAGGATATCAAATAAAGGTCCCAACTCTCCTGTTGGTATACCTAAATAAGGCCTTATCCAATTTATGTCTCCTAATAACTTTTGAAAGTCATTAAGTGATTTGAGTTGATCTACTCGTATTTGAATTTTTGGTGGACGGACCATGGTTGAGGATAATAGAACTCCTAAATAATTAATTGGAAAATTTAATTGTACTTTATCTATTGCTATCTCTAGATTATAATTTTTTAATAAGTTTGTAAGTGTGGCATAACATTCTAGCAATGTGTTTTTATCTTTGTGTGCTAATAATACATCATCCATATAGTGAAATATTTGTAGTTCAGGATTTTGATTTCTAAGTGGCTGGATTACTTTGTTAACATAAATTTGACACATAGTTGGGCTGTTAGCCATCCCTTGAGGGAGTACTTTCCATTCATATCTCTGATCAGGACCTTCATGATTCAGTGCAGGGATAGTAAATGCAAAACGTGGACTATCCTCAGGATGAATTGGAATTGAAAAAAAACAATCTTTAATATCTATAACTAAAACATACCAGGTTTTTGGCAAAGCAGACAATTGAGGAATCCCTGATTGAGCAGGTCCCATAATAACCATCTCATTATTAATGGCTCTTAAATCTTGCAATAATCTCCATTTACCAGATTTCTTTTTGATGACAAAAATGGGAGTATTATGGGGAGATACAGAAGGTTGTATATGTCCTTCTGCTAATTGTTGTTTGACCAGGTCATGGGCTGCTTGTATCTTTTCTTTAGTCAGGGGCCACTGAGGAACCCATACTGGTCTTTCTGATTTCCAAGTAATTTTTATTGTCTCAGTGGCCCTTTCTGAAAATCCAACCCATGTCTGTCTGTTCCTTGATCTATTTGTATTGGTGCTGCTATACCTTGTTCTTGTTTTTCTAATCTTTTTCCTTTCCTAAAACCTTGTCTAGTCATAATAGTGGGTGCATTTTGGTTGATGTTATTTGTTAATGTCAAACCTAATTGATCTAGGACATCTCGTCCCCATAAATTTACGGGAAGATGATCCAATACATATGGCTGTATAGTTCCTTCACATCCTTCAGGATCCTTCCAATCTAATACCATTGCACTTCTATGGGGATTAGTCGCCACTCCTAGGCCTCGAAGCGTTTGAGTGGCTTGTTGTAATGGCCAATGTTTTGGCCATTCTTGACGAGAGATGATGCTAAGGTCTGCACCTGTATCCAGTAGCCCATTAAATTCATGTCCTTGAATATTTAGTTTTAGCATGGGGCGAGAATCTAAATTTAAAGAAAGCATAGCCCAATCTACACCTGTGGAGCCTAATCCCTTGGAACCTCTTTCTACAGTACGACTGGAAAATTTATCATGTAGGCTGGGTATTATTAGTAACTGTGCTATTCTATCTCCTGGTGAAATTACTGATATACCCTTTGGAGAACTGGCTATAATTTTTATTTCACCTTCATAATCGGGATCAATTACCCCAGGACTTATCATAAGTCCTTTTAGAGTAGAAGAGCTGCGTCCCAATAATAAGCCTACTGTTCCTTTGGGAAGAGGTCCTTTCACCCCTGTGGGAATGATTTGAACTCCCATCTCTGGAGTTAGTACTGCTCTGGCGGAGGCGCAGATGTCCAACCCTGCGCTCCCTCTGGTTTGTCTGATGAGGGATCTGATGGACAATGTGTCCTGGGCACTACCCTGATGGGGTTGCTGGGTTCCTCCAGTGCTCCGTATATTTGTGGTTTTGGGCCCCGGAGCATTGGGCCCCCCTGTCCATTTTTTGGCAATGGAGCCCGATGCCTTTCTCCACGATATCGTGGATAAACACCTGGTCCTTGTTCGTTTTTTGATAATGGAGTACCCTCTATGGTGGTTTGAGAACGGCATTCATTAGCCCAATGTCTCCCTCTACGGCATCGTGGGCAAATACCTGGTATTCTACTCCTTTGATACCTAGTTTTGTTAAACCCTCCTCCAATGGGGCAATTCCTTTTAAAATGTCCTGTTTGTTCACAATTGTAGCATGTTCTTGGCCTGGCATCTAAAGCCTGTTTTACTGCAGCTGCCACAATTTGCCCTTGTTCATTAATGTCTCTGGCATCTAAAGCCTGTTTTACTGCAGCTGCCACGACTTGCTCTTGTTCATTAATGTCTCTACATAATTTAATATATGTGTTTAAATCTTCATGTTTCCATGGTCTAATGATATCTCTGCACCAACGATTCGCTTGCTCATAAGCCAGGTGTTTTAGTAATGGCATTGCTTGTTCTGTATTCCCAAAAACTCTGGTAGCTGTTTGAATAAGCCTATCTACAAATTCAGCATAAGGTTCATTAGCTCCTTGTATTACCTTAGATAATTGACCTTGTAAACCTCCATGTCCTTGTAAAGTCTTCCATGCCTTAATTGCATCTACAGCAATTTGTGCATATACACCAGGATCATATGCAATTTGTTGCTGCTGATCCTCATAAGGTCCCTTTCCTAACAACATATCTAGATTTCTCTGAGGATAACCAGCTGCTGCATTTCGCCTAGCCGTCTCCTTGCAAAATTCCTCATTGGCAACCTTCCATAACAGGTATTGTCCTCCATTTAGCACAGCTTTACACATATTAGCCCAATCTGCTGGCGTCATGTTCAAGTTGTTAATGGATTCGACCATGCTTACAGTGAAGGGTGCTTGAGGACCATAGGTTGTTACAGCCTCTTTTAGCTGCTTCACTGTTTTGAAATTTAAAACTTGGTAAAATCGCTGCCCTCCTGCCTCAAATACAGGGCATGTTAATATTTGAGATCTTGTCTCAGGATCCCAACTATCAACTGCGGGGGTTGGGGACCTCCCAGCATATGGAGGTGGCCTTGTTAGTTGGACACTTACGTCCTCTGGTGATAGAAAGGTGTTAGTAGCAGTCTCCTGTTGTAACTTTCCCCCTGATGGCTTTTTCTGTTTTACACTTTCTTTCTCTGTCTGACTAGCTTGAGAGGCCTTCTCTTTTACTTGAATCTTTTCCTCTGTCTGACTAACTTGAGAGACCTTCTCTTTTACTTGAATCATTATGTCTTCTTCTTCCTCTACCATTGTCTGAACTGAAGGCTTTGGACTAAGCAAACAAGATATGAACGTCCACAATGGCAATGTGCCAACTGGCAGAGTCCCTGGGCTTTTCTTTTCTATTCTTTTTAAATCTTCACCATGATGGTTCCATTGTGATATATTTAACAACTCCTCCTTAAAAAGCCATGGGCTACATTTTTGTATTGTATCAACGTATGCCCTGATTGTTCTTGATTTTACTGAGATGCCTCCTTCCTCTAACAATTTACTTAACACTCTTTCAGTTTGTTTTTTACTAATTTCTGATCCCGTATTTCTACTATAATACAACCCAACAAGATGACGCCTAACAAAACTGAAACTGAGTGAAACAAAATTGGAACAACACAAAATCATTATAATAGCCTCCTGAAATGTCCATCCGTCCTTTCTCCCTATCTGTTCCTCAGATGTGAGCGGTTTTTCTTCCATCTTACACATCTCCAGGGACAGGCAACTTAAAACAAAAGTGAAACAAAATAACAAAAGAAGAATCTTAAAATGGCTACCCATCCTCTCGCCCTGCCCTCAGGGGCGAGCAGTTCACTTACCCTCAGTCGCTCCCCGTGCGAGCCACCAAATGCCGCAGTCTGGCTGGGCACAATCAGGAGCCACTTGTCAAAAGAAACTAACTTTATTTTTAGAACCACACACGCCAAACAAAACAGCCTCTCAGGAAAAATCCTCAGAGCCTCAACTGCCACCACCGGCTATCCACAAGCCTCTCTCTCCCACACAAGCCTCTCTTCACCTCCCACAATCCTCCTGCTCTTGAGGCCGATTGGCTGGGTCACGTGGGCGGAGCCAAAAAAAGTCCCCCAATGAGCAGCTCCGTGGTCTGAAAGGGCAGGGAAACAGTCCAATGAGCATCACCGCAGAGGAGCCAATCAGCTAGATGTTGCTGGGGCCGAGGAGCCAATCAGCTAGATGTTGCTGGGGCCGCTGTGAGCCAATCATCAGCCGGCAGCTGGAAGTTTGCTGGCAGCTGGAAGTTTGCTGGGGCAGAATAGTATTGTGAAACCATAGTGATTTTATACTTTTTAATGGTATCATAGCACCTTTATGATGTTTTCTTATTGCCTAATGCTAATTCAGAATGGAACTTTTTAAAAAAGTTGTAGTGTGGGCTCTTCTAAATAATAATTCTGTCCAAATTGTTAGGAGTACAGCATGGATCAGTTGTCAGAAACCCAAACAGATCTGAAATTTTCCTCTCACTCCACAGGAACTGAAAAGTATTAAATTTTTATATCCCTTTTCAGAACACTGGACTAATGTACAAATATGAAAATTCAGTGTGTGTGTGTGTGTGTGGTATGATGAGTAAAGTTTGTTTCATTTTTAAGTTGTATTTTCTTCATGAAAATCTAAGTTGTACCATTCCCTCTTTCTTCCTCCTAGTTTTAAATTTTCATCTTTTGTGTTCAAAGCCTAAGATAGGAAATGCTAGAGCTTTTTTAATTTAGTTATAAACAATAACATCGTAAGTGTGAGAAACCAAAACAGAAAGGTCTCTATGTTTGACAAAGTCCCATTCCCTAGGGATTTACTAAACAGCAACAGCACTGTTACCAGTGTCAGCTGAAGTGTTATTTATGTTCTCCAATGGCTCCTTGTTCCACCAAAACTGCTGAAGAGGTGTAATGCTTACATAGTTCTCATTAAGGATTCTTTTCATCACTGCTTAGATTAGATAGCAAAACCTGAATATCAGTTTGAGAGTTTGGTTCTGCTAGATCTGCTACTTATTTCTGCTGTTTAAGATCTCTGACAAATCACCACATTCCTTCCTTTTCCTCTTCTGCTGATAAGTAGCATCTAGGAAAAGATTGATATTTGCTCTTTCATTTTTAAAATACTGCTCTTTGTAGCACTTGTACTATATTTAGTCTTTTTTAAAATACTATTTGACAACCTCTATTACCCCATTTTACAGTTATGATATTAGATTATTATATTGTAAAAAATGAGGTGGGTTATTCTCATGTTTCTTAGATAGCATCCCTTTAGAATCATTTTAATAACTTGAAGAAATGAATTATATGTGCTTTAAAAGACTATCTTGAAACAGAACTCTTCATATCAAAAAAGTCTCATTAACATAACATTTTGCTATGACTCTACTTGGAAAGAAGCACTTAAATTGGGGGGGGTGGTGCAGGTGAGGTACCCGAGATTGAACTCGGGGCACTTGACCACTAAGCCACATCCCAGCCCTATTTTGTATTTTATTTAGAGACAGTGTCTCAATGAATTGCTTAGTGCCTCATTGTTGCTGAGGCTGGCTTTGAAGTCTTGATCCCCCTGCCTCAGCCTCCCGAGCCACTGGGATTATAGGCATGCACCACTGCACCTGGCAAGCATTTAAATTTATGATTTTGCAATCTGTACTGGCTCTTGGTTCTTATAACAAATATACAATTAATTGAAATCAATATTTTGTGCAGTAATTGTTTAAGAAAAATGAGAAGCCTACTAAGATAGTTTTTAATCAGTTAAATGATATAAAGTTGCAAAAGTTTCGAGGTCAGTGTGTTCTATGATAATTTATCAGGATTGTGTTCTGGTAGGGACTGACTTGGAAGAAAGTACTTCTTTCAGATATCTGTTTTCCAAATACTTTGAGTAGGCATATGTATTTTATTTACCCTCAGGCATGTGGTCTGATGTATGAATTATAAAATTTACTGTGAATTTTTATAAAATAAGAAAATTTACCTCTTTGTTCTGAGAATAGATATTTATGGTTGTTTTTCCTTCTTGAGAGGTATATAAAGAGATGAGTAGGCTTTAGTGTATTTTTTAAAGTCTATATCAAAATCTTTTCAAATTATGCATTGGAATTGTGATTGAAATTGAGGGGTGTTATTAAAGATTTTAATCAAGACTAGATATACAAGAGGACCTTATTTAAATGTATAGGCACATAAGCTAGATTTTTATGTTCATTTTCATTACTTGACTATATGTACATGAATCATCAGTGACTTTTTTCCCAAGTATGTGTAAATTTTTCAAGTTGTATTTTAAAATGTTAAATCATTGATTTTTTTTCACATTTTAAAAGCTTTCATACTTTAAGCAAAACCATTGGAGTTTAACAATGTTACAGGGTTTGTGACTCATGATAAACAACTTTGTAATTAAAGTTTTACTTTTAGAACTCATTTAGTTTTGTTATGTATTACATATAGATTTTGAAATCTAAATATTTTAAAAGTGAACAAAGAAAATTTTATAGAAGTATCTCAAGAGGAATATAAAAATGTTTACTTTTGGGAAAGACTTGTCACATGTATACTCAAGTATACCTCAACTTTCTGATTAGGGTAATTAGAAACAGAACAAAAAATTGAGTTTGTAATTCTAGGTATGTCAGAAACAGCTGCAGTCTTTGAAAAGCATCTTGAGTCTGAAAATAATTTTTTTTTCATATTTGTTGTAGTTTTCTAATGTGGTAATCTTTTAATAAAACACATACATTTGTTAGATATTAAGTATTCTGGTTTTTAAATACTTGCACTGAAATTTTATTAGTATTCTTGGCTGGTTTATTTTGGCTCTTGTCTCCTACATTTGCAACCAAATTATACTTTATATGCTAGACAAGGTTTATGCCAGCCTAATTGGTTGCTGGCATTTCTTAGCCTCACAGCTGCTGTGAATTCAACTGTGAACTAGGAAACATATAATAATAGGATCTTGTTTTCAGAGACCAAAAGGCAATTGTTAATGTGTAATATTTGTTTATGACAGCTCAATATATATATTAACTCTTATGGGAAATTAAACAGCAATGATATCAATTTTAAGTAATTTTAAAGATTAGAAAGTCTTGAAATGTGGAATCTATGTATTTGTTATTTTTGTTTACTGGGACAGAGGTGGCTTGAATTTGAGTATTTTCTTTCAGAACATAGCAGTTTTTTTATTTTAAAAAACTGTTTGTCTTAATAGTTACTAACATATTTAAAAAGCTGAGTTCTGAAATTTTTTCTTTAATTTCACCATGACAAGAAGCTGAACCTTAAATAATAAAGATATTTTCAAAAAATGAGTGAAAACTAAAATAACTTTGAAGTAAAGTCTGTGATTTTAAAGTATTTTATTATATATTTATATGATTTAGCAGATGATGTTTTTATAAATTATATGGACATTTAGCTGTGGGATGAAGCTTTGACTTTTTTTTTTTTCCCTTTAGGTTAAGTGGTTGAATTTAGAACTGGTGATTTTTTTCCTTCTGAGAATTATAGTGGTTTAATACATTTGAAAAGTCTTACTGTTTCTAAGCAGAAACCTGTGAGTTCCAGTTTTTAAACAATACACAGGCATGTCCCATTGAGGTCAATAAACTGTTTTTTAAAATTAGAGGTTTTATGTAAAGATGCTGACAGGGTACCTGTTTGCCTTCATTTTTTTTTTTTTTAACGAATAATGTTAGAATTATTATTTTAGAGTCTTGGGTTTAGAATTCTTAAGTTTTTAGTTGTATGGGTTTCTGATGTATGCTTCAAGAATGGTTTATAGACTTTAATAAACTTTAGGATATTTTAAGTATAAGAATTAAGGGGACTTTTTTGGATGGGAATTTTAGATTAGAAATAAAGTGCAGGTGTACTTTAAACTTAAAGGTTGATGATAGGAGACTTAAAGTCTGGTTACATAGTTTGGCATTAGTTAATAAGAAAATAGCATATTTTGGGAAAAATAATGCATCTTGGGAAAATCTGAAAAATGTAAATTAGTGATGCATTTTATTAATAATTCTGTACCCTTAATAATTGATAACTAAAGGTCACATCCTGGAAAAATGTAAATTGATGTTACATTTTTCTATATGCCTAATGATGGTTAAGGAAGTGTTACGTCTTGGCAAAGTTTTGAAATTGTATAATCAATGACGTATTCTGAATCCATAATGATGAGAAAAGTTACAATAAAAGATGACCCAGAGAAAGCTGCATTAGAGCTCTCTCTGGCGATTGCTCCAATGGAACAACTCCTGTCTCATTCTTTTCGCCCATGCCACTCATCCTTCAGGACTTCCTGGACCCTGCTAGGTCAGGACTCCGGCACTTCCTCCCTTTCAGTGGGAGCCCAGGACGCCCTCACCTTGCACCCGGCTGCTGGCACGGTGGCGAAGGCCTGCTGTCTGTGAGGGGTGCTGGTCCTCGGGGTCCTGGGTTGGCAGCTCCTGCAACTCCTCAAACAGCTTAATGTTGAGCAGGAACGCAGTCTTGGCCTCTTTGATAACCCTCTGCCTGACCTCAGGGGTCATCTCCAGAGTGTTCATGAGTGAGCGGTAGAGCTGCTTGAACTTGGTGGCGCTGGCGACCTTGGGGAAGGTGAAGAAGGCCAGGCCCCCTCCGGAGCTGGGCAGGTCCAGGGCCTTATGTGTGATCTTCTTGAGGACCTGGCCCCTGGACAGGTTGCCCAGATAGTGGGTGTAGGCGTGGGCCACCAGCAGCTCTGGCTCCCAGCGCTCCACCTGCTGGAGCCGACCTGACCCACGTAGCTGCCGTGTAGGGGACGGCCTGCTGCCATCGTGGCCCATACCAGCAGGCCATGTCCTGCTCCATTGTGGCCCTGTGGTGCAGTTCCTCGGGGAAGTAGAGGGTGGCGAAGACGGGGTTGTCCTTGTTGCGCTGGATCTGCTCCTCCAGGGCCACGTAGACGTGGTACAGGGACACCATCACCAGCTTGAAGCCCTTTCTAGTCACCTGGCCCTTCTGGAAGTTCCTCATGAACTCGGCATTCTCTGCCTGGGTGTGCACCTCCTTGGTGGCCTCCTTCAAGGCCTTGCACAGATCCTGGGGCAAGCTGTTGCTCTGCTGGCGCTCAGTGGCAGGGGCTGGCAGCTGGTGCGGGTGGCTCTGGCATAGGCAGAGGACCAGGCAGCTGTAGTCTGCCTTCATTTTAAGTGGGGAAAAAAATTGGAGTGTATTAGACATCAACCCAAACTGTCTAGCCAATTTCAGAAATATTGCTGATACTGTCTGTCACCTACATATAAGTAAAATGCTGTTATGTTTGCTCAGCTAGCAAAAAATAAGATCAAATTAGATGTATATGCAATAAAATCTTCCATTATATAATTGCCTGTTTCCCCATTTCAGTGTTTCCTGCAACATTTAAAAAAAATATTTTGGGATTCATTCAGCACTAGGCAAAACAAGGGGCTAAATAGGTATAAGAGATTGTGGAAATACATTTTGGATAAGCACACCATGTCAAAAAATAGTTTTCAGTGAGTATGATTAAAGCATTATCTTAGTCTGTTGTCTGTTGCTATATCAGAATACCTAAGTTTGGGTAGCTTATACAGAAAAAAAAGTTTATTTAGCTTATATTTCTATTTCTGGATTCTAAAAGGCCCAGATTGGACAACTTCTGGTGAGGGTCTCATGCTACTTCAGAATGCATGATGGAAAATCAAGGGCAAGTAGATGCAGGAAAGCTGAGGAAAACTGAAGTATTGCTTCATAGCTACCTGCTGTAGTGGTAACTCCTGAGAGTGAGAACTAACTCTCCAAAAGATTACTCTCCAAAAACCTATTTATGAGGGTCCCACCTCCATGACCTGAGCACCTCCCATTAGGCCCCACTTCTGCATGCTCTGCTTTGAGGAATTAAGCCTCAACATGAGTTTCTTTGGGAACAAACCATATTCCCTCATAGCATTCAACCCTGGCCCCTCAAAATAATGGCCCTTCTCACATACAAACTGTCACCATTCAGTTTCAGTGGTCCCAGAGTCACTTCTTTCAGCCCTGTACATGTAAAATCAAAACAAGTTATCTGTTTCCAAACAGAAAGATGGAACAGTCATAGGGTAAAAATTCTCATTACAACAGGGAGATATAGGCAAGAAGAAAGGAGTAACCTGCCCCAAGCAAGTCTAAAACCAGCAGGGTAGACCTTAAAGATTGAAGCTTCACAATAATCTTTTACTCCATATGCTGTTTCCTGGACACACTGGAGCAGGGGTTGGGCCTCAGGGCCTCAGAAATCCTTATCTACTTGGTTTTTCTGGGTTCAACTCACATGGCTTCTCTCAAATTGGAATTGTATACTGGTGCCTGCAGCTTTCCCAGGTGTTGCATGCTGTTGGTTGCTCTACTGATCTGATGTCCTGGCATCTTTCTCATTCCCACAGCTCTAGGAGGCTCTCTTTAGTAGCTCCTTCCCTGTGGGATGTCTCTAGCTGCATTCTCAGGCCTTTTGATACATCCTTTGAAATCTAGGTGAATGCTTCCATCATAGTGCTTGCATTCTGCATATCTATAGAATTAGCATCATATAGATACCATCAAGGCTTGTGGCCTGTGTCCTCTAGAGTGGTGGCCCAAGTTGTACCTAGGGACACTTGAGCCATAGCTGGGATGCTGAGAGTAATGAGTCAGAAGCACCTCTGAGAAATAAGCCTTGGCATATTTGTGCAATGAAATAGGCTGTAGCAGTGCAGAAGAGTTTACCATAAATACTACATATACAATATAAATCTCAGAAAAATAGTGTTGAACAAAAGAAACAAGTCTTAAAGGATTGTTAATCAATTTATATACTATTTAGATATAGTTTAACTGTTTTAGATAAGTGGGAAAATTTAAATTAAAAAAAAGCCAGAATATGATTATCTCAAATATCGGGAGAAAAAGAAGAGAGGGAGATTCAGTTAAGGAGAAGGAAATGTGAGGTTTTTCGCTGGGCACTGTGGCATGCATCTATAGTTACAGTTAACTCAGGAGACGGAGGCAGGAGGATTGCTTTGAGTCCAAGGGTTCCAGGCTAGTCTGGGCAACATAGCAAGATCCCATCTAAAAAGACCAGGGAGATGCAGGGAGCAACAACATAGAACTATTGTTTCTTAATCTGATTGGTGTTGTCTTAATCTGACTGGTGTTGAAAGCACAGATGTTTGCTGTCGTGTATTTTTTAATGTGGAAGTGTATATGATATAATTCATAATAAAGTGAATTAGAAAGTAAAGGTAGAATATAGGGATTTTCTCAAATGGTCCAGAGAAAGGGATAGTATTGGGAAGACCACACAGGAAAATTGTCCTAGGTCCTAGGGAAAGATGTTTCCAATCCTGATTTATTTCTGAGCTTGTAGTTCTATATCTGTAGTAGTCTTACTAACACTGGAACATGACTGCTATTAACAGTTGAGACTTTGGATATCTCATCTTACTCTAGTACTATCATTGTCCCAGTCATCCTGACTCCATACTTTTTGTATGCTTATATGTTGTCACTACATCATGATATTTTCCTTTAAAATATCTTAATTTTTTTTTTTTTACTATTTAATGTTTTGCTGGTAGATGCTAGCATTTGACTTTTGAAAAAAATTATACATTTTTTAATTACAATTAAAAAGATACTTGTATCTCAATTGAAACCGTCTATAAAACAATTTAAAACCTTTGGTCATATTGACAAATGTTTATTTATTTTAATTTTTTTTAGTTATAATTGGATACAATACCTTTATTTATTTTTATGTGGTGCTGAGGATCGAATCCAGGCCCTTGCACATGCTAGGTGAGCGCTCTACCACTGAGCCACAACCGCAGCCCAAGAGAAACGTTTATAATGTTTATTTATTTTTTTAATATTTTTAGTTGTAGGTGGACACAATATCTTCATTTTATTTATTTATTTTCATGTGGTGCTGAGGATAGAACCCAGTGCCTCACATGTGCTAGGCTACAACCCATCCCAGTTGAGTTGTTTTTAAACATTTTCTTTTTGGAGACATTTAGTAAAAATTAAAGCCCCTTGTTACATGAGTAATACAGATATTTCTAGTTTTCTCAAAAAGCAAGACTTGGACCAAGGTTGTGGCTCAGTGGCAGAGCACTTGCCTAGCATGCGTGAGGCACTGGGTTTGTTCCTCTACACCACATAAAAACAAAGATTAAGAAAAAAAAATTCAAAGCTTTTATTTTTATTTATTTTATTTTTTTTATTGGTTGTTCAAAACATTACAAAGCTCTTGAGATATCATATTTCATACATTTGATTCAAGTGGGTTTTGAACTCCCAATTTTACCCCAAATACAGATTGCAGAATCACGTCGGTTACACATCTACATTTTTACGTAATGCCCTATTAGTAACTGTTGTATTCTGCTACCTTTCCTATTCTCTACTATCTCCCCTCCCCTCCCCTCCCATCTTCTCTCTCTACCCCATCTACTGTAATTCATTTCTCTCCTTGTTTATTTTCCCATTCCCCTCACAACCTCTTATATGTAATTTTGTATAAC
>NW_025999924.1:1135121-1149679 GCF_001458135.2 Marmota marmota marmota | reverse complement strand
ATAAGCAAGTTCTTGGGATTATACAAACTGCTGCTTCTGTTTCCAGTCCAGATTTCTAGAAATTAAACCCTGCCGCTGTTGCCTCTTCCCCAGGGCCACGCTCAGGGGCGCCGCCGACCGGTGCCCAGCCCCCGGGGCCCAAGCGGCTGCTGCCGCGGCTCTCCGGCTCCCTCCTCTGAAGCACGGGTCCCCTTGCAGGGGCATGCAGAACGACCCCAGAGCAGGCTCTGCCCGAGGGTGCAGCGGCGAACAGGCGACCCAGGTGCTCAAGGCTGCGGTCCAACCTTTGGAGGACAGGGCTCGGCACGCAGCCCAGCTCCAACCTCTAGGTGCGGCTGCCGGACAATGTAGCCATAGCCATCAAGACAGCCGGCAGAAAGCAAATCTCAAAGCTTTTAAAAATAAAGAAAAGCAAGACTTAAGACTCCATTTGGCTCCAGCCATTTTATTCATTTCTTCTTACTGGAGTTTTGTATTTATTTGTTAAACTGGATGAGGCAACATATTTTTACTTCTTCCCTGTGCAGCCTACAGAGTTGAGTCTTAGCTGATAGATCGGATTCTTTTTGACTCTTTTAACTTGTGGTTTAACACTTTCTGGGTGTCTGCTTTGACAGTTGAAATGGTGGAGGTTCTGATGTCAAGGAAACTGTGAATGCTTAGGTGCTTTCTCCTTGGTTTTTTTTATCCTCTTGTTTTTAATCGTTGTATGTTGTCTTTGGAGGTTAAAGTCTTTGAAATTGTGATCGATAGCCTTAACACATATTTTGCTCTAATAGTCTGCTTTTTTCCTCAGAGTTTAATACACCAAATTATTCCTTCTTATGAAGGTTGGAATACTGTGGTAGATTCTCAACAGTGGGAAAGTTTATTATTGGACTTGCTTTTCAGAATGTGCACATTTTACTCCATTCTCAGTATTGTGGTAATTCTGTTGCCCATCTTCATACTTTTTTTCCTTCAACAACCACCACTCTAATCTCTCCATTTCGTGCTTTAGAGTAGTCTGGTATTCAAACACTTCTTTCTTGGGCTCAGGAACTTACTTTCTTTCTGTGATGAAACCATATTAATGTCTTATATTAAACCCTTTCACTTTTCCTGGTACTTATGTTGCAATAATCTTGTTCCCACTAATGTTCTCCACTATTCATATAGTGGAGATGGTGATTGTAGGGCTTGATGCAGCAGTGGTAGCTCCTCCTAGATTATGATAGTGATGAGGTTTGCCCCAGCATGGCTTTTTAGGGCTCTCTGGATCTGCTTTTAATTTCCACTACTGGTTAAGCTCATTTTCTTTCTTATTCATATCATGTTGCAACTGTGTAGGTGCACTGCTTGGACATTTCTCAAAGTTCTAAAGAACTTCTTTAGTTCCAGAGAGAATAAGTAACTGATAGCATGCACTTGTTAGTAGCTTTAGAATCCTTTATCTTTTGGGCTGAGGCCTGGGAAGCCTCTACCCAGCAACAGATCTTGGCATGCCAATTCAAGTCCAGTTCAGGTCTCATAGTGGGAAGTCTTTGCTGCAGGGCTCCCAAGATTTTGATGGATCTACATCTAGGTCTGAGGCTTTTTCTACTCAGTCCTGCTTTATATTACCTTTACTTTCATGGATTTGAGATCTGCATCATGGGCTGAAAGTCTTCCATGACCAATTTTTTTTCTTCCTCTTTTTGTACTCTTTTCTCAGTATCTCTTTCCCAAAGGATACAATTGACACATACCACTATTGGTTATTTACCTAATTTCTTTTCTCCAAATCAAATTGTAATAAGGATTTTAAATTTTTTCTTTTTAAGCTTCTTTCTTTTGATTGCTCCCACCGTTTTTATAGTTTATCATTTCCCTCCACCCCTAATACTTTTGCTTCTTGTACTGTCTACTTATTTCAGTAAGTGGCACCATTTACTCACTTGTTTTTCACTTTTAAGTTCTTCCTCAAGGTAGTGTTAAAAGGGAGACTTACTCTAGCAAGAGATGAATGAGGTTACAGCTTTTGAGGTGTCAGGTTATGTAGGGCTTTTCTATAGATCATTAAAAAGCCATTGGAAAAACTTCAGTTGTTTTACTCTGAGATGGGGAACTATTAGAAAGTTTTGAGCAAAGGAATAATATAATTTGAATAAATTTTTAGCCAGGAATGTTGGGTTGATGTTTGGAGAACAGGTTGAAGGACAGAATATTTGGAAACAGGTAGACTAGTTGGGATAAATCATAGTAGTACAAGAAAAAGACATAGGTATCTTGCACCAAGAAATGGGATTTCCTAATCATATTAGTAAACATTATAAGATTAATAATCCTCAGCACTGAAGATATAGAGCAATGGGTCTTACTGTTGAAATGTAAATGAAGGTGATTTTGAAATATTTAACTTAGTAAAGAAAGTTAAATTCCAATACATTCGTTTTATATAATGCTAGGCAGATGTTCATATTAATAGGTCTCTCTGTGTGTATACATACACACATATACACATATATATAGTGTTATGTGTGTGTGGGTACACACCCACATATATATAATCATGAAAAGATAACCACTAAATTTTAGTTAAAAAGAAAAGCAGCACTAGTGACTAAATTGTGGTTACATCCTTAATATTTGAATTGTTACAAGATTATTTATTCTCTAAATTTTTATATGAACCCATATAGAAAAGGGTAGTGATTGACAGAAATTTCATACATTATACTTAATCAGGTTTTTATGATGCCAACATTATCTTGAAAGATATTGTTTAATACATTGTTAATATAATAAAATTATTTCTTATATGTTTTGTTTTAGATATTTAAAGAGATATAAATTATTTTAAGGTAAATTCTAGAGGCCCTAAGGGTTTCCATTAGAAAATACATGAGAAAATTCCATATGATCAGCATTTTATTAGGTAATATAGGTGATACAGAAATATAGCAGTTTCTTTTCTTAACTAATAATCAAGTGGGATGGGTAAAATGAAATAATAAATATATATGTGTGTATAAATGTGCATACGTACATGAGAAACTTACTGATCTGATTCTAGGAATTTGTCTTAAGGAGATAATTGACAAATGTGCAATGACAGATATATTGTCATATTCATAGCAGTGTCTGTAATAGTAAAAAATTGCCTATAACCCAAGTGACTATCAGTGCATATTAAATAAATTGTGATAAATAGAATATTGTGTTATAATTTAAGATAATTATTTAGCTGTATAGTTATTAATAGGTAAGATGCACACAATCTTTTAAGTTTGGGGAAAACAAGTTGAGTGCATTTATAATATCCTGTAAATCAATGGATGTGTAACTGATGTGATTCTGCAATCTGTATTTGGGGTAAAAAAGGGAGCTCATAACCCACTTGAATCAAAGTGTGAAATATGATATATCAAGAATTATGTAATATTTTGAACAGCCAACAATAAAAAATTAAAAAATAATAATAATAAAAAAAAAAGATCTCAGCTGTATTTTTGTAGAAAGAAATTCAGAGGACTCAATATAGCCAAAACAGTCAACAGAAGAAGATATGGTTTAGTATTTCCAATTTAAAAAATAATAATAATAATAATATCCTGTTTCTATATATGGAAAGGCTGGCCTAGGCAAAGTAAGGAGGAGGGTAGATTTGGAGAGGCAACGTGTAGAAGAGGACATTTTAGATAGCTATTTCTCAGCCTTTTTTTGACTCAGATTCTCTTTCTATATTTAAAAATAATTACAATGAAATTTCTTATACAGTGTTGGCATAGTATATGATGTGTTTTTTTAAGAAAACGTATCTTTATTAGTATAGTATTAAAAGTTGGTGCATTCTGTGTCCAAGTTACTTTTGACACATAGTAAGGAAACTTTCTAATGATTAAAACTGTTTAACAGAATGGAATTCTAAGCATTCAGTGTTACTACATAACTGTTTAGCAGGTATACTGAAAATAAAGGTTTGTTTTCATTTAGTCTTGCTAGTTCCTGGATTTAGCAAGTAACAGATTGATTTTATGACCTTGTGGACAAAGCTTATCCCTAATCCTGAGAGTTTATGAAACTCCTTTATAAGAAAGATAGCATCCTGTGTGTGGTTGTGTGTGTGTGTAAAATTGCACATTAAAATTTGGCAACATTTAGGAATGCCATCATTCATTGCTTTAAAAATGTATGTTTTATTCCTACTTAGGCCGAATACACCAAGCAATGGTAACATCTTTAAATGAAGATAATGAAAGTGTAACTGTTGAATGGATAGAAAATGGTGACACAAAAGGCAAAGAGGTATGATCACTGGGTTAAATTTTATTATTTCTTGTCCTGCTGTCAAGATTCTTAATGTAGGGCTGGGGTGGCAGAGAGCTTGCTTAGCATGTATGAGGCACTGAGTTTGATCCTTAGTACTGCATTAAAAAAATAAATAAACAAAATAAAGGCATGCTGTCCATCTACAATTACCAAAAAGAAAGATTCTTAATATAGCAAGACATTGTAGCACATGCCTAGAATCACCAAAACTCTGGAAGCTGAGGCAGGAGGAGGATCATAAGGACTGGGATGTAGCTCAGTGGCAAACTGCCACTGGGTTCAACTCCCAATACCACACACACACACACACACACAAAATTATGAGTATAAAAACAGAAAAGTATATTATTTTTATATGATACATGTATTTTTTATCGTTTCTTAAAAACTTTGGCATGATTAAAATTTTTCACTCAAAGAAAACTTAGGCTTTCCTTACATATCTTATTATGATTGCACATGTCCTGTTATTATTAGATGGAAGTGTATTATTTTAACCCAGCTCACAAAATTTGAAAGTTGCTAGAAGCTAATTATGTGGTTTTTGTTTTTCACGGTGCTACTAGCAATTCATATAATCAAGAGCATATATGCAGCAGGTGTGGTGGTGCACACCTGTAATCCCAGACACTTGAGAGGCTGAGGCAGGAGAATTACAAGTTGGAGGCCAGCCTTAGCAACTTAGTGAGACCTTGTCGCAAAAATAGTAAGGGTTGGGAATGTGGCAAGTATAAGATCATATGCATGATGGTGTTAAAAAATTACACATAACCTAAGTGGCCATCAGTACATATTAAATAAATTATGAAAATATAATAGAATATTTAAATAAAATAGAGTATGCTTTTTGAGATTTTTTAAAACATGAATTATTCTAAACAATTTTGTTTGCAAGGTACTGCTGCTCATTAGGTTGAAATCATTTATTTACTGTGTATAAATTCATTTGAAAAAGAAAAGGTTAATTGTCAAAAATACCTTCTCAAAATGTACATGTGTGTGTTTTAAACAGATCGATCTGGAGAGCATCTTTTCACTTAACCCTGACCTTGTACCTGATGAAGAAATTGAACCCAGTCCAGAAATACCTCCACCTTCAACATCTTCAGCCAAAGTAAACAAAATTGTGAAGGTTAGTGATGAAAATTTATAACAGGGAATATATGTATATGTGCGTGTCTTCAGGTTTAAAATTGGAAGGCTGTGTATATTTTAAAAGTATTGATTGACTTTTTTTAAAAAAAATTCTTTCCATCATCTACATCAATGGAAAACACACACTTTCATGGATTGAGTTTGTCTAATTCGCAATTATGATAATCATTAGATAAGATCAAAGGAATTCCTTGCCTAATTAGGATTTTTTCTGAGACTTATAGCTTCAAAAAACATCGAAGTTAGAACCATTTGTAAATAAAAATAACTTTATTATGAATAATGAATACCTACCCTAATAGTCTTATGAAGTTATAATTCTGCTGTTTATGTTTATTAAAGAAAGATGAGAAATGATAGGAACTGTTTAAACTACTTGTGTATCATCTATGAAGATAAACTTTAAAACCATGATATATTCTTCCTAGCAATTTATCTTTTTATAAAAGCTAAAAGTACATTACTTTTAGTATTTCAAAAAATAATTCTTCTTCCATTCTCTCAACCTTTTACCATTAACACTTGGTATGAAAATTCAACATCTTAAAAATCACTTAGTCCTGCAAATGTTACTGAATCTGCAATTCTTTGCACTTAATTTTTAAAAAGCATTCATTGACACCCTCCCTCCCCCCATATTGTGCAGGTACTGTGCTGGACAGAATACAAAGATGAATGTGACATGGCTTTCAGCCTATAGGAACTCAATATTTTAGAGGGAGGACATACATAAATATCTAAATATATTATGATAGAGACAATAATGGAAACAAAGCATTCTGTTTTGTAAACTCTGCATATAAACATGTCATATTTTTCAGTTCATGTAACAAGCATATTGAAAGTTACTGTTTAGAGGTCAATAGTTTTCACTTGTAAATGGACTGTTTTTCATATTCAGCTTCAAAATCTTGGAGGATCTTCAGGTTTATCTTTCTTGCTATATCATTAGGAACCTTTATTTACCATTAGAGTCATCTGGATTTTTTTTTTTTTTGGTGGTGCTGGGGATTTGAACTCAGGGCCTTGTGCATACCAGGCAAGCACTCTACCAACTTAGTTCTATCCCCAACCCCTCACCTGGATAATTGTTAAAGATACTATCTGGGCCTCACTCCCAGAGATTCAGTGTTATTTAAAAGGAGGTCTTAACTAGCATTATTGTCCTTCAGATAGTATCCATCTCATCTGAATATGCAGCCAGGACTGAGTACAGCTGTATTATTTGATACTTTTGAAATGAATTAAAAGAGGTCTGTAGTAAATAAATAATAGAATCAAAAGTTTGTTGCCCTAATCTATGCAGTATCCAAGTCTTCAAATCTCCTAAGAAAACCTTTTTATGGTAAACAACAAAACATATTTCATAGTATTTCAGTATTTAATTTTAACAAAGGGCGCTAAGCTGTCTAGAACTAGTATTTTATTAATTATCCTGATAACCAAAATTAAACTTACTGATTCCCAAATCCAAAATGCTCAGATATCCGAGACTGTATGAGAAACAACATGATGTTACAAGTGGAAAATTTTATTCCTGATCTTGTGTGATGAGTCACAGTCAACATGCAGTTGCACCAAAAACACAGTATAAACTAACATCTATGTCTATTGTATATACAGTGTATATGAAATACACATGAATTTGGTGTTTAGAATTGGTCACCAAGGTATCTCTTTATGTATAAGTAGATATTCTAAAACATGGAGAAATCTGAAACACTTCTGTCTCAATTATTTAGGAGGGTTGGGGCTGTAGTTCAGTGGTAGAGTGCTTGCCTTGCATGCATGAGGCACTGGGTTTGATCCTCAGCACCACATAAATAAATAAAATAAAGGTACTGTCTCCATCTACAACTAAAAAAATAAAATAAAAAAGTATTTAGGAAAAGGGAGACTCAATCTCCATGAAGTTTTGGCAGGATAACATTATAACAATGTTACTTAACCTCTCTTTACTTCAGTTTCCCTGTCTGTAAAATGGGAAGAGCAATAATAGTGACTTCATAGGGTTGTGTAAAATCAAATGAATTAATACATATATAAAGTCCTAAGAGCAGTGCCTTGGTCATGTTAATTCCCTAATAATTTGGGGGTGATGGTGGAGGGGAATATTCTATACGCAAGAACTTGAATATTGATAATCATAGGAATTCATTTTAGTTTTTCTCCATTTAGTTTAACATTACTGTTTGTCTGCATACTTTGATCCATTCAAGAAGCTGAGATCATGATCTGTATCTGAGAAGTGAAGAGAAAAAAAATACAATGAGTATCTTTTTTTTCCCCCTATAGAATCGAAGAACTGTGGCATCTATTAAGAATGACCCTCCTCCAAGAGATAATAGAGGTAAAGTAAAACTTTTGTCTCTTAATCTTACCCATTGACCATTCAGTAAGGAGTTGACAAGGTAAATAAAAAATAAATATTACCTTGATATTATTTACTTAAAGTTTATATTCCCCCGCTTCTCCCCTGTCTTCTGTTTTCTTGGTGCTGGGATCGAATCCAGGGTCTCACACATACTAGGCAAACACTCTACCACAGAGCTCCATTCTCAGGCCATATGTGTCTTAATTTTTAAAATTTATTTTATTTTTTAATTTTTCCTGATTTTCTTACGTAACAATGTCAATAATATTTTTTAAAAAGATTTAAAACATGTAATGAATATAAACCCCATGAAATGTGTAATTTTTTTAGTCAGCTCAGTAAATTTGAAAATTTGGGCTGGTAGAGTGCTTGCTTAGCATGTGGGAGGCACTGGTTTGATTCTCAGCACTGCATATGAATAAATAAATAAAAAGTCTATCAACAACTTAAAAACATTTAAAAATAGTAATAATTTTGCAAATTTGAGGAGAGCATTATGAGAAAGAAGGAAATGGGGAAGGAAGGAGTCAGCTGATTGTGATGATTAAAATGTTTACCTTAGGGGCTGGGGATGTGGCTCAAGCGGTAGCGNAGGCCGCACGCATGCCAGGCGAGCGTGCTACCGCTTGAGCCACATCCCCAGCCCTTAATCTATTTTTAAATAAATTAAATAATAAATAAAAATTTAAAAATAAAGACATGCTGTCCATCTAAAACTACAAAAAAAGTTATAAAAAAGGTTTGTTAATTTCCTGGCCAGGAAGCTTCCAAAAAGTATGATGGGAGTTAGCAGAAGAAAAATCTGAACAGGCATAAATTGTAGTTAAATTCCAGTCTTTCATATGCTTTTAGCCAGGAAATGTAAGGCATAATTAATTTCTTTTCTACTGTTCAGCATTTTAAATTTAGTATTTCTGATTGTCCCTGTATATGTGGATACTGGGACAGGATGGGCCAGAGTTATCAGAAGAGAGGTAGGAGGGGAAAGTCATTCTTTTAAACATTGTCCTTTGAGTCTTGAAAGTTTATATTTCTTTTTTTTTTTTTTGGTAATACTGTACTTTATTAATTTATCAGTATTGTAGGTGTTAGGTTGCCTTTTTTTATATATTTATTTATTTTTTAGTTGTAACTGAATACAATATCTCTATTTTATTTATTTATGTAATGCTGAGGATCCAACTCAGGGTCTCTCACATGCGAGGCGAGTGCTCTACCGCTGAGCCGCAACCCCAGCCTTATATTTCTTTGTAGTGTGCTATTTATATTTAATTTCATGTTCCTTTTTCCAATTTAATAACATCTAGAGTGGGGGAAATTCTCTTAAGATTTATGTATTTAAGGAACAAAGAATGGGATTTGTAATTCAAAGAGGTCTGGAAGGACTTAAGTTTGCTTTCTTTGTATCTAAGTAAGATCAATTTTTCAAAACAAAGCTTTTAAAATTTATATTTTGTATTTTCCTTTGTGGTCTGAAATCTTGACATGGAGGGGTTCTCACATAATTTTAAAACTATTATTAAAAAATCAAATTTGCCTTTTTTCATGCAAATTATACAGATTGAGTTTTATAACTAAAACTACATTGGTGGGAAGCTACTCTGCACATATTAATTTGAATTTTTTTTAAAGCAGTGTCAGTTTATTGAACATAATTCATTATTTTATATTGCTTATACAGAAATAGAAAAACTTCAGTAATTTGCTAAATGCAACATTTAAGAATCAGGGATTTTTTGTTTGTTTTTGGTTTTTATTTGTGTCTCTGTTTTACCAAAGTTAGCTTTTACTGATTTTTGATCTGAATTTAAAATTTCTTTGACTTACAGTGGTTGGTTCTGCACGTGCACGGCCTAGTCAACTTCCTGAGCAGTCTTCCTCTGCACAACAGAATGGTAGTGTTTCAGATATATCTCCAGTTCAAGCTGCAAAAAAGGAATTTGGACCTCCTTGTATGTAAATCAGTATCAAGGATTCAGTCATTTTTGGCATACATGTTTTCTCTCTTGGTCATTCTTATAAGTTCCCAAATGGTAAAGTCTACCTCTAAGTTTTATTGCAGATTTCATTTTACCACTCTAGAATATTTTTTGTTTTTGCCACTTTAAGTCTGTTAATGGCATTTTTAAATGTATATTTTAGAGGAAAAATTTTGTGTGACATAAACTTCTTCAATTACTTTGAATTTAAAATTCTGGTCAAATAATAATTTGTCAAGGCATTATAGGAAAAAGTCTTAGGCTTCTCAGTACTTTCATTTGAAAGATCTGTGATTTTTAAACCAAGAGATGACATGTATCAATATGTTTGAGTCATTTTTCTTGACTCTGTTTTGTATATTGTCCTGTTCCTAGCTTTGTTAAAGCAGCTCATAAGTAAAGTTCACATAGGTGTAATTGGCATTGCATGCCTTGTCATATGTATTTATTTTTTTGTATATGTGATGAAATTATTCATAATTTTCTGTAAGTACAGTATTCTAAAAAGAAAACTATACTTCTGCAGCTCATCTTTTTCTTTCAGCACGTAGAAAATCTAATTGTGTGAAAGAAGTGGAAAAACTACAAGAAAAACGAGAAAAAAGGAGATTGCAACAGCAAGAACTTAGAGAAAAAAGAGCCCAGGTTTGTAACAGAAATATATTTTGTTTCCAACCAAAGATTAAATTATATCAGTGAATGTGATTAACTTGTGAAAAATAATAGAGCTATTCATTTTAAGTATGAATTAGAAAATTCCTTAAATTGATATTGAGGAATGAAATAAGCTTTTGTGATAACAAACTGCCATAGCAGATTTTTATTGCATGTACTTTTTACATGGTTTAGTGAGTATGTGTTCATTTCAAAGTTTGTTCTTTTTCAATAATAAGCTATTATGTTACAGAATTCTAATGGTATGGTATGTTTATAACTAATGGTCTTTTAATTTTAAAAAGATCTAAAAATACATTTGGAAAAACAACCCAGGAAGGTACATGATTGTACTATAAATTTCATTATTGGTTTTCCATGATTAAGTTCTATATGGCATAGTGAAATGGGGTGAATTTTGTGTTTCAGTTTATGCTAAATATTAAGAATGAATCTCTACCTTGTGTCCTTTTCTTCCTTCAAATGGTAGTAAAACTTTTTAATAGCAATGGTCTTTTATCCCTTTATAAGGTCTTTGTGTTAGAAACCTATAACTCCTCTGTTGTGCTTTTTTTTTTTATATCTATTATAGTCTAAGAACTTGTTTCCTATAGTAAAACATCAGGTTGTTTATTTAGTAGTATTTTCAAATGGTGTTAGATTGCCAATTCATGTGAAATTGTGGACCCAGTGTAATATTCAACCTGAATAAATGAGCTTACACCTGAAAGTTATCTGAGAATGTCTAGTTGGATTTTGAAATAAATAATACACAAAACAAATATTTACTGATACGTAGCATAGATGCCACCAAGTGTTTTCTGTGTATACTTCATAATACTTACACATATATCTCTCTGTTTGCTTTATTTTTAACATCACATTCTGTTTTTGAGTTCATATAGTTGGTATTATTTCCTGTCAGGTCAAATGAAAGTGAGTTTCAATAATAGTTCTGAAATTTACATTCAAAGCAATTCTGAATATGATGTATGAAAAAAATCTGACTTAGAATATTCAGTCATTTATTTCATGGTTTGGCATGCTATTTGTAACAATCTGAAGTTTTGCGATTTTGAAGCAAAAAGGTAAATTGCAATTAGCATTTGATGATTTAAAGTTAAAACATTTTTTAAAAAATTATCTTGGCTTTTGATTCTTTAAGTTCTATGTCCTATTGCTTTTTAGCTGTTTTGTAATATGTTAGAGTTTTTTAAAAATTACTTTTAGAGAGTCAATAAATATAGGACATGAATCTAAATGAATTCACATTCCACTTTGCTGAAACACTAGATGAATCACACAGAAGAATTTGAATTGCTTAGAAGAAGAATTTGAATTTAAGAATGAATTTTTCTAGTATTTCAACTTTAGAGTTTTGTCATTGTTTTTAATGAGTGCTATTTCTCTTCTTCAATTTCTAAGATTAAGTAAAAACAGATGATTTTTGGTATATAGTTAAAGGTGGTTTTAAGAATGATTCTTTGGAGTTAAAAGGATACATGTTTACTAATGGAATTGTATTTTTGCTATCAAAGTGATCTGAACATAATAAACATGAACTCTGAACTATCATAGACCACATTTTCAGTTCAGGTTGGGTCTTAGTTATGACAAATGATACTTAATTGAATTTTCAAACCGTGTAATATAAATGTAACAAATATAGCATTATTATAATTATAATAAATGGCAAATGCTTTGTCTTCTAATAGGATGTTGATGCTACAAATCCGAATTATGAAATTATGTGTATGATCAGAGACTTTAGAGGAAGTTTGGATTATAGACCACTAACAACAGCAGATCCTGTAAGATTCTTTGTTTTAAACTATTGCTGAGGGAGTGTTTATGCTATCAATAAAAAACGTGTATTGATACCTACTAAATTCCTATTGTATTTAGCTAAATGTTTTTTCCATTTGGGGGATCATTTCCTGTATTTTAAGAGGAAAATCAAGAAATCATCTACTTTTCTGTACATCTTCCATAATTTTAAATACTAGAGGTGCTGCCCATAGAGATGACCCTTTTCAAAGAAAAGCATGCCTTTGGAAGGGCAGAACAATAGCTAAGATAATGACATAAGAACCAGTTTCCTTCTAATCATCTCTCGTAATTTGGTTTCAGTTATAAGCTTATTTTGTCTTTGACTTGGACTGTAGATTTCACTATCATTCCATTTTATTATTATTTAATTTGTTATTCGAAAATAAATATTATTCTGGCTTTTAACAGTAAATGATGGTTGTTGAGGAGCTGCAGTGGACCAAAACTCCAGTGCTGAAAATTTTTCTGTAGTCTTACTGCTTGTTTCCTGTTGAGGGGTGAGAATTTGTTGCACAGAAAATAATTTTATGTGTAATGTGAAAAATAATCCATCTGACCTAGCATATATAGAATGTGTTAGGCTTATGTATTATATAGGATTTCATAAAATTGTCACAACATTTGTATCCCATATATTTCAGTCCTTGCTAGTCCTCCATGTCTTTTACTTCCTGTATCTTGAGCTCATGTTTCACAACAAATTGACCAACTTTCTGAAATGGGCTGATGATAGTAAATGTTACTGGCTTTCAATCCCTGCTTCATCTTATGAGAACATAAGTTTTATGAAAATAAAATTTGTGCAAAATAGTTGTCATATTTATGAAATTGTTCAAATTTTGCTTGGTAATCTTTTGAGAATCCATTTTTTTTTTCTATAGTGATCTTTGCAAACAACTTTCTTATCATCCTGGAAATATGCTAGTTGATAGAATAAAATTTTTACTTTAGTTGTATACAATTTATCTTGAAGTGAATAAGGCACCTTCTTGACATAAACTTAAAGCTAAGAACATTAGAACCCTCTACAAAATTTTTTACGTAGGGCTGGGGTTGTAGCTCACTTGTCTTGCACATGTGAGGCCCTAGGTTCAATTCTCAGTACCACATAAAAATAAATACATAAAATAAAGGTATTCATGTACAACTGAAAAAAAAACTGATTAAAAAAATAAAAAATGAAAGGTCAAGGAATGTAACTCAGTGGTAGAGTACCCCTGGGTTCAATCCTCAGTACCCCACCCCTCAAATATTTAAAAAAAAAAGTTTTTTTTTTTTTAACTTATAGTAATGGTTTACGAAAAAGAAAATGAGCAAGTTTCCATTACACTCAGAACTTTAGAAATAATTGTGCCTGACAAGTATTAAAATTTAAATTTAAGCAAAGCTAATTTGTTTTTTGAACTTACTTATGCTGCTTACATATTTATAAAACTGATGGAGAGAATTACATTGACTTTCTGGCATTTTATATACCACTGATAATCACTTAAATAAGACTTTTTATTCCTAGATTGATGAACATAGAATATGTGTTTGTGTAAGAAAACGACCACTCAATAAAAAAGGTATGGTGCTTAATGAACCCTATAAAGTTGAATTTGTCTTATTTGCAATGTATCTTAATAATAGTACAAATCAAATTGGTTTGGAAAAGTTCAATGTAAATAATTTCATTTGTATGTTAACTATTATGCAGATTTCTATGACTACACCTGTTGGTCTGTCACTTCTATAAATCATTGCCAGCTGGGCCAGGCATGGTGGTGATGGTGCACACTAAAAATCTATGTGAAACAGGAGGCTAAGACAGTAGGATCACAAGTTTAAGACCAGCGTCAGCAATTTAGTGAGGCCCTAGCAATTTAATAAAACCCTGTCTCAAAAATAAAATAATAAAGAAAACCTGAGGATTGAGCCTCTGGGTTCAATCCCAGATACTGTCCCCCGTGTCCCCCCCCCCAGAAAAGCCATTTCTGATTCTTGCTTTACAGAAATCTTGTTTTAAACTGTTGTTGAAATAGCCTTAACTTATTTGAGTTACTGAATTTTTTTATGAGGTATTTTCTTAATTCTTACAATTTTTACTACTTTTATCTAAATTCTTACTACTTAAGCTGGTTGAGGAAGTTTGAGTCAGGAGGATCACAAGTTTGAGGCCAAGCCTGGGAAACATAGTGAGACTGTCTGAAATACAATAAAAAGGGTTAGGAATATAACTCAGTGGTAGAGTACCCCTGTATTCAATCCCCCCAGTACTACCCCTTTCCCACCCC
>NW_025999924.1:1087051-1133624 GCF_001458135.2 Marmota marmota marmota | reverse complement strand
CCCCTTTCCCACCCCCACCCCCCCCAAATCTTACTACTTAGGTACCTTAATTTAAATGCTATGAGAATTAATGGGCAATGATTTTCACTTATTTTTTTAGAAACTCAAATGAAAGATCTTGATGTAATCACAATCCCCAGTAAAGATGTTGTGATGGTACATGAACCTAAACAAAAAGTAGATTTAACAAGGTACCTAGAAAACCAAACATTTCGTTTTGATTATGCCTTTGATGACTCAGCTCCTAATGAAATGGTTTACAGGTAGGTGAATTTGTTTTAAATCAGAATCTTGTTCCTATACCGTGCGTGTGTTCACCACTTCCCTGAAACTTAAATTGCATTTGATGTAGTTCTATAGAGCTGTAATATGCTTTTTCATTCTGAGTGTAAATAAAGACAATGTAAAAAACTCTGTAATATTGGGGTTGGGGTTGTGGCTCAGTGGTAGAGTGCTCGCCTAGCATGCTTGAGGCACTGAGTTCAATCTTCAGCACCATATAAATGTAAAATAAAGATGTTATGTCTACTTAAAACTAAACAATAAATATTAAAAAATCCCCCCAAATTCTGAGAGTACTAATGCTTGTTCTCTTTAATGCTTCCCCAAAATATACTTTTCTTTGCCAATTGCTAATTAACTTATTACACACACACCCCCACCCCACCCCACCCCCACACCCCATACACGGAGAAGAAATTTCTGGAAAGCATTGTTATAACCCTTAAGTAATGGAATGTAGTATGAAGAGAACTTTACATTTTAATGCCTGCACTAGGAATAAATTTGAAATACCTGTTGTTATACATTAATCATCATTTGTTTAAAAGTATTTAGCATTTACTGCCACTTAAGTTAAAAACATTCTATATCTGCTATTTAACGTTTGCTTAATATTTTCATCTTTAAGCTTGAGGGTAGTTTTTTTGGGGTATATGGTTTTAATATTGCGCTTATTACGTTTATGTATTCAGCTTATAGACAATTCAAAGTTATATACATGAATATCCCACATTCTTGTCAAATGTAGATCGTTTTCAGTTTGCAAAGTTTCATTTCTAGTAACTAACATTAGTTTTAGCCACATTGTTATTTTATTCTATGTAAAACTGCTTTGCAGTTGCTTGAATGTACCATGTTTTTTTTTTCCCTTTATTTTATACAGATGCTTAGAAAGCAGAAGAATTAACAAGAGTCTTAAGAATTGAAAGTATTACTACATATGAAATATAGTTAAGACCAACTTCATTGGTCTTAATCCAGTAAACTGGGAGTTCAGTTGTAAAATGAACAAAATTAAAGAACATATTAATGCCAGATATATTGGGAAGAATATATTTAAATAGAGAATTGTAATAGCAATTTTTTGTTAGCTTTCTGCAAATACAATTCTGTCCTCATTTACTTTCCTACCCCTGCCTCATAAAATTTAAGCCTGTTGGACTTTTAAAAATTTATTTATTTATTTTAGTTGTAGATAGACACATATCTTTATTTTTATTTTTGTGTGGTGCTGCGGATCAAACCTGGTGCCTCACATGTGCTAAGCAAGTGCTCTACCACTGAGCCACAACCCCAACCCAAGCAGTTTGACTTTTATAATAGTTTTTAAGTAATTATTATAAACATGTTTCTGTATATGATAGATTTAATAAACAGTTTGTATTTCACATTGCATTTTACGCTTCTTAGCATTATCAGTATTTATCCTCTCTCTTTCATATTTTTATGGATTGAGAAATTATATATATAATACATATATGTGTTTATAAATATATGTATGTATGTGTGTGTGTGTGTGTGTGTGTGTGTGTATATATATATATATATATATATATATATATATATAAATAAAATGTTTTAAAAATTTTGATCTGATCACTCTTCAGGTTTATTTCTAGTTCTTTTTGACCAGAGGTTTTTCCTTTTCTTTTTGTTTTGTACCTTTTCCAATTTGGCCTTGAAAATTTTAAGCAGAGCTATCCAAAGTGTTCCATTTGTAGATTTATTTTCTAACATACACTTTATGTTTAGTGAGGAAGTATTTATCCTTCACCATTATATTGTTTTATTTTATATTTATGTTATTTCATTTTTGTAGTGGTAAGGTTCAAACACAGGACCTCACATATGCTAGGTAATGCTTTTAACTGAGTTACATCCCCAGTCCCCCCTTTTTATTTTAACAGTGGATTTTACCAATATGTTTGAGAAGCAATCTAAGCCATATATTTTGGTATTCTTGTCCTGAATCAAAACTATCAGCTCAGAACTCAAGTGTCCTATAAGTAAGTTTGCTTTTTTAAATATATGTATTTTTTAGTTGTAGATGGACATAATACCTTTATTTAATATTTTTTATGTGGTGCTGGGGATTAAACCCAGTACCTCACACATGCTAGGCAAGTGCTCTACCACTGAGCCACAACCCCAGCCCCTGTAAGTTTTTTTATATTTTTTCCCCAAGTATAAATTATTTGCCCAGAGTCAAGGTAATAATTGTTTTTCTATTTACTTAGAAGGTCTAAAAATAATGTTTATACAGTTTTTCCCCCCATTGACCCTTCTCTGTTGAGATTACACTCTTATTCTGTTTTAAAATTGTAATTGATTATTTTTTATTTTTATTATATGTGTCTTATTATTCCTACCAATGTTTATTATGAAATTATACCTTAAAAACTTTTAAGCGAGGTACAGTGGCACGTATCTGTAATCCCAGTGGCTCAGGAAGCTGAGGCAAAAGGATTATAAATTCAAAGCCAGCCTCAACAAATTAGTGAGACCCTAAGTACCTTAGTTAACCCTGTCTTTAAATAAAATACAGAAAAGGGCTAGGAATGTGGCTCAGTGGTTGAGTGCCTCTGAGTTCAATCCTTGGTACAAAACAAAAATTTGAGGAATTCTTAACATGGTTATTTAAAATTTTTTAATAGAGATTTTTAAAAAATCTTGCCATAAACTTTGTTATTTGGTATTACTTTTATGTATTTGCTTAAATATTTGTCACATATTCTGACTGATGCATTTTATTTTTAAGGTTTACTGCTAGACCATTAGTGGAAACTATATTTGAAAGGGGAATGGCTACATGCTTTGCTTACGGGCAGACTGGAAGTGGAAAAACTCATGTAAGTAATTCATTAAAATTTTATCACAGCGTGATACTATAGTTTATTTTCCTTTATAACTTAATTCTATAATCAAATTCTTAAGATGTATTCCTGAATAATGTCTATTATTATTTATTTTCTTTTCAAAATAAAGACTATGGGTGGTGACTTTTCAGGAAAGAACCAAGATTGTTCTAAAGGAATTTATGCATTAGCAGGTAAGTGTCCTTTTATATGTAATTTGTAACATTCTCCTTGGATATTATTCAAGTGACTTTGAAAGAAAGTTTTAAAATAGCAACTCTAATACTATGCTTAATGGACATTATGCCAGTGGGTTGTCAGATCGAAAAGATCTATAAGATTAAACTTTTGGTGACAAAAATACCGATTACATTTTTGTTGGTATAATCTGGCACATTGTAGGAGATTAGTGTAAATTGTTGAATGGCTGCATTATAAAAAGCTTCTATTTGGTATGGTTATAAGAATGACCTTATTTTGACCACCTATGTATAATTTTAGGTAATTTATAATAATAAGTAGTAGCATTGCCTTATAGAATGTGAAGGAGAGTCACTTCTGTTAAAAGTACTTTTTTGTCAAATTAATATTTGCTTTAATTTTTATTTTTAGTATTGATGCTATTATCATCCTAGGTAAAGATTATCTATTGACTCCTTTACAGATAGAACATTTAAATTGCATTTTAAAAATATTTGCCACTTCTTAACAATTTTCTGTACATGAAATTCTTAACAGCTCGAGATGTCTTTTTAATGCTAAAGAAGCCAAACTATAAGAAACTAGAACTTCAAGTATATGCAACCTTTTTTGAAATTTATAGTGGAAAGGTATGTTGGAACTCTTTTTCAAATTTTTATGATTTTTGTTCAAAACACTAGAAAAACTGGGGATAATAGGAACATATCTCAACATTGTAAAAGCTATCTATGCTAAGGCCCAGACCAACATCATTCTAAATGGAGGAAAATTGAAAGCATTCCCTCTAAAAACTAGAACATGACAAGGATGCCCTGTTTTACCACTTCTACTTGACATAGTTCTTGAAACTCTAGTCAGAGGAATTAGACAAATGATAGAAATTAAAGGGAATATGGATAGGAAAAGAAGAACTCAAAACTATCACTATTTGCCGACAACATGATTCTATACGTGGAAGACCCAAAAAATTACACCAGAAAATTTCTAGAACTAATAAATGAATTCAGCAAAAAGTAGCAGGATATAAAATCAACACCCATAAATCAAAGGCATTTCTTTCTGTACATCAGTGATGAATCCTCTGAAAGAGAATTTAGGAAAACTACCCCATTTACAATAGCCTCAAAAAAATAAAATACTTGGGAATCAACGAAAGAGGTGAACGACCTCTACAATGAAAACTACAGATTGCTAAAGAAACTACAGACCTTAGAAGATGGAAAGATCTCCCTTGTTTTTGGATAGGCAGAATTAATATTGTCAAAATGACCATCCTACCAAAAGCACTATACAGTTTTAATGTAATTCCAAATCAAAATCCCAATGACACAGTGCCATTTCTCATAGAAATAGAAAAGGCAATCATGAAGTTCATCTGGAAAAATAAGAGACCCAGAATATCCAAAGCAGCCCTTAAAAGAAGAGTGAAGCAGGTGGCATCATTATACCAGACCTTAAAGTATACTACAGAGCATTAGTAACAAAAATAGCATAGTATTGGCACCAAAGTAGACTTGTTAGACCAGTGGTACAGAATAGAGGACACAGAGACAAACTCACAATAAATACAGTTATGTCATACTAGACAAAAGCTCCAAAAACATACATTGGAGAAAAGATAGCCTCTTCAACAAATGGTGCTGGGAAAATTAGAAATCCACAAGCAGCAAAATGAAATTAAGCCCCTGTCTCACTATCCACAAAACTCAAAAGTGGATCAAAGACCTAGGAATTAAACCAGAGTCCCTGTACCTTATAGAACAAAAAAGTAGGCCCAAACAATCAGTGAGGTGAATAGAGAGCCCATAGAGTGGGAGAACATCTTTACTACACACACATTAGATAGAGCACTAATTTCCAGGATTTACGAAGAACTCAAAAACCTAATTGTCAAAAAAATAAATAATCCTATCAATAAATGGGCCAAGGAACTGAACAGACATTTCTCAGAAGATGATATACAGTCAGTCAACAAATATATGAAAAAATGTTCATCTCTAGTAGTTAGAGAAATACAAATCAAAACTACTCTAGATTTCATCTCACTCCAGTCAGAATGGCAGCTATCAAGAGTACAAACAACAATAAGTGTTGGTGAGGAAGCGGGAAAAAAGGCACACTCATATGTTGCTGGTGTTATTGCAAATTGGTGCATCGAATGTGGAAAACGGTATGGAGATTCCTTGAAAAACTTGGAATGTAATCACCATTTGACCCAGCTATCTCACTCCTGGTTTATACCCAAAGGACTTAAAAACCGCATACTATAAGGACACAGCCACATCAATGTTTATAATAGCACAATTCACAATAGCTAAATTGTGGAACCAACCTAGGTGCTCTTCAGTAGATGAATGGATAAAGAAAATGTTGTGTGTGTGTGTTTGTGTGTGTGTGTGTGTGTGTGTGGATATATACATTGTGGAATATTACTCAGAATTAAAAGAGAAAAAAATCACAGCATTTAAAGATAAATGGATGGAGTTGGAGAATATCATGCTAAGTGAAGTAAGCCAATCCCCAAAAAACAAATGTCGAATGTTTTCTCTGATGCTGATCCATAATAGGGATGGTGGGGAGCATGAGAGGAATGGAGGAACTTTAGATAGGGCAAAGGGGAGAGGAAGGGGGAGGGAGGGGGCATGGGAGTAGGAAAGGTGATGGAACAAGAAGGACATCATAACCCTAAGTACATGTATGAAGACACGAATGGTGTGACTCTACTTTGTGTATAATCGTAGACATGATAAATGGTGCTCTTTATGTATACCATGAATTGAAATGCATTCTGCTGTCATGTATAATAAATTAGAATAAATTAAAAAAACGTTTTAAAATTGAAATAACATTTTCAGTTCAGTGTCAACTGAGCACATTCATGTTGCTTTAGAGCTACTGTCACAAAATTTATATAGATTTTGAATGTTAGACTTTGTCTTGAGGTTTTTAAAATGTCATTGAATCCCTTAATATGTTGAGCTTTATTATTCTAATATAATTATTACTTTCCTCTCTAAAATAATTTTTAGGCTCTGAGTGACCCATTGTTATAGAACTGCTTCTGTTTATTTTAAAGCTAGTTTTCTAAAATGGATGTGATTTTTCATAGGTATTTGACTTGCTAAATAGGAAAACAAAATTAAGAGTTCTAGAAGATGGAAAACAACAAGTTCAAGTGGTGGGCCTACAGGAGCGGGAGGTTAAATGTGTTGAAGATGTACTGAAACTCATTGATATAGGCAACAGTTGCAGGTAAATATATTAATTAAGAAAGGGAAACTTCAGTTTTAGGTAATTGTTACACAAACACAAACTAAGGAGGTTCTCCATTGCACCTTGGGATTAAAATTCCTTGTTCTTTGACATCTATTATATTGATATCATAACTACAGTTAGGAAAAGCTAGGTAAAGTTGTAACAATCTGGTATCTCTTCTGTATTTAAATTGTAAAAACTGGCTAAATAGATTTTTGTTATTGCTTTTTAAAATGAAGATGTCATGCTAACATGTAAATTAAAATTTTAATGTATCAACATGTCCTTAATCACATTATAGAACATCTGGTCAAACATCTGCAAATGCACATTCATCTCGGAGCCATGCAGTGTTTCAGATTATACTTCGAAGAAAAGGAAAACTACATGGCAAGTTTTCTCTCATCGATTTGGCTGGAAATGAAAGAGGAGCTGATACTTCCAGTGCAGACAGGCAAACTAGGCTTGAAGGTGCTGAAATTAATAAAAGCCTTTTAGCACTCAAGGTAAATTAAATATATTTAATTATGAAATGTCTATTATTACTATTACTATTATTATTATTACTATTATTATTATTATTATTATAGTTGTAGATGGACAGCAAGCAAGCCTTTATTTTGCTTGTTTATTTTCATGTGGTGCTGAGGATAGAACCCCATGCCTCACACATGCTAGGCAAGTGGTCTGCCACTGAGCTACAGCCCCCAGCCCTGCTTTTTAATTTTGTTTACTCAGTTGCCAGATAACAGTACTTACTTTTTCCAATAAAAACACATTTTCAAACTGGTGGGATAAAATGGTATATGGGTTGGCACACCAATTCAATTCTGAGGCTGCCCAGATAGATTCTAAAAAGCCTTCTTCATCAGATATATTTTCTTGGGTAGGGTAAGGAACCATACAATTGAACTAAGAAATAACTTTCTCAGAAAAATAATGTGGAATGGTTTTCAGAAAGTCTGGCCAGGTATATATTATCTTTTCCTTCACTAGAAAAGCAAAGTTTAGAAAGATTTATAGTAAAATATTCTGTATTTTTTTCTTATGTAATGCCACTTTGAAATTTTAACATTTTACAGTTATCCTGTTGCCTGCCACATTTAAACATTAGCCATTGTTTCCAGAGTATTTTTTGAAAGGATAATAAAGTAGATTTTGTGAGTTTTAAAAAAAAATTTAGTTATCAATAGACCTTTACTTATTTATATGTGGTACTGAGAATTGAACCCAGTGCTTCATATATGCTAGGCAAGTGCTCTACCACTGAGCTACACCCCCAGACTTTGTGAGTTTTTTTTTTTTTGTTTGCTTGTTTTTGATCTTTTTCTTGAATTAGCGTTCATGGGAACACTTTCACAATGCTGTGAAACTGTTAGAATTTTCAGAGCTCATCAGACCTTAAATGTTAGACTCATCATAAAAGACCTCTTAAAATATGTTACTTAATATCACTCTTTTTAAGAAAGTCTAATCTGTGAGTCTTGCTTTCTTAAATTTCAGGAGTGCATCAGAGCCTTAGGTAGAAACAAACCTCATACTCCTTTCCGAGCAAGTAAACTCACTCAGGTGTTAAGAGATTCATTCATAGGTGAAAATTCTCGTACCTGCATGGTAAGTTTATTTTTGTTATATTTCATTTTAATCCTAAAGTAATAACTATACAATATCTATGGAAAATTTTAATGTACATTAGTTACAATCATTTGAATCCTAGATACAGTTGATATTTAAGATGTGTCCCTGCCAGTCTGATAGAAAGCATTATATTATTTCCAACATCTGAATTATCTCATATATATCATGAATGTATAATTTGTTATTAGGTTTTGGTTATCCTGTGTGACAGCACCAGGGTTTATCCTCTGGCAAGATGCTGTTAGAAGAAGTAGGAGGGAGTAGTCACTTGGTATTGTTCCCTGTGTTTGCCTTCTTTTTCTGCTGGAGTTTGATCATTTCATGGTGTTTCAGAGAGTTGCTTACATTTTAATTGTATCATTATGTGATTATGGGTAAAAGATAGCAAGTAAAATTTTTAAATACCCACTTAAGATTAGACCTAAATGAGCTATTTTTTAGTATTATTGTCTGGATTATTTATGACATTTTATCTTCGCCTTTCCTTCCCCCACCCCCTGTAGATTGCCACGATATCTCCAGGAATGGCATCCTGTGAAAATACTCTTAATACATTAAGATATGCAAATAGGTATGAGATGGTTCTCTATTACGAAATTTGAAATCTAATTCTAAAATAGGGCAGTATATAATATCTTGTTGTAGGGCAGATTATAGTACATTGTTCTTAAAAATATTTTATAGATTTATTCTTTCATTATATTTTTTCGGTACTGAGGATTTATTTAAGCCACGGGTACTTTACCACTGAACTACATCCCCATCCCTTTTTGTTTTTTAAGACAGGGTCTCCCTGAGTTGCATAGGGCCTCACTAAGTTGCCAAAGTTGGCTTTGAATTTGTGATTCTCCTGCCTCAGTCCCCCAAGTT
Source organism: Marmota marmota marmota (assembly GCF_001458135.2). NCBI lineage: Eukaryota > Metazoa > Chordata > Mammalia > Rodentia > Sciuridae > Marmota > Marmota marmota. The sequence continues at coordinate 1,124,523 of NW_025999924.1, read as the reverse complement.
GCTAGAATGACAGGTGTATGCTACTTTGCCTGACCACATTTATTATTTAAGGTGATAATATTTAGAATCAGTTTTTCAATTTGTAAAAACGAGTTGACAAAATGTATCATAGGCTGTTAAAGCAGTTTATTCCTTGGAGTCATGAAAAGCCCTTGGACTTGAATGGGCATATTTATTCTATAGCTCCCCCCTGCTACTCTTGTTTTGAATGAGTGATTACATAGTTTTAAATTTGTTAGCATCTATTACATTTATGATTTTAATGTAGAGATAAAATTCCTCTTTATGAACTATTTCTAATATGAAGATTGTCTTAATTTTGCTTAACAAAAATATTTTGTCAAGTGTGTTGTATAGTTAGAGAAGCAGCTGTTATCTTTAGTAAAAGTGACCTTTCTGTACTACAACATGTTTGTGTTTTTCCATTTCAAAGTTATATTTTGTAATATTTTACTTTACTTAAATTATGCAAATTCTTCCTCTTGAGACAGACAAATAAATGAAAGCTACAGGGCCAGTATATATTTCTTTTAATTGTTTTGCTATAAGCTAAAAATTATTCCTGATGGTATTAAATGTTATATATAAGGAATGTAAAGTTTGAGTGACAAGTGATAGTCTTTCTGGTGTTCTGTATGAATTATATCTTGTTATTCATGTCTGTAATGTGTCCAACTTTAGACAACTGGGTCATTAGCGATGGAAGGACAAAATGCATTATAGGCTGTTAAAGCAGTTTATTTCTTGGAGTCATGACATGCCCTTGGACATGAATGGGTATATTTATTCTATAGCTCCCCTCTGCTACTCTTGTTTTGAATGAGTGATTACATAGTTTTAAATTTGTTATCACCTATTACATTTATGATTTTCATGTAGAGATAAAATTCCTCTTTATGAACTGTTTCTAATGTGAAGATTGTCTTAGTTTTGCTTGACAAAAGTATTTTGTTTCTTTGTTTTAATCATAATGGAAATTTTATTTTCAACTTTTTCTTACAATATGAAACACATGTGCATAAAAACTACCTAAAATATAAGTGAATAAAATAATGAATACCTGTATAGTGAAAAATTTGGCATTATATTAGGAAATAGAACATCACTGGCCTCTTACAATGTTCTTAATGTATTCATTCTTTCTGATTACAAAAATTACAAAAATTGTCCATCCCATTAGTTTCTCACCTTAGGTAATCATGGTCCTGACTTCTTGGAACAAATTTCTCTCTCTCTCTCTTTTTTTTTTACCTGCTTTTGGAGATGGGATCTTCCTATGTTACCCTTAACTGGGCTCAAACCCAAGATTCTCCATTGTGCCCAGCATTATTTTTCTTTCTCCCTCTCTCTAGTTTTTATTATAGAGATTAAACCCAGGGGATGCTCTACCACTGAGCTATGTTCCCACCCCCCTCCCCCCTTTTTTTTGGAGGAGCCTAAGTTGATAAGGCTGGTCTCAAATTGCAGACCTCCTGCTGCAGTCTTCCCAGTCACTGGGATTATAGGAATACATCAATGCCTGGCTTGTTCTCTCTTAAAAATAGTTTTAAGCTGTGTGCAATGGCATTGATTTATAATCCCCAGTGAGGCAGCCGAGGCANCCCCCCACATTTGGTACTTTGTGGTTAAATTTCAAGTATTATTAAAAAAGTAAAAGAAGGATTTTAGTTAGGTCTTTTGAGTAAGGGATCAGTGGGATTAAGAGGTTAAAACCTCTTAAAACTGATTATTTATAAAATAAAAGTCTAAATACATTGTTAAGCAGTGTTGATAACCTTTTCTAAACAAAACTGAATGCAAATGAAAACTTGAAATGTGCATTGCTGTTTTTACAAAAACATTTTCTTTTAATTTGTTGCTGTTTTGGTGCTGCAGAGTAAAGGAGTTTGGAATTAGTCCATCAGACATTCCCTTCTCACAGGGTAGTGGCAGTCGCCCTGATCTCTCTCCTTCTTATGAGTATGACGACTTTTCTCCTTCGATTACCAGGTCTACTTCATTCTATACATAAGATGTTTATTTTAATAGTTTAAAAAATTTTTTTTCTATATATAAACATTTCATTTACTTCTTTTGTCCTGAGCCATATTATTTTTCATTTTCATTTCATTTGGCAGGTGCCGGTTGTACTGCATGATCTGCATTTTTATGTCCTGTATTAATTTATTTGCTTTGAAATTTTGGTTTAGAATTCAGGCTTCCTATTTCCCCTCATTTTTAAAAGGATGATGTCACTTTTGCATACTTACATTAAAAGATAAATTTGTCTTGCTTGCAGTGAAGAGTTTACCTGTATTGTGTATGATCTTATAAATTTCCTTGTCTGCAAGGAAATGACAAGGTTCCTATTAGAAAGTATATCCTTTCTCAGATGTGAGGAGCAAACATTTTTTAAAATGATACAAATCTTATAATCTTTATACCTTGGAAATAAAATTATTTCATATTTAGCTATTTTAATTCAAGCATTTCAACTATCAGAAATCTGCAAAGTGTATCAAATTCTCTGATATCAGCAATGACCTATTTATAAAACTTAATGCTTTTGTAAAGATTTTTCTGCTCATATAATGTAATTGCAACAGTGTGTTTCTTTGAAATACTGAGTCTGCATACTTTGAATTTCCACTTTTGTGCACATTTATTCTTGAAGTAATTGTAAAGTTGCTTATGTGAACTACTAGAATTAAACAACCAAACATCCTATCAAGAGTTTCCAGAGAGTTCAGATAAATTTGAGCTATAAAGGTGACATCAATCCTAATGTGTTATTTGAATTGCCTTTAATTGAATAGGTTGGTATTTTCTTGCTCCTATGCATGAGTCTTTGTTAATTTTAGATACCTCTTCTCTATCTATAGGGTGAAAGAACTGACTGTTGATCCAACTGCGGCTGGTGATGTCCGTCCTATAATGCACCATCCACCAAACCAAATTGATGACTTAGAGACACAGTGGGGTGTGGGAAGTTCCCCTCAGAGAGATGATCTAAAACTTCTTTGTGAACAAAATGTGAGTGAGATAATATAGTTGTAATTGATGCAGTTTTAGTTCATTTCATTAATAGCTCAATTTTATCTACGTCAGGGGTCAGCAAACTATACTCTGTTTTTACAAGTAATGTTTTATTAGAACATAGCAATGCTTACTCATTTATGGATTGCCTGGCTGCTTTCTTACATAACAGTACCAAAGACTGTATGGCTCACAAATCTAAAACATCTACTATCTGGTTTGCCAAACCTCTGATCTAATCTATTACCTCCCACCCCCATATTTTATACCAGTATTAAAATTTTAGTAATATAGGGTAGAAGCAAGTTTAAGAATTATACATCCAGTAAGTACCTCATTATAAAGCTTAAAAACAAAATAAAGGAACTGTGGACAAAGGCATGACCTTCATTAAAAATCAAACATGGCAAAATGCTATCATCCATTAAACCAGGCTGCTTTTCTATATGTTTGAAATGTTTAATGATATTTCATAATTTAAAATTCTGTTTTTCCAGCTGGGCACAGTGACACATCTTACACTCCAGCAACTTGAGAGACAGAGGTAGGAGGATCGAAAGTAAAGGCCAGCCTGGGCAACTTAAAAAACCTCTGTCTTGAAATCAAATCCAGAAAGGGTTGGGGATGTAGCTCAGTGGTATTGTGTTGCCCAGCATGCACAAGACCTTGGGTACCATACCCCTGTACTCTTTTTTTAATGTTCTAATTATTAAAAATAATAAAATGTATGCCCACTCTATAAGGATAGAAGGGCATAAATAAGCAAGAAAGCACAAATAATAACTTGCTTCCACATAATTGTTTTTAACATATTGAGAGGATTACATTCTGTGTGTGAAATACAAGAGTTATTTATGTAGTTATTTAATTTCATTTTAACATGTATATTTTAAATGGTTTTATGTCACTGTTTTTCCCACTAAAATCCTATCGTGGCATTTTCTCATAATGTCAAAAGGTGGCATTTACTAATTGCTTACTACATGACATACATTTGCTAAATATTTTGCTTGTTACCTGATTTAATCATCACAAATCAATGTGGTAGGTGTTGTAATTATCCCTACTTCATAGTTAATTTTCTAAGAGGCGTAACAACTTGACCAAGATTATAAGTGAGGAGGCCAGAGTTGAAACCTACATCTTTCTTTTGACACAATCCAATTTATGTCAGTTAAGCATATTTCCATCAACAGTATTCTTTGAAAAGAACAGAATTAGTGGTTATGTTGTAATACTTTCTGACAGATGTTAAATCCAAAATATTCTAGAGTAACAAATGGACATAACTGCTTTTGATTACCACATTCCATACTACTTTTTTGTTTTCACATTCCACATCCTCTGTTACTAAATCAAGGCTGTAAGCAGCTGTCCTCAACCAGAGGTGATTTGGCCCAACCAAGACAAAAATATATGAAGATGTTTTTGGTTGTCACAGCTGAGGTGATATTGTTAGCATCTAGTAGGTAGAAGCTATGATGCTTTTAAACACGTAGTGCATGGGATAGCCACACTCTTCACTCTACCCCTCAAAAATGTCAGTAGTTCAAAAGTTGAGAAAACTAGTTTTAAATTAAGAGTTCTAAATTTTGAAACATAAAAACAGCTAAAAATTAGATCCTGGCGTCATTCCCTGCCCTGTCTACATAAGTTTTAAAAGACACTATACATGTTCTTGGAGCCCTCAAATCAGTTCCTTTATTGTAATAGCTATGGTACCTCCCAAAGATTCTGAAAACCAGAGTTAAGAGGCATTCTTCTCTTCTGTTTGCATTTTATTCTCATATCTAATGAGACTAAGACTTAACAGTTAACAAGGTAGATTAGTGGAATAGCATCTAAGATAAGCCCTAGAGATAAAAATAATATAGGTACACTTATAATTAAGTTCATTAGTATTCCAAGAGTAGAAGAAAATTGTATAGACAAAAAAGTGTTTGGATCAGGGCTGGGGATATAGCTCAGTTGGTAGAGTGCTTGCCTCTCATGCATAAGGCCCTGGATTCAATCACCAAGAAAAATAAGTAAAGGTTTCTTGGGAAAGAAACTTCAGAAAGAAACCTTAGCAATATAAGTTTCGAATTGATCTAAAACCAACATAATGCATATGTTGTATGTCTGTGTGTATGTATAGTTATTGTTGATGAAGTAAAACTATCCTGTCAATTCAAATTTCTATAATAACTGCCAGGAATGGTGGTACATGTCTATAGGTGCAGGTACTTAGGAGGGTGAGGCAGGAGGATCACTTGAGTCCAGGAATTTGTGGATAATCTTGAATAACATAGTGAGATCCCATCCAAAAAAAATGAAAGGAGGAGGAAGAATAACTGGTAAGCAAATCATGTAGTATAATTTGAAAATTATTTTTTTTAAGAGTTAAGTCCTTCAGAGTATTAATTTGATCAAAGACATTATCTTTACGTAATCCAAAGATGGTGTTTTTAGTCCCCCTCCCGCTTTGCTACAGGGGATTAAAAGCAGGGCCTGTCCATACTAGATAATCTCACTACTACTGAGATTTATCTCCAGCCCTTTTCTTTTTTCTTTTGAAACAGGTTCTCCCTAAAATGCCCAGGCTGACCTCAATCTAACCATCCTTTTGCCTCAGCATTCTGAGTAGCTGGGATTACAGGCATGTGCCACCATGCCTGGTTCATCTCTTTTAAGAAAAGAAACTTAAGACATGTACAGGTAGTCCTTGACTCAACAATGGGGTTACATCCTGATATCACAAGTTGAAAATGCATTTACCACACCTAACATGGTGAACATATTAATAGAAAAGATCAAAATTCAGATTTTGAAATGATTTCTGGATACTTATTGGTTTTATGTCATTGAAAAGTCTTAAAAACCATAATCTGAACCATCCTTAAGTCAAGAATTGTCTGTATATGAGTTAATTCATATACAGAAAAGAAAACAGTAGTAAAGAAATATTTGAATATATTTACAATTTGCAAAAGATTTATATTTGAAAAGCTGACTGTTCCTGAAGAGTGCTTTTTTGGGGGTAATTCTGCAGTAAACCCTGGCATCAAGGAAAATTATTACCTACTCATAAAAAAGTTTGGATTGCTTTACTGAGAGTTATGTATATTATTTTGACCCACAGAAAGAAATTGTGACTTTTACTTTTATGTATATTTGAGTAGTCATCACCATTCAAGCTTCCTCAAATTCTAAATGTTATTGTAAAGTGTCATTAAAAAGCTACTTTTAGGGGTTGGGCAGTAGGGTGTGTGCTTAGCATGTAAGGTCCTAGGTTCAGAACTTGGCATCAAAAAAAAAAAAGAAGAAAAACACAAAAATCGACTACTTTTCTAGCATTTAAAAATACAACATTTATGTCATAATTTTTAAACTTTGTATTTTAAGGAAGAAGAGGTTTCTCCACAATTGTTTACTTTCCATGAAGCTGTCTCACAAATGGTAGAAATGGAAGAACAAGTTGTAGAAGATCACAGGGCAGTGTTCCAGGTAAAGAGAGAATCTTTCTTTCATCAAAGTATTTTGAGATATATTAACCAAAAACTTTCATCATTCTTGGAATAACATTCCTTAAGAAAAAATACTTGTTTATATGTATATTTGTAGGGCATATGACATGACAATTTTTTCCCCCATAGTAGTTTTTTAATACAATGAACAGTGATTCTAAACATCCATCTGAGGGCTGGGGATATAGCTCAATTGGTAGAACGCTTGCCCTGCATGCACAAGGACCTGGATTCAATTCCTAACACCACACATCCACACATCCACATACACATTCATTGCACAATGGTGAAAAGATCTGTTTTTTTTTTAAAGCACCTTCTTGCCCTTTCTTTTTGTTAATTGTCCATTTTGGGGAGAAGAGTTCAACTTCTGCCTACTAATATTCCTTTCTTTGTTAGGCCAGTTTATTTGGCAGCATAAGAAAAACCCTTTAAAGGTTAGGGAAGCTGGGCACAGTGGCATGTGCTTGTAGTCCCAGATATTTGGCAAGCTGGGGAGGAAAATTTTATTTTTGAGGCAACATAGTGAGACCCTACCTTAAAAAATTGAAAAATAATTAGCAGAAAAGTTTGTACTTAGGAGTTTGTTTCCTTAGGAGATGGAAATAATGCTTAGACTGAATTGTCTGTTGCTGCCACTGTGCATTCAGTCTTAAAGTACTTTAACTGTATAACTCTCCCAGTTATTGTGGAGAGTGTGTGTGTTTTTGTTTTTTTTTGGGTGGGGGGAGGTGGTTGGTGGTACTGGGGAATTTATTTATTGCTTATTTTGAAACAGGTTCTTGCCTAGTTGCTGAGGTTGATGTTGAATTTGCAATAATCCTGTTCCGAGTCACTGGGATTACAGGCATTTGCCACCACATCCCGCTTGTTTTTGTACTTTTGAGATGGGGTCTTGCCACGTTGCTCAGGCTATCTTTGAACTCCTGGGGTCAAGCGGTCATCTTGCCTCACCTCCTGAGTTAACTGTGGGACTACAAATGTATATCAGTGCTTGCCTAGCACGAATGAGGCATGGGATTTGATCCTCAGCACCACATAAAAATAAGGTGATCACTTAAAAAAAAAAATGTGCATCACCAAACCTGGTTTCCGATTTTTAACAGGAAAATATCCTGGGTGATGGTATTTATGAGGAAGTGAAGATATCATTTAGACATCCTTATGAAGTTTACTATTGACTTGTTTTTTTTTACTCTCCCTCCACTTCTTTTTTTTAAAACATTTATTTTTTTTAGTTGTAGGTGGACACAATACCTTTATTTTATTTTTATGTGGTGCTGAGGATAGAACCCAGTGCCTCACATGTGCTAATAAGCAAGCGCTCTTTTTCTGAGCCACAACCCCAGCCCCACTCCCACTTCTTATAGTACTTTATTTCCCGAGAAAAAAGTGAACAATAACTCATTCTTCTTATTGATCTGTTGCTTTTCATATATTGAGGAAATCTATAAAATTCCTTAGTTTCGGGTCATTCAGGCACCTGGATGAGGGCTCAAAAATGAAAGAGTTGATTTCAAGTTAGGATGCAAATTCATTAAAACTGTTAGGGTTCTAATGAAGCTCTTATTACAAGAATCTCTTATTACCCAGGCACGGTCGTGCATACCTATAATCTTAGCTGTTTGGGAGGCTGAGGCCTGAGGAATACAAGTTCAAAGCAAGCTTTAGCAATTTAGCAAGGCCCTAAGCAACTTAGCAAGACCCTGTCTCAAAATATAAAATAAAAAGGGCTGGGGATGTGGCTCAGTGGTTGAGCACCTCTAGATTGACTCCCTGGTACCAAACAAAAAAAGAAAAGAAAAGGAAAAAAGTCTGCTTATAGGTTTGGATTAAGTTGAGAATAAGACACTAGTAATTTAAGAAAATTGTTGTTTCTGCCCTTTTGGAACAAGATCATATTAAGACCACCTTTTCTCTGTCATTTTTGTAGATGAGCTCTCACATTTGTTATCAACACTTAGAGTTCTGGCTTTCCAGTTTTATTTTCACTTCCATATATTAGTGCTTACATACTGTCAACTGTCATTTCTGAAAATAGGGTTTTGTTAAATAAAAATTAAGTGTATGAATAAAGGAAAAGAAAAACAAATAATTTGTATTTTTAAATGATACTTTTTTATTAATATCTATATGAAAGGTATCTATAGAAATTTTTAAATTCTGGTGAAGTAGTCTAATTGTAATTAGCCATTAAAGTGAATTAATAACTTGCAAAATTGAGATTGTACACATTCTTAAAAATTAGTATCTTTTATAAGAGCTTATACATAGTAGCTGGGTTCATTTTGACAAAATCATATGTGCACAGAATTTGATTTCAATCCCTGTTCCATTTTCTCTCCCCCTCCCTTCCCATTCTCCTTCTGCTACACTACTGATCTTCCTTTTGCTCGTTTATTTATTTTTGGTTGGTATGGAAAGCACCTATTTTTATGCCCCAAACTCCAATTTAGTACCATCTGACCTCAGTTATGATCTTTATGACTTCTGACATTCTAGAAAATAAAACTCATGGGTTTCATATACAAAGATTACCAAGTTCCTAGAAGCATTTATTAATAGTAAGTAGCTACCATTGAGGGGCTTTTTTGACTTTTCTAAATTGGCTATCTGCTGGTTCCTCATGGTTTTGAATAAGAGTTTTAAATGATTTTGAAATTTTTTTGAACAATGATTTTGAAGAACCAGTGTTTAGTTTTGGCCCAACCTCAGAGTCTATTTTAAAGCCACCAGTATTCAACCATAGGGGCTCCACCTTGATGGCTTTAATCCTCACCACCATAGTTTAGATGTGTTCACCCTCTTAATTCACAATGGAGTTTAAATTCCAAAATGGTTCAGAGGGGACAAACCATATTCAAACCATAACAGGTTCCAACTGGATAAATTAATTCCAGATGACTTAAGTTATAGGCCTTCCAAAGCCCTCATCAAATTGTTCAGTAGCCTTATTATGCCAATTCTTCCCTTGTTTCAGGAACAGCTATTAAATTTTTAAAATTTACTTTGACCACTGATGTTAATGTGTTTGATGAATTCTTTCTCCAAAAATCCACTCTAGGTAGAATAAAAAAGTCAAGAAATGAAGTAATGTTATTTGGCCAATCATGTATGTGTTTGTGTTTGAACTTAAGAAAATATTTCTTAATTTTACTGTGAATAGAGATGTTTTATCTGTTAGTTTTACAAGATGCCATCTTAAATATGTTTGTAATTAACAGAATTTGTAAATTGATATCTGTTTTATAAAAAGGCTTAAAATTATAATTTTTTCTTTTTAGGAATCTATTCGATGGTTAGAAGATGAAAAGGCTCTCCTAGAGATGACTGAAGAAGTAGACTATGATGTAGATTCATATGCTACACAACTTGAAGCGATACTTGAGCAAAAAATAGACATTTTAACTGAGCTGCGGGGTAATTCTTTTTTTTTTCATTTTATTGTTTGGTATGAAATCTGTTTGGTATTGGGGTGTACATATTACCAGTTGTAGGATTTCCTGTTGCAATATGACAATATTGAAGTGTGAATTATGAGTACCATTTTATACCTTCTTTACAGACGTATAAAGATGAACTAACTAGTGTGGTTTTTCCTAAATAAAACATGAAGTGTCGTGTCATTTCAAGTTCTTCCTAGTCATTTTTTTTTTTAGTCCTTTGAAAAATAAAGGCATCTTATGATTAGTTTGCAAGTTTTATGTCCCACTCAGATACTTAGTTGGTAGGCCAGTGCTTGTCAGAATTATTATTCTTATATTAGATCTGTTCAAGGTCATCAGTGAATAATGTCTATCTTCATCTTTCTGTGCTAAAAATAAACAAAGGTAAAGTTATTGAGATGACTACCCTTTTCACCTTACTTATGAAGGGAAGTATGTGGTTCACCTATATGCCATCTTTTTGACTTTTTAAAATAGCTTATCTCTATTACTTCAAATATGTACTTGTGATTGTGCTAATCTGTCTCTTGCTTAATGCAGGATAGAATGTTTGCTGTGTGTATGTAGAGTTTTTAGCAGCAAATAGGGTGCTTAATTTTTAAAAGTGGGCCCTTCAAGAAGTTGGTTATTATAGAAAAAGGCTCATTTCCAGGAATTTGTGATGAAACATAGTCGAGGGCTGGGGTTGTAACTCAGTGGTAGAGCACTTGCCTAGCACATGTGAGGCACTGGGTTCAATTCTCAGCACCACATATAAGTAAATAAGTTAATAAAGGTCCATCATCAACTAGCATTATATTTAGTTCTGAAGGAACAGAAGGGAAAATAGTGATTTAATGTTATGAAATGAGCGCTAATCTTGATAGGATCCATATAGTTGTATACTATTTTTGCATGCAATACTTATTCCTTTGTTCTTTCTTTTTCCAAGATAAAGTGAAATCTTTCCGAGCAGCTCTACAAGAAGAAGAACAAGCCAGCAAGCAAATTAACCCCAAGAGACCCCGTGCCCTTTAAATTGGTATTCGCTGCTGAAGGATCCCCAGAACCCTCACTACTTACTGTAACATAAAATGGTTCAGCTGTAAGGGCCATTCGAAAGTTTGAAATTTTAAGTGTCTGTGGAAAATGTCTTGTCCTTCACCTGAATGACATTTCAATTTTGTGAAACACTCAAAAGTCCAAAATGCTTCTAGTCCAGGAGGCACAACGAAGAGTTGGAATTAGTGAAGCATTTTGTTTCATTTACCCAAATAGCGATTTACTTTTGGAGATCCTTGCCAATTTTATTTTCTGTGTGATGAAGTAAGATTGTGGACTTGATCCAGAGGTGAATTGTAGGGAGAAGCCACAGCATTTCCTGTTAACTCAGTTCAATTTTCATAGCGAGATTGAGCAGTTTTAAATCCTTTGCGTGCATGCATACCTCATCAGTGATTGTACATACCTTGCCTACTTTTAGAGAGCTGTGCTCACCTTTTCCTGCTCTGTGCCTTGATTAAGGCTATCGACCCTAAATTTCTTAAGCACAGCCATGATAAATTACATTCCTTATTTGTCATTGTAAATTACCCTTATTGTGTGTACATTTCTACTGTGTTTGAGACATTTTTTTGTGTGACTAGTTAATTTTGCAGGATGTGCCATATCATTGAACGGAACTAAAGTCTGTGACAGTGGACATAGCTGCTGGACCATTCCATCCTATATGTAAAGAAATCTGGAATTATGACTTTAAAACCATAACGTGATTTTAATTTTCTTAGCATTTTCTTTGTAAAAAAAAAAAAAAAACTAAAATATAAACTAGTTGGTGTATAATAAAAAGTAATGAAATTCTGAGAAGAGTTTTATCTTAGGATGATAAATATATATGCAGTGTGTGTGCCAGTGTGGTATTAACAAGAGTAATAGTGCAATTTGATCATTTCCAGTACCATTTCTTAAGTTGAAGTGTTCATTAGCACCCCAAAATATGACTTTAAATGTACTGTTAAAGGAAATTGGCTTCTGATGCATGAACAGTTATACGTACATTGAAAGTAGTTCATAATAGTAGTTAGTTTAAGCCAAGTGTAGACAGTAACTCCCTTGAAAAAGAATTAAGCTGAGAGAGTTGACATTGCCTTAAAGGGCAGATCTAACTGAAGTTCCATCCTGTACTTAATATGTGATGTTTCACCATTATTTGGTAGGAATAGTAAAATTCTCACCAACAGATTGGTGGTAAGGTATGCTACTCTTTAAATGGCAGCAGTTATTTTTGCAGATTGGTACTCTAAGAAAGAAAACTGGCCTTTTTTTCCCATGTAAATAATTTGTCAGAAATTTCTCTCTCGGAGTTTTCCCTGTGTTCCCAGGATAGTGTCCAGGAGTAGATGAATAACAAAATCTATGAAGGACATCTTATTTTGATTTACTCTAGGGAACGAGTAGCTCATCCATGAGCCAAAGGGAAGCTATGACAGAGAGTCATGAGCCAGATTCTCTACTTCACTGTCTATAATACTCTCAGAGGGTAGCTGTGAGAAATTCAAAAACCATGGTGAAAAGCTCTGTAAACATGAAATCTAAAATGTAGATTTTTCATAATATGCTTATTAATAAATGAAATCTATGGTATGAGTTTAGAGATAATTTACTTCAATACAATGACCTTTGTTTTGGAAGGAACTCAGGTTTTCTTGCATTTGTTAAGATGTATTCTATTTCTGTTTATTTCAAAGAAGAATGGAGAAGTGGTAACTGTTGACACTCCAGGGACTGTATAAAAAAGGCAGTTTTTGAGACTAACTAATCTACAAAGGGCAATGAAGACATAAGCTTGAGCAGTGTAAGCAAAACAGATTAGCTTTGATATTATTTGCATTGGATGGATACCATTCTTTGGAGGGTCTTTTTAGAGATGATTCTACTTGCTGCCTTATACTATGATAGCTTCATTCTCAGTGGTAGTCAAGGTTTTTCAAAAATTTAGTACCAGCAAAGAACTTGGGAGGTGAGAACTGAAGAACAGAAAAGGGACTAAAACTAAGCAGTTTATAAGGCTAGAGGGAAACAACCTAAGAAAGCTGAATTCAACCTTAGGACAAAGCTAGGACAAAAGTGAACTTTGCGAAGTAAACGGTTTGTGAGATTAAAAAAAAAAAATCTACCCTTAAGTAGATTTTTAATATTCATGTAGTAAAACTGGATTGTACAGCTAAGTAACTTCATTTTTTTGTTCTGAATTTAATACTTTTTAGTATTTTCTCAGACTTGAAAGCTGATATATAAATATTATTTTAACTAGTAACATTTACTATATGACTTTGAAGCCAGACTTAAATATCTTCCCTTCTAGGTTTACTCAGTGTACCTTTGCAAATTAATTGGAATCACTCCTATTAAGTTTTAGTTATACAGAAAGCCAAATATCAATGAAGGTATTTTTATTAATTTTCTTAATTAAAATATATTTAACACTATATTGATTTGAATTGAGTAGCTAATAAAACTTGTATATGACTCTACTGGAATTCTCAATTTGATAATTTTTACATAGCTTAAAAGTAAATACCAGGTATATGAAAAAATACTAAAACTTTTCATTATATAGATTCATTAATGCCAGGAACCTGTAGTTGTGGGAAAAAAAACTTTTTTTTTTTTTTTATGGAGCACATATTTTAAAACCTATTTTTGAATTATAAAACTCTATGATTATCTCTCCAAGAAAAATGATATAATTTTATAGTTAATTTCATTCTAGCTGAGCTTCCTCGTTTTATAGATAAGGAGTCAAACTCAGAACATGCCTGGCATTGTATGATAGCAACAGACTGAGTCTTACCCAGAACCACCATGTAGCTTATGCTGCAACACTATAGCTGAAGAGGTAGGTGACAATAGAAGAAACTGTGTAAATAGGGAAAAGAAAGAAGCAAATAACATTTTAAGAAACAAATATTTTATTGTACATGTGAATAAGAAATGGATAGGTAATATGTGACTAATTTAACACACTTAAACTTGAGGAACAGAGCTGATGGCCTAAAAAGGTCTTTACAGTATAGAACATGGTAAAGAGATGTAAGATAAACTGCTAGAAATGGTAAGTTTAAGGTTGTGCGTATCTGCGGCTCTTGAACTTGAAGATTACTGTGTATAGATTGAACCCTGCCACATGGAGTATATTCAAAACAAACAAGACTTGTTACTGCCTTAAAAATACAAAATAACAGTACAAAAATAGTCAAGCAAATAATGTTCCAGTTGAGCAAAAGCAGAATTTGTCTTCTCAAATATTAGAAATCTAGAATTAATTTTTTCTTGACCATGACAAAATTATTTTCCAAATAGCTAGGAAAAATGGATACCTTCTGCATTGAATCCATGTAGCAATCTAAAAAACAAAATGCAATGATATTAAAAAGCTAATTTGTGACACTGTGATAATGTATAGATTTGTACCATAACTAATAATACATGCACACATCAGCTTACTTAATGCAACCATCCAACTCCTAACATTAGTCATTATAAAGAAACCTTATTTATAACTTGGATAAAAACCATGTCATGTTGGTACTTCTTTTTTGTTATAACATACATGTTTTAAATTATATTGAACCTGACTGAAATTATTTTACATTTTTGCTGTCTGAAGCGTAAGAGCTCATTGGCATTTGTTCTATTTCAGCTTAATTAACTGAACAAGAAGCTGTCTGCAATTTAAGGCAGAAGTCAGATGAATCACCAGTCTTCATATTCTTCTGAGCTGAGGTTCAAAGTAAAAACTTTTAAACATTGTTTCTCTCTGTGGATACCTGTGTACTTAGCTGACCTTTTTAGGAGTGGGGGTGGGCGGGGTTTACTAGGGATTGAAATCAGTGGCACTCAACCACTGAGCCGCATCCCCAACCCTATTTTGTATTTTATTCAGAGACAGGGTCTACATCCCCAACCCTATTTTGTATTTTATTTAGAGACAGGGTCTCACTGAGTTGCTTAGTGTTTCGCTTCTACTGAGGCTGGCTTTGAACTCACAATCCTCCTGCCTCAGCCTCCTAAACTGCTGGGATTAAGGCATGCGCCACTGCACCCAACAACTGACTTTAGTTATTAGCAAACTGCACCCTAAAGAAATTTAGTGAGAATGAAGCAATCAAGATAAACTATTTCCAGGCTTGTCCATAATAACAGATGAATTAAAATGTACGAAAAAGCAAAGTATAGATACATATGAGTAGTGTTCAACTCTTAGGATTACCATCTATTAACTGTGTTGACATGTTTTCAGCACAGAAGTCAAAACAATGATTTATAACAATCTACAATAATTTTTTAAAAAATTCATCCTCTATCTAAAGCATTGATGCTTTAAAAGTAAACTGGCTAAATAGCTAAAAAGTTCTGAAAGTTAGTGTTAATGAGTAAAAAACAGATCAACTGAGTACAGGTTATTTTATCTAGGTGATTAATTGAAGCCTTATTTTCATGAAACTTAACTGCTTTAGTTTAAAGAAAAGCAAATTTTGGTCTGAATTGCCCAGGTAATTTGACAGGTATTTTACTAAATATATATAGAACTTCCTTCAGACTATAAAACAACTAATACTAAAAGGATAAACAGATTATAACTTACATTTCATGCTTGATAAGATCTATTTAATGATAGCGATTCCCAATAAAGAATCATGCAGTTACATGTGTTATGATTTTTCAACCTTATGGGCTTTGAGAGACTATGAATGTGAGTTGGCAGTGGGAAGGCAGGGCAGGAGGGAAGGAACACACAGACTACAACACACATTAACAATCTTCTGGCTGGGACTGTTCTTCAAAAAAATAAAATTAAAAAAAAGTTCATTCTGCTGCAGCTAACTAGCCTCCATCTTATACCAAATACTATTCCATACCATGGAAGTGCTATGCAATAACTCTCCCAGGTAGCACCTTATACCACTTAAAAGCCTTTAAATCTCTTAATCTAAAAGTACCACAGTAAAATGTAAACACAGGCAAAAAAACCCTGTAATTACCTGATAAAGTCATCTATGTCCATGGAACGGGCCCGTTTGTCACTAAAACCTGTGCTGGTTAGGATTTGCTGTATTTTATCTGCTATGCTGAAATCTTCTGGTATTATCTATCAATATAAGATTCAGAATAAATGAACATATCTTTAATGAAGTTCCCTTGGCTCTTTTTTTTGCCTAATCCAGTAAGTCCTAAATAGTCCGTTTTAATACATCTGTTGATGACAGCGTGGAAAACCTGACGGTTTGGATAAGACTGAGATCTCTAATTAGTTAAGCGGCTCATTTTTTACCACTTTAACACAGAATATCTTGAATGGGTATCATCTATATTGCCCGTTTCATCATTAAAATTCTGAAATAGTCACTAATTTCAGACTTCATAAAGCTAGAAATTTTATTTAAAGCAGCTGTTACTCCTTTCAAAATTCTCACATTTTATTGCCACAATTTCATCTAACCAGTTAATCTTTCTGAGATGACCTGTCTGTCTCTGATCATTTAGAATATTAAGTGTTTCATATTTGATTCACATCTTCTACTCAAAAATTGTTCTTAATCCAGCTTAACAGTTTACTTAAGCTGATGTTTCATGACCTACCCATAACATAGGATGGAGACAGTATTTGTGGTGCATTAAACCATACAAGATCTGAGCCATAAAAAGCAAACATCTCATCTTCATGTGAATATGCGCATGAATATACTGCATACTTTAAATCAGGAAAGGGAGTGGGGGCTACCTCCACGTGAAGGGGGCAGCTCTGACTCTTGTTTAAAAAAATGTGTGAATGTGTTAAGTGGTATGAAATTCACAACAAAGAAGTCTGCTATGTAGCCTATAGTGTATTGTATTACTTCAGTTTCTAGGTATTAAAAATATTTACAAAGGGACTGGAGTTGGGGCTAAGCAGTAGAGCGCTCACCTAGTGCGTGAGGCCCTAGGTTCGAGCCTCAGCATCATGTAAAAAATAAAATAAAGGTATTGTGTCCAACTACAACTAAAGAAATAAAATATTTTTTTAAAAAGTTTATAAAAAAAAATAGCTACAAAGAAAACTAACTTTAAATTTGTAATTGCACACCAGTAATCCCAGGGGCTCAGAAGAATTGCAGTTGCAAGGCCAACCTCAGGGATTAAGTGAGGCGCTAAATAGCTTGGCAAGACCCTGTCTCAAAAAATTAAAAGGAGTAGGGATATGGCTCAGTGGTCAAGCACCCCTGGGTTCAATCCCCAGTACCAAAATAAATTAATTTATGATTGCTACATGAGTACCAAACGGGACGATCACAATTCAGAGGATAGCAAATTGTACACAATTATTTTAAAATGAGCAAGTTATACATTTATAGCATTGAGAAAATACTTGGCTAAATCGGACTTTTTTTTTTTTTTTGTGGGGAGGGGATACCTGGTATTGAACCCAGGGATACTTCTGAGTCACATCCCCAGCCCTTTTCTGGATTTTATTTAGACACAGTCTCACTGAGTTGCTTAGGGCCTCACTAACTTGCTGAAGCTGGCTTTGAATTCAAAATCCTCCTGCCTCAGCCTCCCGAGCTGTTGGAATTACAGGTGTGTGACACTGTGCCCAG
The DNA here is from genome assembly GCF_001458135.2 of Marmota marmota marmota. Classification (NCBI taxonomy): domain Eukaryota; kingdom Metazoa; phylum Chordata; class Mammalia; order Rodentia; family Sciuridae; genus Marmota; species Marmota marmota. The sequence goes on along the minus strand of NW_025999924.1, from coordinate 1,106,940 downwards.
CTAAATATAATCCTTTTTTTTTTTTTAAAGCTATTAGTAGTTACGACAGGGTGGAGTAGTCAGGATTGCTCAAGATCTGTTGCAGCATCTTGAGCAATCTCGACTACTCCACCCTGTCGTAATACCAGTCAGTATTCAAGTCAAAATTAAACTAGTTATATATCATATACTGTCTTTTAAGGATCACTGATATGTACAAAATTAATCTCATGATAATAAAAAAAAATAGATGAATATTTTATAACAAATAATTAAAACAACTTATACTTACAATATTATGGAGTGAACAGTGAATTCTGTAGTTTTTTTCTAACAGCTGTTGTACTGCACTTGATCTATAGCGTAAACAAGTGATATAAATATTACTTCCAAATCAGAGATTTTGTACATAATTTCTGTTCAGATAAAATTTAATCTATGTTCCACTTGCTAAAATTAAGGAATTTAAATAAAAAGGTGTTGAATACTTAAACTTTTATGATGCAAAAATTATTTTTAAAAAGCATAGTCCTGATAAACATCTTTTTTTTTTTTTTAAATGGACAACGATTTCCCCCCCCCCCCCCCTATTTTTTTTTTTGGTACTAAGGATTCAACCCAGAGGTACTATACCATTTAGCCACATGCCCAGTTCTTTTTATTTTTTATTCTGAGACAGGGTCTGCTAAGATGCTGAGGTGGGCCTCAAACTTGTCATCCTTTGACCTCAATCTTCTAAGTTGCTGAGATTACAGGTATCCACCACTGTGCCTGGCTACATAAGCATTTTTAAATCTCCAAACCGTATAAAGCTGGCTCTCGCCTCTTTTTTTCCTTTAGACCTTAAGTTGTGTTTCATTTTCCAAGTTAATAAAATGGCACAAATTATCCACAAATGTTAAATGGGTGGGCCATCATTACACCTTCTTTCTTTTTGGTAAGGATCTTCCAAGGATCCTCTACCACTAAGCTATATCCCCCACTCCTTTTTATGCTTTTAAATTTTGAGACAAGGTCTTGCTTTGCCCAGGCTGATCTTGAACTTATAATGTGGTCTCAGCCTCCTAAGTTACTGAGACCACACAGGCACCACTGCACTCAGCTTATTACATTTTTCCGATAAGGGAGGGGGAAAAAAAACCTACACAAGTAGATGGTCAGGTCTTTTTTCCTTTCCCCCCCCCTAATTTTCCATAACTCTTATCTGACTCCAACTCTAGGAACTTTCTTCATGATATTATTCTGCCTTCTAAAGCACCGATAGTTAAAAGGATGAAGTCTGTCTGGATGAATAATCTTTATGCTTTGGGCTGGCTATTCAGGAAAAGGACCAGATTCTAGGATGGCGTCTGGGGCACTGGCCCTTCATATATTAGAAATTAGTAATATACTTACTTAAATGCAGCAGATAGTGTCTTGTTTTTCCTTACAAAAGTGATCCTTACTAGGCCATCCCATTCCTGAAACAGAAGATGGATATTTTCCTCAAAACACCAAACTCCTTGCCACTGCCTATTAGGTGTTGTTTTGTTCTTTTATTTGTCGACGGACCTTTATTTTACTTTATTCACTTACATATGGTGCTGGGAATTGAATGCAGTGCCTCACACGTGCTATGCAAGTGCTCTACCACTGAGCTCCAGCCTGTTTTTGTTTTTTGATGTATAAAACTGGAAGAAACCTTGAGTGATGAATATGGTATGCTAAAGTAAGATGTACTCTTGATTCTGGTGTCTTTGTGCACTTCACTGAATATATATTTTTTTAAATTAAGAAAAAAAAGTAAAATAGTCCTATATGTGACTAGGTTGGTCTTTAACTTGTGATCTTTCTGCTTCAGCTTCCTGAGTTGCTAGGATTACAGGCATATGTCACTGTACTTGGCTCCATGTTACTAGGGACTCTGCAGAAGGAGGACTGCAAGTTCAAGGCTAGCCTTGGCAACTTAACAAGACCCTAACTCAAAAGAAAAAAGGCTGGGGATGTAGCTCAATGGTACAGTAAACCTGGGTTCAATCCCCAGTACTGTGTACAAAGTCCACACGTGAACAAAGAACCATATTGTGTTCAAAAATAAGATTCTGCCAGGCACAGTGGTGCATGCCTGTAATCTCAGCAGCTCAGGAGACTGAGACAGGAGAATCAAAGTTCAAAGCCAGCCTTAGCAACAGTGAGGTGCTAGCAACTCAGTGAGACCCTGTCTCTAAATAAAATCGGAAAATAGGGTTGGGGATATGGTTCAGTGGTTGAATGCCCCTGGATTCAATCCTTGATACCAAAAAGAAACAAAAACAAAAGAAANCCCAAAAAAAAAAGTTTCAGCCAGGTGCAGTGTCACACAGCTGCAATCCCAGCAACTCAAAAGTCTGAGGAAGGAGGATCACAAGTTTGACATCAGCCTTATTAACACAGATCCTCATCAACTTAGTGACACCTCATCTCAAAAAAATAAGAAGGATGAGGGTTGTACCTCAATGGTAAACACCTTTAGTTTTGATCTCTATTATCAAACCCACAAAAAATTAAAAATGAGATTCAAAACAGACATGATTTAGGATATAGCCTGTGTAATGCACCTAAACCTCCTTAAAGGAGTTATGGACAAATCACTTAAAACAAGTTTATCAAACAATTATGTTTTTCCATAAAGTGACTATAGTAAGATTTGACATCAAGTAGTCTAGATTTCTTTTTTTAAGTCACAAAAACAAGAATTTTTATTACAGAGTATTACCCAAAATATTACTCAAAACAATTTTCATTTTACCTTTTTTACAAGTTACTCAAATAGATAAGATTTTCAGAGCTATACTCTCTTAAGTGCAATGCATTTGCATTCTAATTGTGTCTTTTACAGACATATGTTTTGTCTTTCTATCATGCATCAAATTATTCCATCTACTCCATCATCACAAAGCTGTAATTCACATTTTCCTATCTATTTAGACCTACAATATTTTTTTTCTGCTATTATAGACACAGATTTTCTAAGTTAGAGTTCTTTTGTTTTAGAATGATATAGTATTTTAACCTCACCTGAAAATTGATAGGTGGTGGTGGATTCTTGGGTTCTATCCTTACAACACTGGATTCTACCTTGGGTGGTGGTCTGAAGTTATTCTTTCCAACCTGTTAATCAGAAAACATTTAATCCTCTCAAAAGCAACTTTTAGTTAGTAATCAAAGATTCTGTCCTCACAAAAGGCACAGCTAGATGCTCAAAAGATGAGGTTACTAGCCTATTTCAGTAATAAAATACACTTACTTTCATTAGATGGTCCACACGTGCTAATAGCTGTGTATTAATTGAGAGTCTGCAGTATAACTTATCTCCAGGTTTTGCAACCAGTCGGAGGGCAAATTCTCTTTGAAACATAAGTATAGCACATCTGAAAAGAAAACAAGAATAAGGAAATCATCACTATTAACTATGAATGTACTTTGACTACAATAAATTTTGAGGGGAAGGAAATAGCAGAGCAGTATCTGTAGTTGATGATGAGTTCAGCCGGTTAGAAGGTAGAAAACTTTAAGCTTTAGTTTTGTTACCACAAAATGAAAATAGTTGGCTTTGTTATGTTTTATAATGGCCATATCCCTAACCCCAAGGAAGACTGCTTGCCCTCAAACATCAGATGAGTAGGTACTTCAGATCTGTATCAGTACATCACCCCTTATACAAAAACAATAAAACTGATTCTGTTGTTGGGCACAGTGGTGCATACCTGTAATCCTAGCTTCTAAGAAGGCTAAAGCAGGAGGATCTCAAGTTCAGGGCCACCCCTGGCAACTTACTGAGACCCTGTCTCAAAAAATAATAAGGCCTAGGTATGTAAGTAAGTTCAGTAGTAAAGCACCCAAAGGTTCAATCGTCAGTACTACATATAAACACACAAAATTGACTAGCAGAATTATATTTGTGTGGCAGGTAATACTTTAAGAAATACTGCAGGCTGGAAAGGCAAGTTGTGATATTATGTCCTGTTAGTTTAATAGTTTAAAGAATATGGACTTTTTTCTTCAAACAGGGAGACTTTGGGAGGCTAACAAAATCATCTTCAAAGCTGCATTTCAACTTTCTTTTCTGTGAGTGAATCATATTAAGAAATATATTTGCAATTACAAAAATATCTATATGTATTTCTGTTTATATACTTCAAACCAAAGTTTCATGAAACAATATCACCTGGACCATGTACAATGCCTTCTGATATATTCTATTCCATGTTATTAAAAAAAAAAGGATGATCATGACTCACTGAATTTACTTTATAACCATTAAGGGGTATCTGAATTGCAGTTTGAAAGCCACTGGAAAGATTCTACCAGAGACCAGTTAGGAAGCCACTGCAATTTATGTAGACATAAGGTAATAAAATAGTATGATCTATGTTAATGGCAGAGGATTAGAAAATAGGGAAAGTCATACTACCCTCCCAATGCTCTACAAAATAACTCTGGTCAATTGAAAAAAGAAAAAGACCTCCATACAAATCAATGTTTTCTATAAAAAGTCTACAATAGTCTTTCAATTTACTTGACTTTCATTTTCAACTGTCTTTTGTGTTCCTGGCCTAAACTGTCCATCTTTCTTAAATATGGCAGTAACTCTTGTTTTTTTGTCACAAACCTGAAAAAAGGTCGGTGCAGCAAAAGCTTGAAGACAAAAGGAGAAGAGATCTGTAAGAGAATTACTAGTTACTCTCAGGAAAGACACATCAGAGAAACACTTAGTAAGATGATTCTGACAACTTGAGGACATACCTGATAAGGCAAATTTGCCACACAAGTATCAAAGAATGGCAAGTCTGTTTTCAACACATCACCCACCATAACTTGAAGTTTGCTGGCCAGAGGTCTAATAATATGAAAATAAATTTAGAAGAATGTTGTTTCAAGAGACCGAAATGCACTTTAATTCTATTGTGTATACTCACGTGCCCTGAACTCTTTTGTGCAGTTCTGCTACTAGCCTTGTGTCAAGTTCACAGGCAATTACCTAAATTAACAAAAAAAATTTATTAGGTTCATTATGAAAGTATCTTATTACCCAACCAGTAATTCTTATATGATTTAAACTGTCTTCCAATTTCTAACCATACTCTTTCAATTATTTTCTACCACTTTAAACAACAAAGAAAAAACATCACCCAGAAAAGAGGACATTATGTGAGATTCTCAAGTAATCACCAGAATTGTTCTGTTGGCTTTGTCTCTATGCTTTGTAACTAAGCAGTGGATAAAAAAAGAATATACAATATGTATGTAGTGTTTTTAGACCAGAGTTTACAAAACTACTCCTAGTATATTACTTCTTTTATCAACTGAGATCCAGAACATGTGGCATAAGTAACTTCTCAAGTGAAAATGGATAGCAGACAAAGCTATGTTTGTAACTTTACTGCAATATGTTCTTAGATTTCATTGACTTCCAAGAAGACCATGTGTATGGCTTAGAACACGTGCTGCTTATTTCTGGCTCCCAGATTCATTTTATATTTTCACCTTATATTTGATATTCATTTCACCTTTGCTTTGCCATATAAATGCTGTCCAGCTCCCTTATACTTTGGCTTCTGGTTGGGATTGGCCAGTGAAAGGCAATAGCTGGACACCATTGTGGCTCAGTGGTGGAGCATTTGCCTAGCATGTGAAGATTCTGGGTTCTATCCCCAGCACCAATAAATAAATAAATAAAAGCACCAATATGAGTACCTATAATGGAGAGATTGGGTATTTATTTCCTAGCCTATTCCATGCCTTGTAGATATTTCAGCAGGAGCTATGTTCTGTTGTGGCTTCTCTTCAATAAATCACACTCTCCTTGGTCTCTCCCCTTTTAACCAGGCCTTTTGATGGTAACTGCTTCCTGCTGTAGCTACTCCTCATTATTTCATTAATGCTTATTGATTCCTTGAATCCCATTCCCATACATCTCTAAAGAGTCTTCATCACTCTCTTTAGATAAGCCCTTTAAAATGTGTTTCTTGCTTCCACCAAGGACCCAACAATGATTCCACTTAACTGAAAGCTGGATTAGTCAAAACACAAAAAAGTTACTAGAAGTGACCAGGTGGCACCTCAATCTTAGAGGCATGAACTCTAGCTCTGCAGGTCTTCTATAAATTTCTGGGTTCCAAAAATCACAATTTCTTTGCTTTGTTTCTCTAGGGCTAAAGGCGGTTAACTGATCTTTGTAATTATTTTGGGGTTTAGTGTTCCCATTTTGTTCTTTTAGTCCTCTAACTACAATAATTAATTCCCTGTCAAAATACCTAATATGTCAGTTTTCTTTTCTTTCTTTTTTTTTAATGGTACCAGGGATTGAACCTGAGGGCACTTAACCACTGAGCCACACACCCAGCCCTTTATTTTGAGACAGGGTCTCCCTGAGTTGCTGAGGCTGGCCTTGACCTTGTGATCTTACTGCCTCAGCCTCCCTAATTTGCACAGGTGTGTGCCTCCATCCTCAGCTAATATGACCAGTTTTCCTAATATATTTCATACTTTCTAAGATAAAATTCCTAGTAAGGAATCAAGCATTACAATTAAGACAGTTTTATGTTTGTATACCAGCTGAGCTTGCTACAGTCATTTGTGATATTAAAACATTAAACCTCATTTTTACCTTTTTTGCCTTTTCTAACAACTTTACAGTCATGTTGCCAGTTCCAGGTCCAACTTCCAGCACCACATCCGTTGGTCTTAGGGCAGCCTAAAAGCAAGCACAACCACTTGAGATCCTTTAGCATTTTGGAACACAGTTTATACTTGAACATCTTTGTAAGCGTTCAGAGATCTTACTCGGACTTCATTTTAATGAGATTTCTTCATATGTGTGGTTCCAAAATTAATATATTAGGTGCAAATGAAAAGCTGAGACCTCTCTTAACCTGGGGTATACTTCTCATCTTTAGGAGTCAGAAAAACAAGAATAGCATTTCTTTCTAAATTGTCTTTCTACTTAGGAAATGATTCCAATAGCATCCTGTTACCAACTCTGTTCATACCAACAAATTCAAATAGGAAAGAACTGTGTATGATGAATTTGACTAAGAATCAATATTTCTCAATTCTGACCCAGCCTGTGAGTCCTAGACCATTTTTTAATTCGTTCAACAAATATTTACCAAACATCTACTTTATGTCCCTCTTCGCTTAAGTATGGTGAAAATAAAATTAAGAATCCAACAAACTCCTCTCTCCCGTTCCTCCATCACACCCACCTTATCGATAATGCTGTTAACAATGAGAGGATTTTTCAAAATGTGTTGCCCAATCCCCGTGTTGAACATGAGTCCTGGAAGAAAACACAAAACAGCCTTAACTTCTCAACCACGATTAGATATCAGGCCGTCCCAGAGAAGAAAGCGGGATCGGTAGTGGGGTTAGATTACTGTGCCAACGAAGCCAGCGAAGATCCCACCCCGGGCCGGGACTGACCACACTGCTTTAAGTCCATCCCCCCGCGGGCCTTGTTTGAGGCGACGCGCTGGGCTCAGGGGCCGGCGCTCCAGGAACCTCCGACATCCGCGCTTTCAGGAGCGCAGGTGGCGGCGGGCCATCTACCCGGGTTTGGGCCTCGGTCCGCGCCAGGAATGGTCCCGCAGGAAGACTGGACCGGAACCCTGTTTCCTCCCGGCTGTCCACACCTCCGGCGCTTTTTAGCTCCCGGCGCTGTTCCTGTCGCTTGCGGCAGCCGCTCGCCCCTGACTTGATCTTCGGCATCCCTGCAGAAAGCGGGAATCTAGGCCCGCGAAGTGAACAAGTCCCAAAGCTTGAAAGCTATAGTCTCTGCAGCACTAGAGAGACGCTGCCAATCACCGGTACGCACGACGTGGGGAAGGGGCGAGGCCCACGTTCCGCCTCCGTACGCCCTGGACTCCTCCCCCAGAAGGGTGCTGAGCGTGGAGCCCAGGGGTCGCCGGAAATTGTAATCAGCAGCTGCAGGAAAGCCTGGACTCGGGAGCGACGAATCCCAGAAGGCCCCGCGCCACCGAGTCTGACAGTTTGGATTGGCTGGCTTAGAGTTGGGGCGGGGTACCTCGTCGCCGTCCACAAGGAGCTAGCGGAGAAGCTGTGTGGTACTCTAAGCGTAAGGTTTAAGTTATTTAATGTGGTTAAGCCTCCTCTAATAGGCCAGGTTCTGGGATCGCTGACATCCAGAGAAGTTTTCTTTCACGTGTCTCTTTCCTGCTTACGTGCAGATTGCAGGGTGGAAACTCCTTACGTTTCTCCTCTGCTTGCTGTATAGAAGGGAACTCCGAAAATGGAATTAGCCTCTAGTTCCACTAGCGCTTCTGATTCCTTTACTTCCCTTTGTGCTTCATCATTCATTCTCTGTACGTTTTTTTTTTTTTTTTTTTTATGAGCCCCAGCTGTACATAGGCCACTGCTGGAAATTCACGGTTACGTATTAGAGACTGCTCTCAAAGTTTATTCCACTGAGAGATCAACCAAAAGCTCCAAAACGCTGTGTGGTAATACGTATGTATTGGGTGTTGTAATGGGTGTGTCAACCCGACTGTAACCTCCATGAATACAAGATCTGCGTCAATTTCACCTTCCAATGTAGTGGCTCTCGGTTTTAAAAATTTCAGTGTATACTCTATGGAAAAAAGTCTTTTCCTGTCATTACTAAAGAAAACTGTTTTGCTGAGCAATTGATTGTGTGCATTCACAAAAAAGTTTGTGTTTTTCAAAATGCTTTCTACATAATTCCTATTTTCTATTATTTTTTTTTCTTTGGTAGCAGGGATTGAACCCAGGGGCGCTTAACTACTGAGCCACATTCCCAGCCCCCTTTAAATATATTTTTAGAGACAGGGTCTCTCGGAGTTACTTAGGGCCTCGCTAAATTGCTGAGGCTGGCTTTGAACTCAAGATCCTCCTGCCTCAGCCTCCTAAGTCGCTGGCATTACAGGCGTGTGCCACCAAGCCTGGCTATTTTCAATGAAACATGAAGTCGTTTGGGCAAGCATGATTATCGTGTTTTACACTTGAGGGAATCCAGTCTCATAAAGAATAAAGGTATTTGCCTAAGTGCTACAGGTATCAGAGATGGGGGTGGAACCTAGTTACTATGTCAAAATAAGGCACCAGCCTACCACCTGTGGGCTTCATTGGTTTCTACTTCCAGCTCTGTGTTGGCATCATAGTCCTTTGCCTTCATTGGTCAATGGACAGTGAAGCAAAAAGGTACTAGCTCAGACATTCCAACTATAATTTAAATCAATTTTATTTTTTTTAATGACAATCTAAAATAAGATCCAGAGGATCTGAAAATATTAAGTTTAAAGATTAAATCTTTGACATGAATGTTAAAGTAAGCTATGTCTGTGTTGGAAGTGTAACTCAGTTGTAGAGCACTTGCCTACTATGCTAAAGGTTCTGGGTTGGATCCCTAGCAATGAGAAAGGGAGAAAAAAGGCTACATCCAAGTTAACAATCAATGCATAAAGTAAGTAAAGCTAATTTTATTTTTTCCACTCCTATGAATTTCCAGGGACCCAAAGATAGGACAGCTACATTGAAAACAAAATCACAAAATCAAACAAAAAACAACTTGTAAAAGTCCTGGAAAATACAGAAAGTAGAAAAAAGGTGAAAATGTTACCTATGATTTCATTATGCTGGAATAATTTATGATCAGTTTGACACATTCTTTCTTTTTTGTTGTTTTAGTAATGCATGTTTTTACATAGTGAGGGTATACATACAATTTACTGTTTTTTTTTTTTTTCCATAAATACGATAACATAAAAGACACTTGTGTCTATAAGTGTAATTCAGTAGTAGAGTAAGTGGCTGGCATGTACAAGCCCCTGGGTTTGATCTCCAGTACAACAAAGAAAAAACACTTTTTCAAGTAATTTCATACCCTGGATAATCAATATTCACAGCTCCTGAAGAAGAAGATTTCATCTTGTGAATGTATATGTTTACTATTAAATCATTTCTGTACCATTTGTCATGTAAAAAAAAATTGAGTCTTATACATTTTAGTGCATTCATGAAGAATATTTCTATATCCTTTAGTATAAAGTTCCAAGAATGAGATTATTTAGTCAAATTATATGAACATTTTAGTTTTTGGATATATATTGACAAATTATTTTCAGAAACAGTTTAATCAATTTTCGTTTTCACCAGAAGAATATGAGAAATACCCACTTCACTTTATTTTTGCTATTGTGTTTCTTTTTCCAAACTAGAAATAATTGTATTTATTATTTTGAACTGTTCAAGCATTACTTGAATAAATACATAAATAAAAACCATTTAGATACTAAAAGATTGTAGATGATGAAACTATCCAGAATTCACACCTATTAAAATATTGGTGTATGTTTTTCAAAATTTTTGGATACATAAAACTCTTCTAACTTCCTATTCTTACTTAACTAAATATTCTGGGCATCTTTTAATATTAATGAATAAAATCTGCATCATTTTTAACAGGCATTCAATTGAATGAACATATCATAGCTAATATAATCAATCTTTACTAAAAGAATTTGTTATAGTTTGAAGTTGTTAATAAAAATTAATCTATGAATTATAGTAACAAAGATGAAATCATTTCTCAAAGTCTTAATCCTTATATGGTATGTTGTAAACATCTAATGGGTAAACTTGTAAACATCCAATGAGCTGTATTATAACATAGACTTGCCCAAGTCCTAATTTTGTACAAGTTGCAATAATAAATGAAGTGTAGTAAGTTAGAAAGCCTATGGCCCTATAATATGTATATATTTCTCTTGCTGCTTTAACAACATAGATTTATTATCTTGGGATATGGAGATGAAGTTAAGAATAGTCTACAGGGCTTTTTTTTTTTCCCCCCAGAGGCTGTGGGGAAAAAAACTTTTCCCTTATTTTTCCAATTTCTACAGGTTGCTCACATTCTAGCTCATGGCCCCCACACTGCTCTGACTCCTACTAGCATGGTCATATTTTATTCTTTCTGACACTTTTTAAAATAAGTGCAAATTATTTATATTGATTATTTGAAAGGGAGCAACTTAATGCCTAATGACCCCGACCATTTGGAAGGAGCCTGGAAGAAAGCAAGAAAGTTCAGAAGTCAGTAACTCATTGTCAAAAAATACATGCTCTGAAGTTTACTTTCTTTATTCACAGAAAAGCTCCTCTGTCCATTATTCAGTCTCTTTATTCTTATTTTAGGCCCTAATAGTTTAAAAATAAGCATTATTTTAACTTTAAAATATTTTGGAAAGCATTGTCTTTGTTGGCCAAAGATAGGAATGAGTTCTGTCCTTTAGTTGGGCTGATACCCTGTGGAGAGGTAAATGTTTCAGGACACCTAGAGACCTGGATTCCTCAAAATGTCCCCTTGCTTTCCCCTTATTTTCTATTAAAATTATAATAATCTTTTAGATATAATCACACAGATTTTTGCTCTGATGGTGTGATAATTTACACTTGTATGTACTTGTACAGACAGAGTCTGCAGCTCTGCTATGCTCAGGAGGAGAAAGTGTTGGAACTTTCATGGCCTTTTTTTGGACAAATGAGGCTGATAACAACAGGGTTCAGTCATATCTTTATGACCTGATTGGGCAGGCTTAGTTGGCACACCCCTTTTCCATCTTTGGATTTGATTTCTTGTAAGAGCTTTGCAAGCATTCATGTGTTTAAAATTTATTAAACAGAGTGTATAGTTTTAATTTGAAAATGACTATATGAACTATTTTACAGATGATCATGGGAGAAGATAAAACACAAGAATGTCATTCATTTCATTATTTTTGATGAAGTTAGAAAAATTAAGTATTCTGACTTTAGTAATATTCAAATGAAAAACTGACAGCTTGAATACATTTGAAATCATTGTCACAGAAGATTGGGGTTAGTTTTAGTCCAATAGTGTGCCTAGTTTTTTTTGGTATAAAAAGTGTGTTTAAGGCAATTTCTCAAATCTTCCTTCCAAGCCCCCTCTCTGAAACTCTTGATTTTTTTAAAAACCCTCTTATGAAAACTCCAATGATTACATTTGATCTGCAGGATAATCTAGAATTATCTTCCCCTACCAGGATCCTTACATTGGTAAAATCTCATTTGTTATGTGAAGTAAGAAATTCACAAGTTTGGGGATTCGGATGTGGACATGTTTTTTGTACCTGCCATTATATACATACTGTATCTGAGTTTGAGTCTGTGCTCTTCCACTTAAGAATCTAACTTTGGAAAAATGACTTAATTCCTATGAACATCATCTTTTAATCTGTAAAATGAAGAAAAGACCACTCTCCATTCTAGATGAGGGTGATGAGAATTTATAAATTACATAAGATGTCACAAGTTAAATGCCAGTCCTTAAAAACAGAACAGTAGTTGACATATAGGAAATTCCAGTTTGTTTTTGTTTTTTAAACAGGGTTTCTCTTGAGTTGTGCAGGCTGGCTTTAAACTTGTGTTCTTCTTACCTTAGCCTTTCAAGAGGCTGAGGCTGCAGGTGTATACCACCATGCCCCACACATAAGAAGTATTTATTGGAAGTTAATTATAATAATGTAATTATTGAGGCAGAATGAGTGTTACTTATTATTGTGATGAGTTTTTTTAATTTACTTAAGATTGACAGGGAGTGGAAATCAGTGTTTTTTTTTTAATTTAGCATTTGCTTCATTAACTTTCTGCTTTTCCTTTACTTTCTCAGCTATATATGGGGGAAAGATTTCAGATGTATCCCAACAGGCACAATGGTGTTAATTTAAATATTTGTTTACTCTTTTCTCTAAAAACCCTGAGAAAATGACATGATTTATTCAGTTGTACATATTTATTTTGTTCATAGTATGTGACTAGCTTTTATATTCACAGTACCTAGGACTCCCAAATGGATTTGGTATCCTTACATTATTGGTAAAATTTGCATACATGCATTTTTATGGTTTGGTTTTCTTCCTTTCTTTTTAAAAATTTTTTAATTTTTTTTTTTTTTAGTTGTAGGTAGATATAGTACCTTTTTATTTTATCTATGTGGTGCTGAGGATCTAACCCAGGGCCTCACACATGCAAGTGCTCTACTGCTGAGCCACAGCCCCATCCCCAGTTTTCTTCCTTTCTGGTATTTTTTTTTTTCTTTTTCTTTTTGATCCCAGGGCTTGAACCTAGGGGTGCTTAACCACTCAGCCACATTCCCATTCCTTTTTATTTTTATTTTGAGACAGAGTCTTGCTGAGTTTCTTAGGAACTCACTAAGTTGCTGAGGCTGGCTTTGGACTTGGATTGCTCCTGTCTCAGCCCCAAGAGTCACTGGGATTTCAGGCTTTCACCTACCACACCTGACACATTTTTGTAATGTAGAGATTTCCAAATGGTCCATTATCCAAATAGGCGAGATCTACTCTTCTAAACCAGTTTTTCTTCTATTTTGAATTAGGTAACTTTTTCTACATCAAAATTCCTTAGAGTCCTGTTTCTCATACTGTCATCTGTAGACTGGCAGCATTGGCATCATCTGGAAACTTCTTTTTTCCTTTTTTGGTACTGGAGATTGAGCCCCAGGGTGCTTTTTCACTGAGCCACATTCCCAGTCCTTTTTGTTTTTATTTTGAGACAGGGACTTGCTAAGTTGTTGAGAAACTCACTTAGTTGCTAAGGCTTGCCTAGAACTTACAGTCCTCTTGCCTCAGCCACCTCAGTTACTTGGATTACCAGCTTACACTGCTGTACTCATTATCTGGAATTCATTAGAAATAAAGAATTTTAGGAAACATCCCAGACTAGATTAATCAGTCCTGTGTTATAACAAGATCCCTACATGGCTTGACACACACTTAAAATTTGAGATATATATATCAATAAAATGAGAAGATAGAGTTAAACAAAAAGAAAATGAAGCATGGTCAAAATACCATCCAGCTTCCAGATGTGGTGGCATATGCCTGTAATCCCAGCAATTGGGGAGGCTGAGGCAGAAGAATGGCAAGTTCAAAGCCAAATGTAGAGGGCTGGGGTTGTGGCTCAGTGGTAGAGCACTTGCATAGTATGTGTGATGCCCTGGGGGTCTACTCTCAGCACTGCATGTAAATAAAATAAAGGTCTATTGATAACTAAAAATATATTAAAAGGGGGGAAAAAGCCAGATTCAGCAATTTAGTGAGGCCCCTGAGTTCAATTCCTGGTACCAAAACAAAACAAACAAAAAAACACCCAAATAGTGACAGGCCCAGTTAGCATTTGGCATTTACTTCCAAACATGGGATCTTACCGAACATCATTTTGTAACCTACTCCTCTAATGCATTGCTAATATATTACTGTGTCAACAAATATGTTTCAACATAAATTTAGATGACTAATTTGTATTATCAGTGAATGTATTCTGATTTAATCATTACTCTCTAATGGTCTTTCAATTAATTTTTATTTCTTTACTTTAATAAACAGCCCTTGTGTAATGAATATCCTTGTAATGTAGTGTTTACAATTTGGGTCCAATCTTAAAGATCTTAAACAGTATCTGGTACATTCTACATGAGCAACAAATGTTTACTAATGTTTATGAACACAACTATTTCTTTACAATCTGTCTTTGTAAAGATAAGAAAACAGATCAGTAAGCTAGCTAGTCGCAGAAGCAATCAGAAGTGGCCCTTTTAAACCTTTCCACCCTTGCTGCTGCTTTGGAGTAGAGCGCCAGAAAGTTCAAGAACTTGAAAAACATTTGTGGTAAGGAGGGTTGACTGGTGGGAGTAAGAGTGTAATAATCATTCTCTGCGCTGCGAGACCCGTAAACAAGCAGTTCATATCTAGAAGAAAAAATGTTTCTGACTTCAGTTTTAGGCAATCCAGGAGACAACTGATTTTTCCAGTTTAGGGAAACGCGGATTTACTGTTGCCATGGTTACACATTTAGGAAGTCGGGGCTCTACTGCGCATGCTCATATTGTTGATTTGGATGCCGGGCGCCTTTAGGTTCGAAGAGAAAGCTCCGCCCACTCCTTTTCACCGTTCGCCTATCGTAGTCTTTTGCCTATCACGCGCATTGGCAATCTGTGACGCAATATCAGCGCGTCCGCGTCGTATGGAGTCGCGACGCTGAACATGGCGCGTTCCTAGAATCCGCTTTCGGCATCAGTAGGCGGCAGCGTGTGGACTGGCAGTGTGGGGCGCCGTACCAACCGACGCCACTTCGTTTTAAGAAGTGGGAGCCGGAGGGCCGGGTCATTCCGGACCGAACCAAACGGTGAGGCCCAGGCCCGAGAGCCGCAGAACGCGCGCGGGCAGAAGGAAGGAGTGGGTTGGGCAGCTGAGACCCGTGTAGAGAGGGAAGGACGTGGAGCTACCGAGAATTGAGGTATAGAGCAGTAAGTAGCGAGGGCGGCCTGCAGTCTTGGCTCAGTGTAACTCCTGGAATCCCTGGGAGCAGGGCGCTCGCCGAGTTAGCCAGTCATCCGAGAGCATGGTTGTGGAGGAAAATCAGGGTGCGGCGTTACAGGGACGTGTGTGCCAGGCAGAGCGGAGCTGAGGGTACCCGTTGTGGCTGCGATTGCGGGCCTGGGTGGTATATTTGCCCTTGGGGGATAGGTGATGCAAACTTTGAGAGAATTTTATCTTTAGTATCAAATTAGTAAATATGGTATATTGCATATTCAGCCTTGCTGGTAAGAGCAATACTATGAAATCTTTAAACTGCTTTGCCTTTAATTAAAAAGTGATGGAAGTTAGCATTTTCGGAGAGGAGTTTCATGCTGAGGTATGGCCGCCAATGCTCAATCTCAGCGACTCCTGCAGATTTATGTTTGGGAATATTTATGATTCAGCAAAACTATTTGAGGCCCATTGCATTTGTCATTTTTCTTTATTTTTGTGAGCTGTTGGTTAATGAGAGAAGTAATCTAAGTGACTTGGCTAAATAAATAGCAAGGACTGGTAAATTAATTGCCTTCTGGTGCCAAGGTTACAATTGACATACCTCTTCTTTACCACAATTTAAAGGAACTCAGTTACTGTGCAGTAGTGCCCTTGAGGTTTGGTTATTTAGAATGAAATAAGGAAGAGCAGTTCTCAGCCTTATGTGAGTCCTACCCCAACCTCTTCCCTGTGCATGTGGATTTCCCTCCTCCATTTTCGCCTTATTTAAGACTTACCTGCTCAGCACAGAGGCTTCACATTAAGCATAAGTGATTTCACTGTATGATACAACCATTGTATGACATCTTTTCTTGCATGTTTCTTCACTGATTTTGGCGAAATTAGGAAATTTCTTCCTATTTTTTTGTAATAGAATTGCAAATTTTATTTTTGGATGGAACTAGCACAGGAAATTGTGGAAACAGAATGGATTATAATATATGACAGTAGGTTGTGACCATATATTATAACCTTAGGACAGAAGGGTATTCTTTTTTGGGGGAGTAGGGAGCTAACCAGGGATTGAACCCCGGGGCACTGAGCCACTTCCCCAGCCCTATTTTGTACTTTTAGAGACAGGGTCTCACTGAGTTGCTTAGCGCTTGGCTAAATTGCTTTGCAGTCCCGATCCTCCTGCCTCAGCCTCCCCAGCAACTAGGATTACAAGCCGCGCCATCGCTCCAGCTCAGAAGGGTATTCTTTGCCATAGTTACATTTCCTAAAGTTAAAAAGGATACCCATTACAGATGAATTTGATTGAAGTAGTATGATTGGAGATTCTAAACAAACATTATTTGGCAATTAATAGAAAAATCTTTATATTTCTTGATATTATTATGAATGTATTTATAATCAGAATCAAACCAGAAAGCAAAATAATCCATGTGGTCATATGACATTTAAAATATTCCAGAGATCTTGGGGAAAGGCAATTTTAGTTGGATTTGGATCTTTGTGTTGTATGTATGTACATATGTAATTTAATCTCATTTCTCCTATTTTAGTATTACTGGTAATAGTATTTGTTCTTTTCTTTATCAGATGGGCATTATTAGTTAATTCCAGAGTGTTTTAGGGAATGGCCTGGCAAATTCGGTGCAGGTGTGTCTGAAGTGTCCTTTGGTTTTTAAAATATGGAACTGATTACAGCTCAGTCCACAGAGTTTAAGCTGAATCAGTGTTGCACACCTTTGCTACTTAATATGTTATATATTGCATTACCTAGGAGTTAGAAACTTAAAGTCTCAGGCCCAACTTGAAAGCTACTGATCAGAATTTGCATTTTTACAAGATATTCAGATGATAGGAATTCTCAATGAAGTTTGAGATACACTGTTTTTATTGGTGAAAGTTGAAGAAGACAGAGATCAGGCACAAGCCTCCATGAAAATTAGAGCATTTAAAAAATTCTGAGATGATTTTATGCTGATTATCAGGTCTATTCCTCTGGTGAATCTGGGGCCTAGAAATGGTAAGTGACTTTGTTAAGATCTCACATACCTAAATTCATAACCCAGGTTCTGATTCATTTCAATTCTTTTCTGTTGCTGGTCACTGGCAGAATTCATTATATTTAAACTGAACCAAAGCATTCATGAATGCAAGCTAGGTATTCATTGAACAGTAGACATTTTTTTTGATTACTGGACAGGCAGCTTAGTAATCCTGTATCCCTAGTAACTGCTTTTGTTTCAGGTAGTGGCTTACTATCCCACAACCTTTCCTCCTTCCTCTTTACTAGAAAATGTTTTCTTCTATTTCAGAGAGGAAATATGTTGGGCAGGAGATCTGTTGCTTTTTTTTTTTTTTTTAAATACATTACAGCAGAATGCATTACAATTCTTATTACACATATAGAGCACAATTTTTTATATCTTTGTATATACAGTATGTTCATACCAATTCATGCCTTTATAAATGTACTTTGTTTTCTTTTTTTTGCATTACAATTCTTATTACACATATATACCACAATTTTTCATATTTCTGTATATAAGGTATGTTGACACCCAATTCGAGTCTTCATACTTTGGATATGATCTCCATGTACTTTGGATATGATATCTAATGTACTTTGGATAATGATGTCCATTACATTCCACCATCCTTGCTACTCCCCTGTCCCCTCCCACCCTTCTGCCCTATCTAGAATTCATCTATTCCTCCCATGCTCCCCCTCCCTACCCCACTATGAGTCAGCCTTCTTATATCAGAGAAAACATTTGGCATTTATTTTTGGGGGGATTGGCCAACTTGACTTAGCATTATCTTCTCCAACGCCATCCATTTACCTGCAAATGCCATGATTTTATTTTCTTTTAATGCTGAGTAAAATTTCATTGTGTATATATGCCACATTTTTTTTATCCATTCATCCAAATGTTTAGTTATGGATGGACACAGTATTTTTATTTTGTTTACTTATTTTTATGTGGTGCTGAGGTCACATGTGTGAAGCAAGCACTCTGCCACTGAGCCACAACCCCAGCCCATGCTTTTTGTTTTTTCTCTTACAAACATGTCTGCCTCTGTCTCTAATTATATTCTAAATTTTCTGTCCTTTGGGGCAGAAAATTCTCCCTGTGTTAATTTACTAGGGCTGCCATAACAAAATGCCAAACTGAGTGGCTTAAACAACAGAAATTTATTTTCTCACAGATCTGGAAGTTGAAAGTTCAAGGTCAAGGTGCTGGTAGGTCTGGTGTTGTCTGTCCTTGGCTTGCAGATGGTTATCCTCTTGCTATCTCTTCATATGATTGTCCCTTCACATACAAGCACCCCTGATGTCACTTCCTTTTATAAGGACCCAAGTTGTATTAGATTAAGGACCCATCCTAACAGCCTCTTTTTGTCTTATTCAATCAGCTGTTTAAAAACCTTATCTTCATACACTGTCTTTAGGATTTCAACATGTGAATTTTTGGGAAACGGTTCAGTCTATAACACTTTGTTAGCCCTCTTTCACTCTTAACTGGCACTAATTTACTAGGATTTAAGCACACTTTAGGTCTCTCATCTTAAATATATCCCTTTCACCCTAGATTCTTCTTCAACTTTATCTGTAATTTCTGTAATTATTTCCTGTAACTTTTTTTCTCCTGTATTGAGGATTGAATCTAGTGGTGCCTTATGACTGAGCTACATCTCCAACTTTTATTTATTATTATTTTGGAGAAGGGGTCTCACTAAGTTGCTTAGGACCTTGCTAAGTTGCTGAGGCTGACCTTCAATTTGTGATCCTCCTGCCTCAGCTTCCAGAGTCTCAGGGATTATAGGCTTGTGCCACCATGCCCAGCCTTTCTCAACATTTCTTGAAAAAGTTGTCTTTATTCATTTTTTTAAAATCTCATTACATTTTTCTCCCAGTATTTTGATGTCTGATAATCTATTGCAATCACTGAATTTCATGGGATGGTGTTCAACATTGACCTCACTATTGCTAAAGCTAATGGCGTCTTTTTAAACATTTGTCATTTTGAGACAAATCTTCCTTGAAATTTTCTTATGCTTTTGGGGACATATTTTCTCTCTTTCCCTCTATCATATTAGCCAGTCTTTTTTGGTTTATCTTTTTTTCTCGGAACACTTCACATGTTTTTTTATACTCTGGGGTACTATCTTCTGCTCTCTTTTCCCTCTGTCTACTCTCTGTGAATGGTCTCATCTTTGGTGACCTCAACTAGCTTTGTTTTGAAGACTCCCTAATTGTTGTCATTTTAGTACAGCTTGATCTTCAACTTTGTTGCATTATTGTGATCCTAAGATACTTTAAACTTAATGTCAGAAAAATTATGTATCAAGCTTAATTTTCTCTTCCTTTTGTGACCCATTTATTCTGTAGTCACTTGGAAAACCCCAAGATATGATCTCTTCACTCTTATTACTTTGTGTACTACCCTTCTTTTCCCGTCCTTCCATTACCTGATAATTTACCAAATCTTGTTTTACCTTGTTTCTCTGGTTCTTTTTCCCTGCTGCTCCTATGTTGGTTTTGGGCTATCATTTATCTGACTTCCCCCCCCC
>NW_025999924.1:1085336-1086868 GCF_001458135.2 Marmota marmota marmota | reverse complement strand
CCCCCCCCCCCATTTTGTGTCATTAGGGATTCGAACCTAGGGTCTTGGGCTCTACCAAGGAGCTATATCCCCAGCCCTGTCTGAGCTTTGTTATAAATCTTCTAAGTGATTTCTGGCTATGAAGTGTGTATTCCATCCTTCTTTACTCTTTTTCTGCATGCAGATTATGGTGGTGTTTTAATTTCAATATGCAAACTGTAATATTAAAATTCGTACTACCTAGTTTAGGAAGTAAGGACCTCAGTGAAATGGATCTTGCTTGCTTTTCTCACCTTCTGCTCATGTTCTGTACTGCTTGCTTCACATCCTTATATCATTGTGAACTATTTACAATTCCTCAAAAGTATTGGGGTGGTTTTTTTTTTTTTTTTAGATTCAGACCTTGATGTGTCTATAAATGTACCCATCACCTGTCTGACAAACATCTATAATGCTCACTCATCACTCAGCTGAAATACTATGTTTCTTTTCCTCTTGGAAGACTCTCCCAACCTCCAGAGAATGATATAGGTCCTCCTCTTACCTTCTTACATAGCAGCTTGTTTTTGCCTTTAATACTGTATTGTAATTGTTGTCTTTTTTCCTCTATAGTCTTAAATGCAAAGATTTCCTTATTTTCAGTGCCTGGCTGATAGAGGCTGCTGGATTATTGATTATTGTGAATGTAAATTGAGTAACTGGAGTTGAAAGAAGGTAGATTGTTGTATCCTCTGGGGGTTAGACTTGAAAAGGAAGAGTCTTGAGTACTAGTTGTAGCTTTACACAACTAAAAGCAGAGATTGGAATTTTTTTGTAGAATTCATTTATTTCATAATTATTCATCACTTTCATATGTGATTCATCACGTTCATATTCTAGATTATCGGACATGGCTTTAAACAAATGAAAGTCTCTGGTCTTCGGACCTTAAATTCTGATCAGGAAAGTCTATACTATAAACACATTATACATATTAGAATGTTCGATACTTAATAGTGTTACGCAGATTAAAAAGGCAATCAGGACCAGAAAGTTTCTGGATTGAGGGATCAACTATTTTAGATTGGCTGTTTGGGAACATCTTCTAGTGGAGGGCACCCTGCCTGGTTATAGTTTCTTACCATTGAAACAAAGTGCTCTAACTAGGGCTGGGGATGTGGCTCAAGCGGTAGCGTGCTCGCCTGGCATGCATGCGGCCCGCCGGGTTCGATCCTCAGCACCACATACAAACAAAGGTGTTGTGTCCGCCGAAAACTAAAAAATAAATATTAAAAAAAAATTCTCTCTCTAAAAAAAAAAGTGCTCTAACTAGAATACTTGTTGTTTTTCTTTTTTTATTTGTGTGTGTATGTTGGGGGGTGGGGCGGTGCTGAGGATATGTAACCCAGAGGTGCTTTATCCTTGAGGTACATCACTGCCTACACCCCTTTTTGTAATTTTTAATTTTGAGACAGGGTCTTGTTAAGTTGGCTGAGGCTGGCTTTGAATTTGCAATCCTCTTACCTCAGCCTCAGATTATAGGCTCTTTTACTTTTTTTTTTTTTTGGGGGGGG
>NW_025999924.1:968503-1083698 GCF_001458135.2 Marmota marmota marmota | reverse complement strand
AGTTTTAATTTTTGGGGGGGTACCGGGGATTGAACCCAGGGGCCCTTTACAACTGAGCTACATCTCTAGCCCTATTTATTTTTTGAGACAGGGTCTTGGTAACTTGCCTAGATTGATTTATTTTAACTGCTTTAGCCTCCTGAGTTGCTCTGATTACAGGTGTGTACCACTGTGCCTACTTGCCATTTAAAGAACTGATATGAATAGCTCCAGGGTGATAGAATTTTGTGCATTTTGGTATTTGGGGTTTAACTCAGGGCCTTGCATGTGCTAGACAAATGGTTTACCACTGAGCTATATCCAACCCTTTTTTAAAAAAAACATTGAGATGGGTTCTTGCTAAGTTGCTAAGGCTAGTTTTGAACTTGAGATTTTCCTGCCTTAGCCTCCTAGATGGTTAGGATTACAGGTGTGTGCTACCATGCCCAGCAGGTATGAAGGTGATTTTAGTGATGGAATGTAGAATGTTTATTTTTTATTTTTACATACCTATACATGACAGTAGAGTTTTATTTTTGTTTTTTTTTTTTTTTTTTTTTTTTGGTACTGGGGATTGAACCCAGGGACACCCAACCACTGAGCCACATTCCCATCCCTTTTTATATTTTATTTATAGACAGCTAAGTTGCTTAGAGCCTCCCTAAGTTGCTGAGGCTGGCTTTTAACTCACAGTCCTCCTGCCTCAGCCTCCCAACTCCCCAGATGCTGGGATTACAAACATGTGCTACTGACATATCTTACATACATGAAATGTAACTTATTCTAATTAGGATCTCATTCTTGTGGTTGTACATGAGGTGGACTTTCACTGGTGATATACTCATATATGAAAAGTTATGTCTGATTCATTCTACTGTCTTTCCTATTCCCATCCTCCCCACCCCCATCTTTCCCTTCATTCCCCTTCATCTTATCCAATGAACCTTTATGCCTCCACCCCTTTGTTGTGTTTTAGCATCTGCAGATCAGAGAGAACATTTGGTCTTTGGGTTTTTGAACTGGTTTATTTCATTTAGCATGATAGTCTCTGAATCGTTTCTTTTTTTTTTTTTTTTTTAACAAAAGTCATATGAAGTCATTCTTTTTTATGGCTAAGTAATATTCCATTGTGTAAATGTACCACATTTTCTTTATCCATTCGTTGAAGGGCACATGGGTTGGTTCTGTAGCTTAGCTTTTGTGAGTTGAGCTGCTATGAACATTGATGTGGCTGCCTCACTATAGTATGCTGATTTTAAGTCCTTTGGGTATAGACTGAAGAGTGGGCTTTATATGTGCTAGACAAGTGCTTTACCACTGAGCAATATCTAGCCCTTTATTAAAAAAAAAACTGGGTCAAATGGTGGTTCCATTCCAGGTTTTCTGAGGAATCTCCATACTGCTTTCCAGAGTGGTTGTACCAGTTTGTATTCCCATCAATGTATGAGTGAGCCTTTTTTTCCCCTCATCCTTGCCAACCAACATTTATTGTTACTTGTATTCTTGATAATTGCCATTCTGACTGGAGTGAAATGGAATGTCAGTGTCGTTTTAATTTGCATTTTTATAATTGCTAGAGATATTGAACATTTTTTATATATTAGTTGTTCATGTATTTCTTCCTCTGTGAATTATCTTTCAGTCCTTTTGCCTGTTTATTGATTGTGCTATTTGTGTTTTTTTGGTGTTAAATTTTTTGAGTTCTTTATATATCCTGGAGATTAATGCTCTATCTGAGGTGCAGGTGGCAAAGATTTTCTCCCATTCTGTAGGTTCTCTGTTCATGTTCTTGATTGTGTCTTTTCTTGTGAAGAAATATTTTAGTTTTATACCATGATTCTTGATTTTACTTCTTGCACTTTAGGAGTCTTGTTAAGGAAGTTGGTTCCTAAGCCTATATGATGGAAAGTTGGGCCTACATTTTTTTCTGGTAGGTGTAGGGTCTCTGGTCTAATGCCTGGGTCCTTTATTCATTTTGAGTTGAGTTTTGTGCAGGGTGAGAGATAGGGATTCAATTTCATTCTGCTTTATATGGCTTTCCAGTTTTCCCAGCACCATTTGTTGAAGAGGTTGATGGTACCTTTGTCTAGTATGAGAGAACTATTTATGTGTTTTTGTCTCTGTATCTAAATGTAGAATTTTTGTTTTAATTATAGGCACTGAGTATACTAGCCCCTACATAATTGCATAAGTGGAGTTTTATAAATGCATTGACTCATTAGGCTGAACTCACAGATTGAATTTCTTCTATTATGTAAGAATAGAGACAGTGACTTCCTGTACCAGTAATTGGAAACTATTGATCAATGCCGTCTGTATTTGGAGAGGACTGATAATCCTTGACACTTAGCAGAAGGTTTTTGACTAAGTTTAAAATATCATTTATAGTTTATTACATTTAATTTAGGCTGTGTTGTTATTCTAGTTCAGTGTCTTACTCAAAACAGCTTTTCCTTCCTATATCTTTGTTTTATATCAGAGAAGGAACTTTAAAAGCAATAAGCATATAATTGTTGTTCTTTAGTAGTCTTTGTACAGATGAATATTTTTGTGTTTCTGCTAAAGATATGTCAGAAGGTGGTAGTGATAGCAGTTGGGGCCTCTTTTAAGTTTTAACTTTTTCTATCAGGGGTGATCAGTCCTGGAGACTTTTATGTATACCAAACAAGTGACTCCTTACAGTTTATACAATGCCATTGTACTGAAAACTCCCAGTGAGACACAATTTTTGGATTTATTGGATAGGGCTTCTCTTGGTTGCATATATTGCCTTCTTACTGACAGTACAATTTATCCATTTATTTTTTCCTACACTGAAAAATATGATCCTCAGGCATAGATTTTTTTGTTGTTGTTGTAGTTAATTTATGTATCTTAAGTGGTAAATATAGTGTTTGGCATTTTAGAGCATTCAGTACATATTTGTTGAATAAATAAAAACAGAAAAGTTAAATGATAAATCATGTAAATATCAGAAAATTGATTGGAAAATACAGAATCAGAACAAGCTGTATTAGATATGCCCAGTGAAAAGTATCCTTCAATTTTGTTGGTTTTATGTACACCATTTTGGTATAGGAAGGTACAGAATAATTGCTTCATTTATTCAGTTTTTTTTTTAGCCATTTAGCATACTGTCTACTTTTTAAAAAATATTTTTTAGTTGTAAAAGGATCTTTTCTTTAATTAATTTATTTATATGCGGTGCTGAGGATCGAACCCAGCACCTCACACATGCCAGGCAAGTGCTGTACCACTGAGCCACAACCCCAGGCCCCTACTGTCTACTTTCATAGTATTTTTTGGTAGATATTTTCCTCTTTACTTTGATACAATTCCTTTTCTTTCAGAAGGATTGTTGTTCCTTTACTTCTTTTTTACTTTTTCTTTTTTTAAAATTTGTTTTAATTAGTTATACATAACAGTAGAATGCACTTATATACTTCAATGTATCATACATAGATGGGATATAATTTCTCATTTTTCTGAGTATACATATTGTAGAATCACATTGGTCATACAGTCACATACATACATAGAGTAATAATATCTGTTTCATTCTACTATTTTTCTTATCCCCACATCCTCTGCCTTCCCCTCCTTTCACTTCCCTCCACCTAATCTAAGGTAGCTTTATTTTTTTAATTTTTATTTTTTGCATTACAATTCTTAATACACATAAATACCATGTTTTTTGTTTTCTCACTTTTTCTAAAAGTGTCCTCCACTCAGCAATTACAAATTGCATTGTTTTGTTCAGTTTATCATACATACCTTTAATTTATTATATCCATTTTACTATGCTAAGTGATGTCATGTATAAATGAATAAGACACAATTCTTGGCTTTATATGGTTCATGATTTTGTAGATGAGGTAAAATTAAACAAGGAAGTAGGTCTAATAGAAGTGTGTATAGAATAGTGGCATGGAGGAAGGAGCCTGTCTAGTAAAGATTTTCAGAGGAGGTAATGCCTGCCGTGAGCAACAACTTCAGAGAGCTCTATGTTCATTAGCTGCCATTAAAAACAATTTATTATAGACAGAATTGTATAATAAAGCCTCTTACACCCATCATCCAGCCTGAATAATTCATCAACTTTTTTTTTTTTTTTTTGTGGTGCTAGGATTCGAACTCAGGGGCACTTTACCATTGAGTTACATCCCCAGTGCTTTTCATTTTGAGATGATCTTGCCAAGTTGCTGAGGGTCTTTCTAAATTGCTTAGGCTCTCCTTGAACTTGTGATCCTCCTGCCTCAGTCTCTAGTTGCTGGGATCACTTATGTGTCACCTCACTTGGCTAACATATTGCCTTTTTCTAGTTTGCTTTTGATTCCAGGCAGTTTTCTAATATCTTTTATCTATAATTCCTCAAGAATATATTTTCTTTTCCTGTTGTTTTATTCTTAGAATTTAGCTTTAGATTATGATTTAATTTACAGGAATTTAACTGTCTTTGAAAATCTATGACAGCCAGGTGTGGTGGCCTAGGCCTTAATTCCTAGCTACTCAAGAGTCTGAGGCCAGCCTGGGCAACTTATCCCCAAAGTAAAAGAGTGCTGGGGATGTAGCTTGGTAGCACACTGCTAGGTTCAATCCCCAGTGCAGGGAGAGGAAGTTAATACATCTTCTTTTTATTCCTTTGTGAGAAATGCTCCTGAAATACATGCTAAATACTATATTCCTCCTACATTTCACCAAAAGGCAACTCTCTAAAGTTTGTTTTTGTTTTTGTTTTCTGTACCTGGGATTGAACTGAGGGGCACTCAACCACTGAGCCGCATCCCCAGCCCTATTTTGTGTTTTATTTAGAGACAGGGTCTCACTGAGTTCCTTTAGTGCCTTGATTTTGCTGAGGCTGACTTTGAACTTTCGATTCTCCTGCCTCAGCCTCCCAAGCTACTGGGTTTATAGGCATGCACCACCGCACCTGGCAACTCTCTTAAGTGCCTGTTTTTCAAGGGGAAAAATTGGAACTTTCAAGTTCTCAGTGTCACTTTTGTGATGGTTTGCATCTGGCTATGCTTTTGCCTCTTTCTGAATATTTTTCCTTTTTAAAATCACTAGGTGATTTCATTGCTCATATCACTTTGTTCTTGAGTCACAGTTTCTTGGTCTCCTTATGGTAAATAAAATATTGCTTTCCCTTGTTACATTTTATTAAATTCCTTCATATTTACTTTGAATCTCAAAAACACATTCATATATTCTCACATTTTTAAAAAATTATTTTTTAGTTGTAGTTGGACACAATACCTTTATTTTATTTATTTTTATGTGGTGCTGAGGTTTGAACCCAGGGCCTCGCACGTGCTAGGTGAGCACTGTACCCCTGAGCTACAACCCCAGCCCCTCTCACATTTTCTTGTAGAGAGTACTTTTAGTGATGCAGTATTTAACTATAGAAGAGGTGACTACTGTATGAAAGTTCTTTGGCTGTCATGTTCTGCTTCAAGGTGAATCCTAACTTTTTTGCTTTGTGCTATTCTTTGAACTCCCATTTACTTCTTCTTTGCAAGAGCTTGCTATTTTTTCCTGTGTCTTGAATCTTGAAAACCTTATTAACATTTCCACATGATTGTTCTGGCTAAGTGGCCACTGAGAATTCCTACTCTTCCTCCAGCTCTCAAGGGAAAAGGATGCTAGGAGCACATTCTTTAATGTGTGATATGTACTTCTCACCATTGGGTGGCACTGCAGATTACATAAAAACAAAAAAAATTTTTTTTTTCATTTTTAGGAATGGTTGACTTAGTACACAAAGAAACAAGGTGATGTGGTTAATGTCATGAAAAAATACTTAGAGATTAAAGACATTATTGTCAACAGATACAAATTTATTTTTCTTTTATGTGATGAACGTGTACTATATGTAAATTAAAGTAAATAAAAAATTAGAACTTCCTGGTTAGTTTCCCCCCCCCCCAGGCTATTAAATATTTTAAACTATTGTCTTTATGAACACCAAATAGTAAAAATATTAAGTGCCTATGGAACCAGACTAGGTGCCTGTCACCAGACAAATAGATAAAGAAAATGTTGTATACACACAGTAGGGTTTTACTCAGCCATAAAGAGGAATGACATTGTTGGTAGATGGAGAACATCATGCTAAGTGAAATAAGCCAGATTCAGAAGTTGAGGGTTCAGTGCTTTATCTCCTATTTGTAAGCTACAACAAGAAAAGGAAAAAAGGAATTAAAAAAAGGGTGATCTCACAAAAATAGAAGGCAAACCAGTAGAGTACAGGAAATGGAGAAAGAGGGAGGGAGGAGGGAGACCGTGTTAGAAGTACTGGGGAATGTACAAATCTAGCACAATGAATCTTGTTTAGATGTGTAATTATGATGCACTAATTGAAATAATAGAAGGAAAATCAGTAGAATAGTGCAAGTGGAGTATAGGGTGGGAAATGGAATGTACTGGGGAATGAGATTGATCAAATTATATGTATATATGAATATGGGAAAATGAGCTCCAGTATTATGTATAATTATAATGTACCAATACAAAAAATATTAAGTGCCTTGAGAAGATTATTTGCAGTTAAAACTGCTGTTTGATAAGATTCAGAGTTCCTTTTGAATGAGGAATATTGTCTCTAGGTAAACATTGCTATCACAAATCCAGATACTATGAGAACAATGTTGATGATGTACTTTTGCTCCTAAAGACCAAGTTTATATATATATATATATTTTTTTTGCTACCTTGGGTTGAACTCAGGGGCACTCAGCCTCTGAGCCACATCCCTAGCCCTATTTTGTATTTTATTTAGAGACACGGTCTCACCTAGTTGCTTAGTGCTTGGATAAATTGCTGAGGCTGGCTTTGAACTCGTGATCCTCCTGTCTCAGTCTCCTGAGCCACTGGGATTACAGACTTGTGCCATGGTGCCTGGCTCTAAGTTTATAAGTTTTTATGATGAGAATGCAACTAATGACAGGCATTTTGCCAGAGGGAGTGGTTTGTGAAGTAAAGCCAGCGAGCCACTAAGTGTGGAGATTCCTTATTGGTTGACTGATGTATCTAGTTTATGCTAATTAAGATAAGCTGTGTGGAATGTATAAATACCTCTGTTGTCCTACAATAAATGGCTCCCACTCCCTGCTGTATCGATCCTACACAAGTTCCTCGTCCCATCCCCCCCCCCCCCGCAGCACTTACCCTGTGTTAATATCAGTGGTTGTTAATACTCAAGCCATGTTTTTCATTTCTTTAGTTACTTTTCCTTGTCTTTGCTGATTTTGATATTTATGTACTCAGAGCTCATTACAATAGTTTTATGGAGGTATAATTCATAGACTATATTATTTACCCATTGAAAGTATACAATTCAGTGGCTTTTAGTATATTCAGAATTGCAGAATTGTGTCAGGTATCATTACAGTCAATTTTAAATCATTTCTTCTGCTTTTTTTTTTTTTGTATAGGGAATTGAACCCAGGGTTTCTGGAAATGTGTACTTCAGAATAGTTGTGTGCATTATGCTACTGTGTGGAGGGTTCTATAAATGTCTGTTAGTGTTAGTTTGAGTAAAACATTAAAACTTTTATTTTCTTGTTGATCTTCTATTCATTATTGAAAATGGTACAGCTTAGGTCTTCAGCTGCCCTTTGAGTATGCTGGTGTGGGCAAAATGGGGAGACCCATTGTTCTTGGCTTGTTACCCTTTGGCAGTTTCTGTCCCAGGCATGGTGCCTGAGTGAAGAAGAGAGTCCCAGATCTCTAGCTTTGCTTGCTTGATATTCAGAGAGCTACTGTAACAATGGTTGAATGAGAAATGCTGGCTGACAGCCCCTTCTGTGGAGAAACTGTAGTTCTAGGCTAGTAGCTGGGGGGTGAGAGAGCCCTGTCTGTGTTGGTCACCTCTGGCTGTGTAGAGCTTCTGTCTCATTGGAGCAGAACTGGGTTCATGGCTCAAATGCCACAGATTCATGGTGTTCTTACTAAGGCTTAGTAGTATTTCTTGCATAGATGTTTCTCTGTTTGCTGTATGCTGTGTGACACTTTCCAGAGACTTTGGTTTTTATAATTTTACAGCTAGGTTTTGTTTTGTTTTGTTTTGCTATGGATAGTGTCTGTGAAACTCCTCATGTTCCAAGAAGAATTCTTTCTCTGTTTCATTTAAAGTACAAGTTGGGTCAGGAGTATTGATTATATAAGATTGAGCATTTTTGGTGTTTCAGAGTTGAGTTTGTAGATTTACTACATTATATCAAGAGGCACATTAAGGGAGGAACCTGTTACCAGATCTCCTCCTGCCCTTTGAGAGTTCTCTTTTTATTCTTGAATAAATTCTACTCAAAAAAAAAAAAAAAAAAGAGGCATTAAGGTCAGTTGTATTGCTACTATTGATACCAAGTTTGCTCTCCTGGTTTAGATGGTGACTGGTGGACTCTTTCATTCTAAAGTTTGTTTCTTCACTGCATTTGGCAAGTAATCTGTGATATACTTGGACACACTGGAAACATTCTGTTCCCCAGCAACTGTTCTTAATGATTTTAGCATCCATTATTATTGATCCATGCCAAATAAGTTATTTTACTATTGGAATTCTCAGGATTTTGAAATTCTTTTTTTCTTAAACTTTTACTGTAATCTTACCCCTCTTTTTCTTAGCTCACTTAACTGCATTTTATAGTAACTAAGGATAAACACAGATAATGCAGTCTGAAGAAAATTGCTATGACTGAAATTATAGTTACTGCAGGCTTGAGAAGTCTTTCTAGGTGGAAGGCAGAAGTGCTGAATTGTCTCTTGTTTATTCATTTCTTTTAATGAAAATGTTTACATTATACAGACACATTTGTAAAACCTTGAACTTTAGATTTATACCCTTTATTTCTGTGGGGGAAATATACTCTGGGTTATAACTGGTATGCTGGAAATTATTCATTACAGTTTGTTTTAATAAGAAGAATAGTTCCTTTTGCCTCAAACTTCAATGTTCTATATACTATTGCTAGAGAACAGGGACTTGTCATCCAAAAAAACTATTGCATTGCCTGCCACAAAATTGTGTTCCATGCTAGGCACAGTGGCACATGTCTGTATTCTCAGTGGCTTGGGAGGCTGAGGCAGGAAGATTGTGAGTTCAGAGCCAGCCTCAGCAACTTAGGAGGCCCCTACATAACTCAGTGAGAACCTCTGTCTCTAATTAAAATATATGAAAAGAGGGGAGCTATGGATGTGGTTTAGTGTTGAGCATAATCTCTGATACTAAAAGGGGGAAAAATTGGTGCTCCAAAAATGTGTGAACTGAGCTCTTCCTTCAGGACAGTATGGGGTCTTCTTAGAAGCAAGGATCAGGGAAGGGGAGAGGGAAACAGTGTTGTATTTTGGATAGGACCAAGGTAGGGCAAAATGCTGGAGGTAGGTAGGGATGGGAAATTCTGGCAGCTTTCATTATAAGAGGTAAATAGTGAGATATGTGGATAATAAAGATAATATTATATAGGCTTAGGAATTACTTTGCTCTGAAGTTTCAGAGAGATTAAGAGTTTGTATGATTTCTGCACAGTCTTTGCTCATGGGGGAAATTTAGGAGTTGGTATTAGTGATTTTTCAAGTAGTAGCCCAAAATAGAACCATGGCTCTTTTCTTTATTTTTGTATTGGTGGGGGTAGGATAGGAATGAGTTCTGGTAGAGCCTTTCTTTTATTCATTTATTCATATCATTACGTTCATATATTCTTTTCTATCCTATGTTTTTTTTTGCACTTATATGAAAAATACATATTTTGCCTTATTAAGGTCCTATATGATCTCTTTTTGCCTACTTCTATTCATTGTGTTGCATTTTCCTCTTCTTGCTGTCAGTCATACTGACCTCTCTGAGTTTGTTTCTAAATTGAGTTTGTTTCTAAATCATAAGGCCTGGGCTTTTTTTGTTTGTTGTTTTCCCTGTCCTGGGGTACTGCTTTCAGATCTTTGCATGGCAGGCTCTCTCTTTATCATTCATGTTTCATAAAGGTCACTTAGAGAAGCCTTCTCTGAATAATCAGTCTAAAGAACATGTCTAATCACAGTGGGTGTTGTTTTTTTTTTTTTTTTTTTTTAATTTTTAGTACTAAAGATTTAACCTAGGGTTGCTTTATCACTAAGCCATATCCCTGCCCTTTTAATTTTTTAAAATTTGAAACAGGGTCGATAAGTTGCTGAGGCTGGCCTTAAACTTGGAAATCTCCTACTTTAGCCTCCTGAGTTGCTGGCACACAGCAAGTTTTCAACATTCTTACTGAATGAATAAGTCACTTAATTAGCTACCATGTAGTTCAGTGTGAAGTACTTTTTTAAAAACATTTTTTAAAGTTGTAGATGGACAGAATGCCTTTATTTATTTGTTTATTTTTATGTGGTGCTGAGGATCAAACCCAGTGCCTCATGCATGCTAGGCAAGCACTCTGCCACTGAGCTCCAGCTCCAGCCTGTGAAGTACTTTTATTATTTTATTTTTTAATATTTATGTTTTACTTTTAAGTGGACACAATATTTTATATTTATGTGGTGCTGAGGATCGAACCCAGGGCCCCTGCGTGCTAGGCGAGCTCTCTACTGCTGAGCCACAACCCCAGGCGCCGCCCTCCATCCCCCCTCCCACCCCCAGTACTTTTTTGTTCAAAGAAATTTTTTGTTTTGGATTAGCCCTCCTTTACTTACATAGACTTTAATGTGGTTAATTTTCCTTAAAAGTTGTAATATTTAGGGTCGATTTTTTATTTAATCAATATTTGGAACTTTTCTGTTTTACTATAATTTAGTAACTTTTAATAAAGGAAGTAATTTGTTTTGGGTTAAAGACTTTCAGGCTTTAAGTTATTTGCTTAGAGTCTTGAACAGGCAATGGTATTTAACCAGAATTTAGGAATTTCGTGTTTTGTATTTGTTCCCCACCCCTGTCCCTAAAATGCTAGTATCTTTTATTTATATGGCATAGTAAACGGCAGTTTCATTTAGAAATAAATTGATTTTAAGTTAATGATTTGAA
Source organism: Marmota marmota marmota (assembly GCF_001458135.2). Taxonomy (NCBI): domain Eukaryota; kingdom Metazoa; phylum Chordata; class Mammalia; order Rodentia; family Sciuridae; genus Marmota; species Marmota marmota. The sequence continues at coordinate 1,072,729 of NW_025999924.1, read as the reverse complement.
TTATTTTTAGGTAAGAATGTGGGTGGCACATAGAAAAGTAGAAGTCAATAAGAAGCATGGAGTTGGTGAATGATTAAAATGAAGGAGTGTTTCAGAACATGAAAACTTTTTTTCTCCATTTATGTTACTGTTAGTTTTTGTTACATATAATGTATACTAACATATGTTAATTTATTGCCAGGTTTCCATGGATCTCAATAGTGCCAGTACTGTAGTTCTTCAGGTCTTAACACAGGCCACCAGTCAGGATACTGCTGTTTTAAAACCAGCCGAGGAACAATTGAAACAGTGGGAGACACAGCCAGGTTTCTATTCAGTGTTGTTGGTAAGTACTTCTAAAATGGTTTATTTTTACTTTTAATAAGATGAGACATCATTATTTTCATTATTCCAAAAATCTGGATTTGGGTTCAGTGGTAGAACATTTGCTTAGTATATGTGCACCCCTGGATTTGATCTCAGCACTGCAAAAAAATTGAAAAGCTAGGTTTATTGGTAGTTTAATGGAATGAATACAAATGTTTAGCTGTCACAGGTATTACAATTATCACATTAATTTGGGACACAACTTACTGAGGGTCTTTAAAAAATATTTGTTAATAGACCAACATTTGAGATCTTTCCTTTTCATTGCAACTTGATTATAACTTTTAGCAAATGAAGTCATTTGCTTTGGCTATATTCTTTATGGAATATAAATTTTAGTTTTTGAAACATTTTGTATAAATAGTTGTACAGTGCATTCCTAAGTCTGCTCAGAAAGCAACCCACTGTGGTTATTTTAGTTTTAGCACATTGATCTAATGTCCTGATTTCACTTTCATATTTTGTTTATATTTCTACCCTAATTAATTTATGTTATTAGTTGTTCAGGTGCTCATACTGCATCTTCAGGCTCAGGTATACTGTGCTTAAGTTTATTTCCTTTTAAAACACCATGATTAGGCTGGGGTTGTGGCTCAGTGACGGAGCGCTTTCCTAGCTTGTGTGAGTCTTTGGGTTTGATTCTCAGCACCACATATAAATAAATAAATAATAAAGGTCCATTAACAACTAAAAAAAAATTAAAATATAAAAAAAATCATTTATTTTCTCGTCTAAAAATTTCATTTCCTTGACACATCTGATTTTTTTTTCTTGGTGTTTTGAAACATAGTACAATAATTTAAGGAGTTTAAAATTTTTGGTTCATTAATCAAAATTATCTCTCAGTGCCAGAGTAGAACTCTTTTTTTGTGATGACAGTCTTCCCCAATCATTTCTGCTGAAAAATTAAAAATTCTGATTGATGTTTTGAGATTGAGTTTCTGGTTAAGGCAATGAAGCTACCAGCTAGTATTTTTGACTGGGTCACACATTTAGAGCAAAATTGTTTACTATATCATTTAAACTAGAATAAATCATAGCAACCGACATGTATTTTTTTGAATTCTTGCCTAGAACGATTTGGTTTGTTAAATTTGAGAAGATACTTATGGTGATGAGGGGAATTAAGTGTTATTCTGAATATAACATGAAAATTGGCAGTTTGGTTTAATAACAAAAAGGTAAAAAATGGTTTGATTTTAAACGATACTAAAGAAAATACCTTGTTTACATAACCCTAGCATGTTTAAATTTTGGGCACAGTGTAAATCTTTAGAATATCTCTGAGTATCTTTAACTTTCATATGCTTATTTAAGCGAATATGCTCTATAATTTGCTTATGCATCTTCAGGCCAAAATATGTTTTGGAATTTATTATTTTAATTATTATTAATAAATCAATTTTTGTGATTGAATTCTGGATTGCCAGCATGATAGGCAAGTGCTGTACAACTGAGCTACATGCCTTCTTTATTTTATTTTATTTAAGTATCTAAATCTTTTTTCCCATATTTATTTGTTTTGGGATATTTATGTATTGATAAATTGATAATTTTTATGGTGTGTGGTACTTTTATTTATTAAAAATAATGTATGTATTTATATTTGTGTATGTAGACATTTGTATAAGATACTATATATATGGCTTCTACTGAGTATGGTGAAGCATCCCAGGTATGCAGATAGGCTGTGTATGTATATGAATCAATTTCTATTTTATATACATTTATTTGGTTATATATGTATATTTATAGTTTTATTTATGTGTACTTATGTATGTTTAAATAGTCAGTATTTATCAAATAACACTAGTTTTGCTCAGGTATTCTTAACAGGTTTCAGGCTTATCATGAAAGGCCTAAAAGGATATCTGGAAAACTTCACAGGGCTCATGCTTTGGTGCAAATTGCCTAAATCCTTGTTTTTTGGTACCAGGCATTGAAGTCAGGGGCACTTAACCACTGAGCCATATCCCCAATCCCTTTTTGTATTTTTATTTAGAGATAAGATCTCACTGAATTGCTTAGGGCCTTCCTAAGTTGCTGAGGCTAGGGATCCTCCTGCAATCCTCCTGCCTCAGCCTCTGTAATCACTGGAATTACAGGAGTGTGCCACTGTGCCTGGCTTACCTAGTTCTTCTTGGTTTTTGTTTTTACTACATTGAATTTTTCTTCTTAGCAGGATAGGAATTAGATTTCTTGTAGAAGAAATAGATTACAATAGCTTAAAAAGCTGTCATAGGGCTGGGACTATAGCTCACGGGCAGAGTGTTTGCCTAGCATGTGTGAGGCATAGGGTTTGATTCATAGCACCACATTAAAAAAAAAAAAAAATATATATATATATATATATATATATATGTGAACGCTGTCTATTAACAACTACAAACATGACAGTTTTTTTTAAATCATTTTTTTCTCCTTTGCACATTAAATCTATATTTGTCCTAGCTGTTCATTCTAATCTGTAGATTCCCAAACTTCTATACCTTATCTCAGGTTTGTGTTGTAGTCCAGTTATTTAAAGTACTTGTGGAATATTTCTACTTTAACTCATAACCTGCAGCTTGATGTCTCTTGGTTCCCCAAGTGTAGCTGAGACTGGCTGATTAAGACCCACCAACTTCCATAATATTTTCCACATTACTTCCATTCATTCACCAATCTGTTTAATAGGTATTTGAAAAATTTCTATTGTATCTGGCATGTGGTAGATTCTAGGTGTAAGACAAGACTTAATCTAGTAGTATGAAAGGTAGACAAGTAAAATGTCAAAATTAAATGGGATTGATGTGAAAAACAAAAATCTTTTTTTTTCTTTCTTTTTTTTTTTTTTTTTGGTGGTGCGGGGATCCAACCCAAGGCCTTCTACATGCAAGGCAAGCACTCTATCAATTGAGCTATATCCCCAGCCCCACAAAAAACACTTTTTTTTTTTTTTTTAACAATGGAGATCCAAAAGAGGAACTCTGACTCAGTTGTCAATGGTCTTAAGGAGTAAATGGGAAATATATAGTTATCCTTGTAAGTTTTTAAACGTACAGACATATTTTCTAAAAAGAGAATTATAACATACATATATGTTTTTAATACTTAACATATGGATTTTTTTTTTCATAGCAAAGAATATACTTCCACATAATTATATTTGGCTTTGGGGTTTTCCCACACAAGGTTGTATTTAAGAGGTCATCACTGGGAATTTGAGTTGTTTTTGATCTGAGTGTAGTACAATTTCAGTCAATGTTTATCATGTACTTAAACACATTCCTTCAGTTATTGTATGTACCAACTATTCCAGATAAGTTTTTTCCAAAGAAATTAAACATTAAATTTTCAATACTTGTAATGTTTTAAAGTATAGTATTTGTGTAAGTTTTGCATTCTTACGTTTCTCTGTACATTTAGAACTAACAGTACAAGTTGTCTTAATGTTTTGACTAACATTTTTAAAGGTCATTGAACATTGAAAATTTCCCTTTGGTTTTTAATATTACGATCATGTTTTGTGGTTTAGTTTGCATTGTTATTTTTAGGGTCTCCATTTACTGTGTAAAACAAGGACTGTGGATTATGATTAGGATTAACACAGTGAATAAATCTTTTGAGTAATGGTTAATTTTGAGAAGTGATTCACATCATGTCTGGCTTTATGTCACATAAAATGCTCTGCTCTCTAACTTATTTGTAAGCATGACTGGTGCTTCTCCATAACACCTGGAACTGAGGCTTGAACCCAGAGAACTCTATCATTGAGTTAATCCCCAGCCCTGTTTATATTTTATTTGGAGACAGGCTCTCATTAAGCTGCTTAGGGGCTAGCTAAATTGCTGAGGCTGGCCTTTAATTTGTAATCCTACCTCAGTTTCTCAAATCACTGGGATTATAGGTATGTGCCACCACACTGGTTGCATGTTTTGATAAGGAGCATTGATAATATGAAATAGATTATTTATTTTATAGCATCTGTTAACTACCCAGAGGCTTTGATTCCTTAGGATCTTTGAATCTCTGCTATGGTGGGTCTACTTTTTTAAAAAATTATTATTATTTAGGAGGTAATTATTTCAGGGGTGTGTGTGTGTGTGTGTAGTTAGGATAGTTATTTGAAATAAAATTAGGTTTGCTAGTTTCTCAGTTTAATTTTTCACTAGAGAAATTTTCAAATACTTGTAAAAAGTAGAATAGTATAATGAATTTCCCATGTCTTTATTCAGCTTAAACAGTAAACCTGCTACTGAGCAGGTATGCTTGCTTATATGAATCATGGAACGATGTATATTTAGAAAATATCAATATAATATATGTAGTGATAAAACTTATATATTCAATTTAAAAAATGCCAATGTTTTATTTGGGGCATATTGATTATAATTTTATGTTATTACATGTTCATTCTAATACTATTTTTTATTTACAGAACATTTTCACCAACCACTCTCTGGATATAAACGTAAGGTGGCTTGCTGTGCTATACTTTAAACATGGAATTGATCGTTACTGGAGACGTGTAGCCCCTCAGTAAGTTCCATCAATCCTCAGTGTAATGCTTTGCAGATGCAAGAAGTTAAAAGAATCTGTTTATGTAAAAGAATGTGTTAGTGCTTGCTTTGGCAGCACATACACTAAAATTAGAACAGTACAGAAAAGATTAGTATGGTCTCTGCATAAAGATGACATGGAATCCTGCAAAACATTTGATATTAAAAAATAAAATCTAAAAAAAAGTGTGTTAACTATTGAAGAACAGTATTCTTCATAGTTAATTACCATTCAACAGCCATAATGTTATTTTTCTTCCTGGGTTTTATTCCTCTGTGAGCGTGTGTGTGTGTGTGTGTGTGTGTGTGTGTGTGTGTGTGTGTGTCTGTCTGTCTGTCTGTGTCTCTCTTTGTATTTTTGGCCTTATGAGTTGATCAGGCTGAGTGAATAAATCAAATTGAACAAAAGCCTTTTCTTTCCCTTTTAAAGATTCTTAATATTAAGATTTTTAAAAATGCTATTAAGAAGACAAACCCAACTCATTTCTGAACCATCTGAATAGTAATTCCTGAATATTATTCTTGCCTCTTTGGTAGATACATTTTTAAAAAAAAAATACATGCATTTTTAATCTCAGACTCAATTGTAACTGATATGTAGGTGGTTAAATGAACAGATTTGTGTCCCCCTTATTTTTTTTTTTCTTTTATTTGTGTTACTGAGGATTGAACCCAAGGTCTCAAGCATGCTAGGCCAGTGTTCTATCACTGACTTATATTCCCAGCCCCAGATTTCTCTTAATACTGAATTGTATGTTATATAATTGATGGAAAGGCAAGATAGACATGGCCTTGGAATTTATTTGATAGAAAATAATGAACTTGGGGCTGGGGTTGTAGCTCAGTAGTAGAGTGCTTGCCTCTCATATGTGAGGCCCTGGGTTTCATCCTCAGCATCACATTAAAAAATAAATAAATAAATAAATAAATAAACAGACAAATAAAGATATTGTGTTCATCTACAACTTATATATAAACATATATAATATAAATGAATATGAAAATAATGAACTTTGCTAAAGAAATAATGTGATCTTCGTTTTCCAGTAGATGGCACTATAGCTCTGTAAATTCTTAAACCTTAAAAAATAGTAAAAGCTTACCTGAGATCTTCAGAGTGCATATAAAACATGCCCTTGAATAATATTGGAAACAACCAGAATATTTTCAGGCTGCAATTAGGATACTATAGTATGAAGAAAATACTTTTCATCTTATTTTAGAATTGACTCATAGTTTTGTGAGAAATGATGTAGAGTTGAGAAGCATTATTGGGTTATAGGAAATGTTTTAGCAGCACCTACATTACTGCTGCTTGTCCATTTAAATTTTACACATCTAAAATTAATTTTGTTTTACTGGTTATATGAATAATATACTTATCAATAACCATGTCAAAGAAAGAATAAATTATGATTAAATACCTCAGATTATACATTTGCTAAGCATGCTCTGTACTACTGAACTGTACCCCCCATTGAAGTTGCCTAGGGGTGCTTAGCCACTAAGTTACATCCCTGTCCTTTTAAAATTTTTTATTTTCAAAATAAAGTCTTGCTAAATTGCTAAGGCTGGTTTTGAACTCAGAATGCCATCTCCTGCTTCAGTCTCCCGAACTGCTGGGATTATAGGCATGCACCCTTCACCTGTTTGTTTATTTATTTTTAAAAAATTTTTATGGTGCTGGGGATCAAACCCAGGGCCTTATGCCTGCTAATCCGATGATTTACCATTGAGTTACATCCCCAGCCCTTAATTTAGTTTAAATTTAAGAAGTTAAGGGAGAACTCATGTAGTATTGAGTATTTAAATTCCAGGCTGTCTTTTTTTTTTTTTTTTTAGTTGTTGATAGACCTTTATTCATTCATTTATTTGTTTGTTTATTTATATGCAGTGCTGAAAATCGAAACCAGTGCCTCACACATGCCAGGCAAGTGCGCTACCAGTGAGACACAGTCCCAGTCCCTCCAGGCTGTCTTTTAGTGTGTATTGAGATAAAAGCCAGAAAGGAGATGAATATACTTAGAAAGGGGGCAAAGATGGCAGATTAGTAATTGAACCTATATAAAATTAAGGTACTTACAAATATGCTTGTTTGTGTTCTTGTCTTAGTTTCATCCTATATAAATTCTTACTTTTGACCATTATTTTTACAGAATGAGAAGTAACTTAAACTTATATATTACTACTATATACAATGAGATTTAACTGAATCCTAGTTAATTATATACTCTATAATTTCTATATGAGATACAAACTAAATTCATCTAATGGGTACATAAAATTTAAGGTGAAAAGTAAATAATTATCTACACATTGCTAAAGACATGAGTTTTCTCCATGTTAATCATTGGATTCCTGTTTCTTTACTATCCATGTACTTTTTGCATGGTGTCTATTTTTGGTAGCTGATCATTATATTCTCTTATTTTAGTTAGAATTAAGAAAACTGATTAACCTGGTTCCTTGGCATAGAAGAAAACTTGAATTTCATCTTGAAGCAAAACATTATAGGAGAAAACATCAGCTCAGGGGTTTGATGATAAGAGGGAGCTATTAAAGTTGGAAAATACAGCATGGATATAAGATGATTAAAATAGTCATTTCTAATGGGAAAACATAGGTCTGCATTGGCCTCCTAAATGTTTACCTTAATCTTGCTTTCTCATTTCTTTACTAATCTTGAGCAAGTCACTCTTGTTATTTTAAAGAATTCTTATACTTTCGTAAGTATGTTTTATACTTTCATATAACCTACTTAAAGGTACACAAATGAAGAGTGCAGTTAGAATGTTTGTAATGGAACACATCAATGGCTACCAGTTGGAACTAGCTAGAACACTACTAGCAATCAAAAAACTATTGCACATATGTACATTTTATTGCTTTCATGGTCAGATGTATATTCAGCTTTTGCAGGTACTGTCATTTGGTTTTCCAAACTGGTTGTGCCAATTTGCAATCCGGTTAGTAGCACATGAGTATTGGTGCTCATTCCACATTCTCATCAACATTTGATCTGAACTTTCATTTTTATCATTCTGGTAGGCTTGGGAATTTTAGTTTTCATTTTCCTGGTGAACCTTTTTTGTGTACTTATTGATTGTTTGGATGTTATCATCTTTTGTGAAGGGTCTGTGATATGCACATTTTAAAAATTTGGGTTATTTTTTTGATTTGTGGGACTTGATACTCATCTTAGGTGTTACTGCTTTATCATATATACCAATTGAAAATATCTTTTTCCACTTTTATCACTTGCTTTTTCATTATCTTAATGGTGTCTTTGTTTCTTTTTGCTGGGGGTAGTTTTGTTGTCTTTAACACCTTTGTTCTTAATTTTGATTTTGAGTCAGTATAGCTACCTATCTTTTATAATTAGTTTGTGACCTATTTATGACATTTTGCTCAACCAACAATTAAGAAAATACTGTGTCTTCTGGTACACTTGGTTTACTTTACTCATTTTGCTCTATGATCTTTCTGGAATTGATTTCTGTACAAGATGCATGTTTGAAGTAGGGGCTGTACCATGTATTCTTTTACTATTGAATTACATTAGTACTATTATTATTCATTAGGCACTTTGTGTGGTGCTGGTTTGGATTCTTTAATTTGTCTAGTTGATGTTTTTGTCTCTTATTAAGACTTAATGTATTTTCTTTTACTTTTGGATTTAATTTGCTGTTCTTTTTCTAGCATCTTCAAGGTGGAATGTTAGATAATTGATTTTGTTTTTCTAAAGGTTGCATGTCCTTTAGAAACATTTTCTTTTTTTCTTACGTTGCATGTCCCTTATTAGGAAATCCGAAGTGTTATAAAACCTGAAACTTTTTGAATGCCAACATGACACCTTAATGTGGAAAATTTTATACCTGATCTCTGTAGTGGTGGGTCTCACTCAAAACCTGGGCACACTAAGAAAGAAATATTGTATAAAATTACCTTCACACTGTGTGTATGAGGTATATATGGAACATAAATAACTATCATGTTAGACTTGGGTCCCCAGATAACTTATATTATGTGTATACAAATATCTCAGTATCTCAAAATCGTAAATCTGAAAGAGTTCTTGTTTCAGGCATTTCAGATACGAGATGTTCAATCTGTATACACATTTTAGAGCTTTAAGACTCTTCTTATAATTGTAACTTTTAGTTCAGCCTTTTGTGTGTGTGTGTGTGTGTGTGTGTGTGTGGGTGTGTGTGTTGGGGATTGAACCCAGGGCCTTTTGCATGCCAAGCACATGCAGTACCACTGAGCTACAGTCCCAGCCCTTGGTTAAAAATATTTTAAAAAGATCTTCTGTGGTTTATTTTAAGATGTATAGGTTAATTAGAAGTATGTTGCCTTGTGCCTTGTTTCCAAAAGACCTTTTAGTTCTTTTTTGGTTACTGTTTTCATTATTTAAAATGTGCTGTGTTGTTTTGTGATCGAGCATGTGGTATTTTGGTACATATGCACTTGAATGTGTGTGTGTATTTGTGGATTTTACTATTTTATGTGTCTCAGCTTGAATTTGTGAATTGTACTATTCAACTGGTCTGTGTTTCTTTGATTTTCAGCTTCTTTTTTCTTTCGGTTATTGAGATGTGTTAATATTTAAATATAATTATCCACTTGCGTATTCTTTTTCTTGTAATTTTGCTTTCTGTATATTTGAGGCGCTTAGGATCATATAAATTCAGGGTTGTCAGATTTCTACTGAATTGACCTTGTCATAATTATGAAATTTTTTTCTTTATCTCTAGTAATAAGTTTTGACTTAACGTCTAGTTTGTCTGACATTAATAGAGCCACACCAGCCATCTTGTGGTTAGTATTTGCATGTTATACCCTCTTTTGCCTTTTTCTTTCAATGTTATTTTGTTGTTGTTTTGTTTAAAATGTGTATCTTACAAATAAGTTGGATTTTGTTTTGTATCTGGTATAATAAATGTTTTAGTTTTAGTATTACATTTGTTTACATTTAATATAAATACTGATATAGTTTGGTGTAAATCCACCCTTTGTTTCCTGTTTATCTCTGATCTTTGCTGTTTTTTTCTTTCTTTCTTGCCTTTCTTTGGATTATTCAAGAAACTTATATTAGTCCCTCTGTTTAAAAGCTTGTTGAGCACACTTTCATTTCTCAAGTGATTTTCCTACAGATAACATGTATCCATGATTTATTAGAGACTGTCCTTATGTTAGTACTTTACTTTTTTTAGATAATGCAAGAATGTTAAAGTAATACTTTAACCCCTTTTAAAACTTCATAATCATTAATACTCTTGTTTAGTACTTTAATTTGCCATATATTTTAAACTCCATAAAATGTTATTTTATCAACAGTATTCATTTAAATTTGCCTTTATAACATTTTAATTCTTTTTAGTGTTACTGTGCTTAGCTTCCATCTGGCTCCATTTGTTTTCTGCTTGAAGAACTGTCTAGTATTTTTTAAGGGCACATCTGCTTTCAATAGGCACGTAGAAGCAGAAGTGCTTTTTTTCTTATTATGCTTTAATCTTGATATTTCCCACTAACCTTCTAGTTATTAAATTTATTGCAGTTATTATGCTTATTAGTTCTAGGATTTCTTTTTAATATTTAGAAAAAAGTAGATTCTAGTTGTCTAGTGAAATTCTCCATATTTGGCATACTTTCTTGAACTTATTCATAATTAGAATGTGATTTTGTTAATTATAATGTTTGTGCTCCTGTTTCTATTTGTGTTTTAGATCTAAGCATTTTTTTTTCTGTATGTTGGTGTGCCTGGTAAGTTTTAGTTGAATGCTGAATGTAGCATAGTTAAAATTGGAAAGTTTTTGAATTCTCTTACCTGTTTCCAGAGAGAATTTGTTAATCAAATACCTTAACCTTTATATAGTTAATGATGATCTTTTTCTGGTTCACTTTTAATCCCAGGTTACATCCTTTCTGGGGTTTCAGCAGCAAGCCTTGCATGTTTACCCAGATACTGCCATCATGGTGGGCCATGAGCTTCAGTTTTTGTTGCTTTACACTTCAAGGCCTACTGAAATCTCTCTTTAGCTCTTCAGTGTCTAGCTGCTGCTTTCAGCTTCATTTTTTGTGGGTACATAAGGAGCAAATGCAGTGGCCCATCTCAGTTCATTCCTTTCTCTCTGAGATCTAAGTCTCCTGAATCTTAGCTTCCTAGATTGTTTTTAGTATTTTACATTAGTTTTCTCAAGCTACCCTAATAAATTCCCACAAACTGGTGGTTTAAGACAACAGAAGTTATTATCTCACAGTTCAGGTGGCTAAAAGTCTGAAATCAAAGTTTTTGCTCTCTTTGAGGAAATTAGGGAAGAATTTTTTTGGTTTCTTTCTAGCTACAGCGGGGGCAAACAATCCTACTTGTTTCTGCGTTTATAGCTGCATCACTAATCCTGTCCTCAGATGTCACATGTCCTTATTTCTCGGATCTCATGTTTCTCATTGTTCATATTTTCCCTTTATGAGGACACCAGAACCAGGCTTGGTGGTGCAATTCTGTAGTCCCAGCTTACTCTGAAAGCAGAGGTAAAAGGATCTAAAGTTCAAGGCCTGCTTAGACAACATAGGGAGACCCTGTCTCAAAGTAAAATTTTAAGAAGTGCTGGGAATGTAGCTCAATGGTAAGAGTGTTTTCTTAGCATGTTTAAAGGCCCTGAGTTCAGTCCCCAGTACCCACCTAAATCCAGTATGACCTCATCTGAATGTTATTACATATGTGGAGACTCTACAGTATTTCCAGATAAAGTCACAGTCCCAGGTACCTGGGGTTTGGACTTGAGCATTTCATTTTTGTGGAGACACAATTTAGCTCACAATAGATGCCTTATACTTTTTTTTGTTTATTTGAATATGTTTATAGTTGACCTTGTTGAGATGATTTGTCTCATGCCAGCTATTCTGTCATTGATAGAATAAAAAAGAAAAACCTTAAAATGAAGTCTTTAAAATTAATTTCAAAATTAACAATGTGTTCATTCAGTTCAAATCTTACCATGTGTAAGATCTTTTACAATGACTTTTCTCCTTGTATATCCTTTAACTTTCTAGTTTTCCTGGAAACAGTATGGAGGCAATTGTTAGTATTATGTTTATCCTTTCTATAGATGTAAAATGAAAGTTTTTAAACTAGTTAATTTCTAATATCCCAAGTATTCTGATTCTGTCTCTTTCCCCATAGAATAACCTCAACTCAGATTTATAAAAGCCAGTGGAAGCCTAATATTTACTAGTATAGATTTATTTATCCAACTTTTTTTTTTTTTGGTAGCCAACACTAGTAAAAGTGAACATCAAAATATTGTGTTAATTACCCTGGATTTGCCTTATTTTTTAATGCTTACTGTGTTGTGCTTCCTGTTAATTCATTTATGAGGGAATTTTGTTTCTCATTTAATGTGCCAATATTTAACTAACGGAAATAATTTTATTTATTTACCAAAAGAATCAGAATAACATGTTTAAAAGGCTTTGTATTGTAAAAATTCATAGTAGTGCTTATCTGTATTCATTATTAGGTGTCATTCTCTTGCATAATGTTTTTATCTTTTTAATAGTGCTCTCTCAGAAGAGGAAAAATCTACTTTGCGTGCAGGGCTCATCACCAACTTCAATGAACCAATAAACCAGGTTAGTGAGACAAATGAATTCTAAATATTGTTTCCCTTTTATATTTGCTTATTTTCCATGCTAATATTTTTATCTCTCACTAAAAGTAAAATTGTATGTCATTATTTTCCTTTGTGGTTGTTTATATACAACTCATTTGCTAAATTTTAAATTTTGAAATCCAGTGATAGTTGTTAAGAATTTTGGTTAGATTTGGCTATTAATGATTTAAAACTTGGAAGTCATTAAAATGTATACTTGATAATTTTCAACTTTCAGGGTTTGAGCTAGTGTTTAAAGCAAATCTTTAAATAATTGTGGTCTTATTGCATAGAAATTAATTTTTAACAAGAAAATGAACAGATAAAATATGTTACATACCTAAGGCATGAAAGTATTTGACTCCAGAAATTAATTTAGTTTCTATCCTTTTCCTACTTTTTCTTTTTAAACTATAAGATGACTTCAGCTTTTTGTCTTTATTTCTTGAATCCATCATATTTTCAGTTCTCACTGCTCTGTAGCAATTAGGTAGTTTTTTTCCCATTTCAATGAAGTTTTCTTCTAAGAATAAATTTTTGCTTAAAGGTATAACAGTTTTTAAAACTGGGAATTGGGGATGGAACCCAGGGGTATTCTACTACTGAGGTAAACCCTGAGCCTACACCTTTTTTTTTGGATACTGAGGATTGAACCCAGGGGTGCTTAACCACTGAGCCACATACCCAACCCTTTTTTGTCTCACTGAGTTGCTTAGGGCCTCTCTAAGTTACTGAGGCAGGTCTTTTTTTTTTTTTTTATCAGTTAATACATAAGTGAATAACATTCATTTATGATCATCATCAAGCATTATGTATATGCAACATAATTATGATATGGTATACCTTTATATGCCTAGCAGCATAGTAAATTTACACAAACACAAATAATGACAATGACATTGGCCATAGGGAATTTTTCAGTTCCATTTTAATCTTATAAGGCCAATGTCATATATCTGGTACATCCCTGACTGAAATGTCATTATGCAGCATAGACTATAATTTGTTTTAGAAAATATGAATATCAAAAAGTGTTCTTTTTTATTTGCTGTAATTAGTTATATATGACAGCAGAATGTACTTCAATTTGTTGTACACAAATGGAGCACAGTTTTTCATTTCTCTGATTGTACACGAAGTAGAGTCACACTATTAGTGCAGTCATACATGTACCTAGGGTAATGGTGTCAATCTCATTCCACCATCTTTCCTACCCCTATACCTTCTCCATTTCCCTCCCTCCCCTTTCTCAATCTAAAGTTTCTCCATTCATCCCATGCCCCTCTCCTGTTATGGATCAGCATCCACTTATCAGAGAAAATATTCGGTCTTTGGTTTTTGGGGATTGACTTACTTCACTTATTATGATAGTCTCTAACTTCATCCATTTGCCTACAAATGCCATAATTTTATTCTCTTTTGTAAGGCTGAGTAATATTCCATTGTGTATATATACCACAGTTTCTTTATCCATTCATCTTCTGAAGGACATCTAGGTTGGTTCCACAGTTTAGCTATTGTGAATTGAGCTGCTATAAACATTAATGTGGCTTTGTCTCTGTAGTATGCTGTTTTTAAGTCCTTTGCATATATGCTGAGGACCAGAATAACTGGGTCAAATGGTGGTTCCATTCCCAGTTTTCCAAGGAATCTCCTTTCTGCTTTCTAGAGTGGTTGCACCAGTTTGTAGTCCCACCAACAATGTATAAGTGTGCCTTTTCCCCGACATCCTCGCCAACACTTATTGTTGCTTGTATTCTTGATACTACCATTCTCACTGGAGTGAGATGAAATCTTAGAGTAGTTTTCATTTGCATTTCTCTAATTACTAGAGATGTTGAACTTTTTTTATGTATTTGTTGATTGATTGTTTATCTTCTTCTGAGAAGTGTCTGTTCAGTTCCTTAGCTCATTTATTGATTGGGTTATTTTTTTGTCAAGTTTTTTGAGTTCTTTATATATCCTCAGGATTAGTACTGTATCTGATGTGTGTGTGTGTGTGGTAAAAATTTGCTCCCATCTGTAGACTCTCTTCACCTCAGTGATTGTTTCTTTTGCTGAGAAGAAGCTTTTTAGTTTGAATCCATCCCATTTATTTTTTCTTCCTTTAAAAAAATTTTTTTTTTTTTTTGTAGTTGTAGATGGCCAGCATACCTTTATTTTATTTGTTTATTTTTATGTGGTTCTGAGGATCCAACCCAGTGTCTCACACATGCATGCTAGGTCAGTGCTCTGACACTGAGCTGTAGCCCTAGTCCTCATTTATTATTCTTGCTTTTATTTCTTGCGCTTTAGGAGTCTTGTTAAGGAAGTTGGGGCCTAATCCGACATGATGAAGATTTGGGCCTGCTTTTTCTTTTGTTAGGTACAGGGTCTCTTGTTTGTTTGAGTTGAGTTTTGTGTATGGTGAGGGATAGGGGTTTAATTTCATTTTGCTGCATATGGATTTCCAGTTTTCTGAGCACCACTTGTGAAGAGGCTGAGGCAGATCTTGAACTCATGATGCTTCTGCCTCAGCTTCCCAAGCCTCTGGGATTACAGGCATGTGCCACCATGCCCAGCCCCCAGCCCTTTTTATTTTTTATTTTGAGACAGGGTCTTGCCAAGTTTCCAAGGCTGACTCTTGAATTGTGATCCTCTTGCCTCATCCTCACGAATAGCTGGGATTACAGGCATGTACCACCATTTCTGTCTGATTCTTCTAATTTGAATATTAAAATCATACTGTATTTGGCAATATTTCTGATTTTTAAAAATATTTTATTTTTTAGTTATAGTTGGACACAATACCTTTATTTATATGTATTTTTATGTGGTGCCGAGGATTGAACCCAGGGCCTCACACATGCTAGGCGAGCACTGTAGCTCTGAGCCACAATCCCAGCCCCTGATTTATTTTTTTTATTTTTTTAAATTGTTGGTAGACCTTTATTTTTATTTATTATTTTAATGTGGTGCTGAGGATTGAATCCAGTGCCTCACACATGCTAGGCAAGCGCTCTACCACTGTACTACAACCCCAACCCTCTGATTTAGTTTTATATTCACCTTTATAAGTGATCTCAACTCTCAGTTTTGCAATACCTTGAAAAGAAGCTGAGAGAGAATGGAGAATGGAGTTGTTCTCACTAGGGCAGGAATTGATTGGTTTGGGGTTTGGGTGATTAAGAAATAAATCATTCCCTATGTATTCTATTAATCAGTATTTAGGAAGCACTGATCTATACAGATATTGTTATTTAAATACTCGATATTTGATGTTGTTTCCATTCTTAGGTTAGTGGTTCTTAAAACTCGTTTTTATAGAACCTTTATTCTGCTAAAATTGAAGACCTTAAAGGATTATGTCTTTTGATATTTACAGGATTACAAACTAAAACTGAGAAATTTAAAAATATTTCTTAGTTAACCTAAACATTTTAAAACTGTACTTGTTGACACAAGTAGCATTTTGTGAAATGAGCTATTGTAGCTGTTTACAAAATAATTTAGGTTGAAGAATGACATTGTTAAGAATTTTTGCATATGTCTTTAGTGTCTGGCTATTTAAAAAGAAGACTTCAGAATTTTATATCTTCTTCTTCATTCTTCACATGTTGTGATATGTTATTTGGTAAACATATGAAGAAAACCTAGCTTTTCACTGATACATAATTTAGGAAAGGGAAATTAACATTCCTGAAAGGGCTCTAGTGTACCCTATTTTGAGAATCACTGTCTTAGTTTTTTAGTGAAATTTTAATCATTTTTGTCAAACGTGTGATAAATCAAAAAGGTAGTTTTGGGGGCTGGAGATATAGCTCAGTTGGTAGAGTTCCTGCCTTGCATGCACAAGGCCTTGGGTTCAATCCTCAGCACCACAAAAAATCAAATAAGTAAATAAACAAAAAGGTAGTTTTTAAACTATGAATACATTCTTATTCATTTCCTGGGTTTCATGTTTATTTCTTGATGATTACTTTTCCCTTTTAGATTGCAACTCAGATTGCAGTGCTGATTGCAAAAGTTGCCAGATTGGATTGTCCTCGACAATGGCCTGAACTGATTCCCACTCTTATAGAGTCTGTTAAAGTCCAAGATGATCTTCGACAGCACAGAGCATTGCTTACTTTCTATCATGTTACTAAGACACTGGCATCTAAACGACTGGCTGCTGATAGAAAACTGTTTTATGATGTAAGTTTTTTAACATAGTTAAGTTTGATTATGAAAATAATGCTACTTGCATACAAATGAATACAGTTTTACTTGTCTTAATATTTTATTGAAAGGTTATGGAGTCTTCCTAATTATAAAATACAGTGATGTGAATGGAAAGATCACTTGGTTGCCAATGAGTATTGGTTGGAAGGTAATGGTCCCAAAGCTAAGAGATTGATTAGAGGCTATTATAAATCTCTTAAAATGATGCAGTGATAAAGGGAACAATTTGGTAGGCACAGAGTTGAAATTTTGGAAGTAAAATTGACATGTCTGAGTAATTGATGGATGTAGAGCAGTTGTACTACTGAGGGAGTGGTAGACCTTTGTTAGGTATTCTGCCATCAGTTGTTGGAGAAATTTTCCTTTCTTTATATACTTCCTTTGGGGCTTTTTTATTTGACCTTTTAAAATAAATAAGTTATCATGCTGAGGATTAAATTCAGTGTCTTGTCTCTACCACTGAGCTACATCTCTGGTTCTTGACTATATTTGAATTGTCAAAATAGTGATTTTCCTGTTTCTCATCCTAACATTTTGGACTGTACTATGTAATGTTAGTGAATCTCAAAAGTATTTGTTATTTTGTTCTTGCTTACCTTTGGTAATTGTAAAGAAATTAAAGGTATATGATTTGAAATCTTATTGTATGATCACATGATAGGGCTTAAGAAACTATTTCAGGTATGTTCTCAACCATAATGCTGTGTTAGTCAGGTTTTCATCACTGTGACTAAAATACCTGACAAGGAGAACTTAGAGGAGGAAAAGTTAATTTTGACCTCATAGTTTCAGAGGTTGAGTTCATTGAGGTTCAGCCAACTTTATTGCTCTGGGCCTGAGGTGAGGTGATGCAACATGCCAAAAGGACACGGTGGAACAAAGCTACTTACCTGATGGTATCCAGGAATCAGAGTAGGAGGAGCCAATGACAAAATATATAATCCCCAAGGCCTCTAGTGACCTACCACCTGCTCATAACTACCACCCAGTAATCCATTCAAATTAATAATCCATCAAATGGATAAATCCACTGACCAGGTCATAGCTTTCATTATCTAATCATTTCACCCCCTTGCATTTAACAGGTATTTTTGAGGGACGCTGCATTTTCAAACCATAACACATGCTCTCCAGAAAATATACAATGTACCATATTTATTGCTTATTCTTTCCCCCAAGGAGCAACATGCTTTTCTCTGGAGGGTTCCAGGGTTTCTCTTGCTTATAAATTTTTAAAGTGGTTATAAGTAGACTTTCCCAGGCCTCTTTTCTTCTGATTTCTACTTTAGTGTGTACTTCACCTTTCATGATTAGTGTTGTTTCATCCTTCTTTTTGTGTGTGATACTGGGGATTTGTGATACTGGTGCTTTATCACTGAACTATGTCCCCAGCCCTTTTTATTTTTCTTTGAGACAGGATCTCACTAAGTTGTCCAGGCTGGCCTCCAGTTTTTGATCCTCCTGCCTCAACCTCCTGAGTAACTGGGACTACTAGTGTGCACCCAAATGCCCAGCAGATGCTTCATTCTTTTCTTTCTTCCTTTTTAAAAATTTATTATCATCATCATTATCATTTTTATTATTTGGTACCAGGGATTGAACCCAGGGGCATTAAACCCTGAGCCAGCCACATCCCCAGTCCTTTTTATTTTGAGACAGGATCTCGCTAAATAGCTTAGGGCCATGCTAATTGCTGAGGTTGGCTTTGAACTTGTGATTCTACTGCCTCAGCCTTCCAAGTTGCTGGGATTGCAGGCATGTGCCACCACACCCGGCTTGCTTCATTCTTAGAGAAAGAAGTAGCCTCCTCCTAATTTTTAGAGAGAGAGAGAGAATTTTTTTAAAATATTTATTTTTTAGTTTTCGGTGGACACAACATCTTTGTATGTGGTGCTAAGCCTCGAACCTGGGCCGCACGCATTTGCCAGGCAAGCGCAATACCACTTGAGCCACATCCCCAGCCCGACAACTGCATTTTTAATGAACTCCCCAGCTGATTGTTATCTACATCAAATTTTAAGACAGTCATACCCTCTTTATTTTTAACTCAGCTGGTCTTAAGTTTATCTGAGAATAAGAGAAATTGTTTTTGATATATGTAAGGTTACTTCCAATTTCTTGTCACTTTTGCTTGAATTCTAACCAGCACTAAAGAAATGGATAGTAAATCTACCCTAGTCTCTGAATTTCTTTTTGATTTTCCTTTATTTCTACTTGAAACTCTTCTTCCTCTAGGACTTGCTTTTATGATGGAAAGATTCTCAAAGTCAAATGTCTAGAGGATTCTGGGTTACAGTTACTCTTTTATTATCAGTGGAATGCTGAAATATTTTGGCTTTTTCAAGGTCTACTCTTATGTGTTTCTTTGGTTTTCGGGTATAATTTATATTTAGCTCACGTGGTCTCTAAATTGTGGTCTACTCAGGCCCTATTCTGGGTAGTTTGTGTGAGATAGCTTCTTCATTGGTTTTCATGTTGTGCTCCTTTCTGTGTAGAATAAAATACAGGTTTGCTTAGCATCTTGAACTTAACTTCCGGTGAAGTATTTATCACATTGGGCTGAATTATAATTGTTGATTTACTTTCCTCAGATCAGTATACTGGAGCTTTTAATGCTATAGTACTAATACCAATCTTGAAAAGCATATATGATGGTTGATGCTCAATAACTGTTAAATGCATAAACATTGGGGATATAGCTGTGTGGCAAAGAGTGTTTGCCTGTTATGTGTAGAGCCTTGGGTTTCATCTGCCACGCTGCAAACAAAGAAGCACAAATAGAATGCATGTTCTTAGATACCTGTTAGATTTTAGAGTAGTGTAGGGCAAAACTTCAACAAAGCAGCAAGAATATTTTGAGTTTATAATTGAGAGACAAAAATACCTGGAAAATGTCAAATTAGCTTCTGACAATTTGAAATGGAGTAGCTGAACCTGGAAACATGGTCTGCAGTAGGCACTAAGAAGGGGATCCTGTTTAATGGAGTTGAGGTACAAGATGAATAGTTTAAGGAAAGTAGTGTATATAAGAAAACAGTATTTTGAAGATAAATTTTGTGAATTAAAGCTGCTCCTATTATTTTGGTAATATGAGGTATAGATAATCTTTCTTTTAATAGTATGTTTACTGTAAAGCCAAGGTGGATTTCAAGTACCAAATTAGTTTCCCACATAAAGTGTAAGCTCATGGTTTTGAGCTAGTTGCTATAGCAAAGTAGTTCAGGGTATACTTAAAACCTTCTGCTCAGTTCATCCCAACAATTTTATGTATGTATGTATGTATGTATGTATGTATGTATGTATTAGGGATTGAAGCCAAGGGTACTTAACCACTGAGCCACATCTCCAGGCATTTTTTGTTTTTTATTTAGAGAAGTTGCTTAGGGCCCTGCTAAGTTGCTGAGGCTGGCTTTGTACTTTGCTATCCTCCTGCCTTAGCCTCCCAAGCTGCTGGGGTTACAAGCATGTACCACTGCTTCTGGCTGTCCCTACAATTATAACCTTTCCCCCCCTCTGTATTAAAATAGATTTTTTTTTTCAGGTGTGACACATTGCAGAATCAACAGTTGAACAAGTTGTTTTGCAATGGCAAAATTGAGCTTGATTTCACACAAAAAGAAATTAATTTCCTATAAAACAGAATACCTTTTCATACAAACCAGAATATTAAAAAAGTCACTTCAATTTCAGTTAAAATCAAAAATCTAAAGCCACTGAAAGCAATACAATTTAAGGTACCAATAGTAACTCTAATGTAATTATGATGTGTAAACCACAGAGGTATATATTGAAAAATGAAATAATTGGAACCTCAAAAAGATAAAAATATCTTTTGAAAATTATACATACCACTTCTTTTTAGAAAAATGACCTAACAATTATGCAAAAGACTTGTTTTCCAGTGGTGAATATTTCTTTGTATTGAGCAACTTTGGGATTTTTAGCAAGAGTCTTTGTGATTGTTTTAAATTTCCTTTCAGTTCTAAGATTGTTTGATTCTATGAATTTATAATCTTATTTATCTAGGTTAATTGTATTAGCATAATTAATGTTTTGAGACAGGTGGGCATGGTAGTATGTGCCTGTTGTTAACAGCTCCTTGAGAGGTGGAGGCAATCAGGATTGCTTGAGTCCAGGTGTTTAAGAAAAGAAAATTTTACTTATAATTTAAATATGGATTTTTACATTTGATTTTTTATTTCTTTTTGTGATGATGGGGATTGAACCCAGAGCATTGAGCATGCAAGGCAACTTTTCTACCATTAAGTGATAGAATGTTTTTTTGAATGTTTTTTGAATGTTTTCTTGAATGTTTCTTGAATTTTTTTTTAACTTTAGCTTTTAGAACAGTTTTAGGTTCTTAGTAATATTGAGTAGAAGGTACACAGATTTCCCAAAGATATATGTCTGCTGCACCCACATGTGGTGCATAGCATCCCCTATTTACAGCTCCTCCACCAAAGTACTATATTATTTACGATTAATTAACCTGCATTAGTTATAGTTAATGAACCATACATGTTTATTACCCAAAGTCCTTAATCCTCTTGGAACCACAGATCATTTTATTGTTTACATAGTTTTGCCTTTGCCAGAGTATCATTTGATTAGGATCATACAGTCCAGAACATTTTTAGTTTGGCTTTTCTCACTTTCTGATGTACATTTAAGTTTCCTCTATGTCTTTTTTTTTTTTAAAGACTAAGAATTTTTTTAAAAATTTTTCTTTTTTTTTTTTTTTTAGTTGTAGTTGGACACAATACCTCTATTTCATTTATTTATTTTTTTTATGTGGTGCTGAGGATCAAACCCAGGGTCCCACACGTGTGAGGCGAGCACTCTACTGCTGAGCCACAACCCCAGCCCCTCCTCTATATCTTTTCATGACTTAATAGCCTTTTTTTTTTTTTTTTGGTACTGAATTAAATTCAGGTTCTTTCACCGTGATGGGCAAGCACTAAGCTACATCTTTCTATTGGATTTTATTAATTGATTAATTTGTTTATTTGTGGTAGTAGGGGGCTCAACCCAGAGTGCTTTACCACCAAGCTCCATCCACAACCATTTTTATTTTATTTTGAGACAGGGTCTCACTGAGTTACCAGGGTTGACCTTAAACTAGTGATCTTCCTGCCTCAGCTTCCTGAGTTGCTAGGATTACAGGAGTGCACCACTGTGGCTGACTGATGGATCATTTCCTTTTAGTTCTGAAGAACATTCCATTTTCTGGATGTACCACAGTTTATCTGTGCATTTGCAGAATGACATTATAGTTTCTTGCATGTTTTGACATTATGAATATGGTTGCTTTAAGTATCCATGTATAGGTTTTTGTGTGGATATATGATTTCTATTTCTTTAGGTAAATACGTAGTAGTGTGATTGCTGGATCTAATGATAAGAGAATGTTTAGTTTTTTGTTTAGTTTTCTTAAGAAACCATTAGAGTGTCTTCTGAGCGGCTGTAATGTTTTGAATTTCCACTAGCAGTGAATAAGAGTTCTTCCTTGCCAGTATTTGATATTGTCAGTGTTTTGGATTTGGCCATTTTAGCAGGTGTATGATGATATCTCATTGTTATTTTAATTTGTTTTGACATGCTGTGTGGAGTATTTTTTTATGCTGTATGTTTTCTTTGGTGAAGTGTCAAGGTCTTTGGCCCTTGTTTTCAAATTAGGTTGTATGTTTTTAATATTTTTTTTTAGTTGTCCATGGACCTTTAATTAATTAATTAATTAATTAATTAATTAATTTGTGGTGCTGAGAATTGAACTCAGTGTCTCACACATGCTAGGCAAGTGCTCTGTACCACAGAGCTACAACCCCAGCCCCTTGTTTTGTGTTTTTATTGTTGGGTTTTAAGAGTTCTTTGTATAGTTTTACTAACAGTTCTTTATCTAATTTGTCTTTTGCAAGTATTTTTTTCCTTTTTATTCTATTAACAGTGTTTTTTCCTTTTTTAAAAAATTTAACCTTTATTTTGTTTATTTGTTTTCATGTGGTGCTGAGAATCAAACCCAGGGCCTCACTCATGCTAGGCAAGCACTTTATCACTGAGCTATATTACCCCAGCCCGTATTAACAGTTTTGCAGAGGAGAAATTTTTAATTTTAATGAAGTCCAGCTTATTAATTTTTTATTTCATGGATTGTACCTTTGGTGTTGCATCTAAAAAGTCATTGCCAAATCCAAGGTCATCTAGATTTTTTCTTTGTTTTAGGACTTTTTATAGTTTATCTTCACAGGATGTTTACTTTTGTGAGGGGTGGGTACTCGGGATTGAACCCAGGGACATTCTAATCTCTGAGGTCTATCCCTAGCTCTTTAGCTCTTAATTCTTTTTTTGTACTGGGAATTGAACTCAGGGGCACTAGACCACTGAGCCACACCTCCAGTCCTATTTTGTATTTCATTTATTAGAGATGGGGTCTCACTGAGTTGCTTAGCATCTTTGAGACAGGATTTCGCTAAATTGCTTAGGGTATCACTAAAGCCTAGGTTGTGGGTGAGAGAGAGAGAGAGACAGGGACCGAGAGAGAGACTGTGTGTGTGTGTGTTTATACTGTATTTAAATAAAGGAAAGAACAACCCTTTGGTAGGAATTTATTTAAGGAAAGAGAGGCTTTAGATTACTGATATAATCTTTTCAAAAGGAGTTTCGACTAGGGGTGTAGCCTACACCAGTAGGAGAGTGCTTGTCTAGCAGGCATAAGATCCTAGGTTCGTTTTCCAGCACCAAGGTGGTGGTGGGGCAAAGGAGCTATGCACTGAACAGAAGAGATTTTGAGCATAGCATGGTGTGTATTCTTTTGGTATGGTTCACAAGGTACCATTTTTGGGTTCTAGGAAGAGGGTTCTGGAGTAAGAATAAAAATACATAAACCTTATCACCAAAAATCTCTGTAAGTTGCTTTTGAAAACAGTGCTTATTTATGCTTCATTCTTTCATTTATCCATCGTTTTTATTTCTACTCTGTGCCAGTCACTTTATTGGATTCCTGAGATAACAGCTATGAACAAAGTTAGGGTTCTAAATGGGGAAGATAGGGGGGTTTGATATTTTTGGGTACTTGAGAACAGTTGTTGGTCAGAGATAGTCTTGGCGATACTGCTAAGACTATAGGATTTTAGGAACCTGAAAGAGGGTCTATAGTGACCCTCCTGAACTTAAGCTGTACACTTTACTTTTAAAAAAGAAAAACAGTAATAGAAGTTAGGGTCTTTGGGAATGTCTTTCATTAACAGGAAGTAAATATCAACTGAGAAACATTGGCAGTTTGCCTAGAAGTTCCTCTGAGATGTTTTTTGTACCTAACAAAGCTTCTGCTTGACACTTTGTGGTCATTTGACATACAAAAGGTTTGTCAGGATTAAGTGGAGGCAAATTTATATTTAAGCCTTATATTAAAGAAAAACTGATTATTACTAAAATAACTCTATCTTTTTGGCTATTATTAAGCTGGTGTTTTTAAATTTTTAGAAATATTTATACAGAAAAGTAAAGAAAAAGAGGAACTGCCATATAACTATCACCTAGATTTAATTGTCAACAATCTACTTTTACTTTATCACTTGTTCTGAGCTGTTTCAAAGTAATTAAAAACATTTTGTGATATTATATTGCTTAACTCTTCTGTATTACTCTTTGATGAGATAGACTTTTTTTGCTTTGCACTTATTAACTAAATTTTAATCATATTACTATTTTGCTCTTTTAAGTATACATGTTGTCGAAGAGGGAGAAAGCATAGAGTTTAGAAGTCACTAGGGTGATAAAGGAGAGCAGTCACTGCTGATTTCATGGAACTTGAGTGTATACAATCAAGTGGTATTTAAAATTTTGCTGGAAATGGAGATATTAGACAGAAGATACCTCTTTTAAAAGATCCAAAGCAGCAAGAATTAGTAAGCAGTGTGGGCTGGACTGTTGCTGAAGAACTGTATTCATGTAGTGATGATTACTGGATAGTGAAGTAGAACTTGTTACTAAGTTGAAAAAAGTGTAGAAGCTCAGTGTGGAGCAGTGCTTTCAGGAAGATGGAATTATGAAGGAACAGCATTAGTTACAATTGGAGAAGCTAAGTAAATTAAAATTTGGTCAAGGACTGGGATGCTTAGATTAACTTTAGCTCAGCAAAGAACACCAGTGTATTCAGTAATAGGGCCTTGATTTAAGCAACGTTCTTTATTCATTAGACAAGCAGCTGATCATTAAACCTTTTCAACCAAATGCTAAAATTTTACAGTGGAAAGCTAATAATTACAAGTTGATTGTGAGTCAATAAGTGATCTTATTTTATCTGCTGATTAAGACTGTAAATATTAGGTGTGGGATAGTTATGGTCACCTGCAGTACGATTTAAGCATCCTGTTATGTCAGTTGCTTGGGCTCCAGATGGGAAATTATTTATTATTGGGTTATTTTACACTTTACACTGTGTGATAAAACTGGGTCATTAAATATATACTACTTATCAGGCAATGTCCTAGAATCTGGGGCTTGAAATATTAAAAAAAAAAAAAAAAAGTAAAGCCTTTCACTCAGGTTGTTAACAGGCTGCTGTAGAATCAGATGCTAAGACCTATAGAATGCTGTGGTAAGTTGTACAGCACTGTGAAGGTGTGGGAAAGCCTAACTCTAAAAGTGGTACACTGATTGAAGAACTGAGGCTTGATGAATTAGTAGTGCTCCAAGAAGACAGGTGAGAGAGAGTTGCAGGCAAAAGGAATCTCTTGTACTTCAAAGTATAAAGAGTATGGTGTGTAATGTCAATAGGATTTTGTACAGGATAGTAGTACTAGGAGGTGATACAGAAAAGCTAAACTCATACCAAATTTGTGCTTGCAATGTAAGAGGTTAGACTTCAAGAAAAAACAGTCCTAAAATTCATTTGGAAAAATTTTAAAGACTCAGAATAGCCAAAATAGTTCCAGGCAAAAAAAAAAAAAAAGGAATGCTGGAGGCATCACAATATTCAACTTCACATTGTACTACAGAGGTATAAAAACAAAAACTGGCATAGTATTGGCATAAAACCAGACACATAGCCCAATGGAATGCATAGAATACACAAAAACGATCCCAAACAGTCATGTGATTTTTGACGAAGGTGTTAAAAATATATTTTGGAGAAAAGATAGCCTTTTAACAAATAGTGCTGGGAAAACTGGATGTCTTTATGTAAAAGAGCGAATCTAGGTCCCTGTCTCTCATTTGCACAGAAGTAAACTCAAAAGTGGGTCAAAGACCTAGGTATCAGACCAGAACTTTGCAACTCCTTGAAGAAAATGAAGGGTCAGTACTTCAACATACAGGCACAGGCAACAACTTTCTTAATAGGACTCCTAAAGCTCAGAAAATAATGCCAAGAATTAATATATGGGATGGCATTGAATAAAACACTTCAGCACAGTAAAGGAAACAAATGTAAAAAGAAAACTTAGAGAATGGTAGAAAGGTTTTGCTAGCTACTCTTCTTACCGAGGATTAATATCTTGAATATATAAAGAACTCAGAAAACTTACCACCAAAAACCAAATAACCCAATCTATAAACAGGCAAACGGCCTACAAATACATGAAAAAATATTCAACATCTTCAGCAATTAGGAAAGTGCAGGTCAGAACTATGCAGAGATTTCATCTCAACCCAATCAGAATGGCAACCACCAAAACCACAAATAAATACTGGAGAGGATGCTGGGGAAAATGAACACTTGGGATTGTAAAATTAGTACAACCACTTTGAAATCAGTATGACATTTCCTCAAAAGGATAGGAATGACCCAGCTATATTTCTCACCAGTATTTATTCTAAAGAATTAAAGTCATCATACTATAGTGATACTTGCATACTCATGGATATAACAGCCCAGTTCACCATGGCCAAATTATGGAACTAGCCTAAGTGTCTGTAACAGATGAATAAGTAAAGAAAATATGGCATATATACACAATGTAATTTTTTTCAGCCATAGAGAAAAAAAATTTTCTTTGCAGGAAAAGGGGTAGAACTGAGAGCATTTTGTTAAGCAAAGTAAGCCAAACTCAGAATGTCAAAGGTTATATGTTTTCCGTCATGTGGAAGCTAAAGAAGAAAAGGGGAGGAAGGTTTTTGTTTGTTTGTTTTAGGGTGTGTGTGTGTGTGTGTGTGTGTGTGAATCTAATTAAAATAAAAGGGAGACCAGTAGAGTAAAGAAATCAGGGAGAGGTGGGTGGTGGAAAAGGAGCTAGAGAATGAGATTGGCCAAATTTGTTATATTGTGTGCATGTATGAATGTTTAACAGTGAATTCTACTACTACATATAATTATAATGTACGAATAAAAAATTTTTAAAAACCATTTGTTAAAATAATCATTTTGCTTTTATCACACTGAGGAAGGGTGAAAATAGTGACTTAATGACATTTAATTCTTTTGCCCAATTTTCTTTTTTTGAGTGGGGGACGGGCACCTGGGATTGAACTCAGGGGCACTCAACCACTGAGCCACATCCCCAGCCCTTATTTGTATTTTATTTAGAGACAGGGACTCACTGAGTTACTTAGCACCTGGCTGTTGCTGAGGCTGGCTTTGAACTTGTGATCCTCCTATCTCAGCCTCCTGAGCTGCTGGGAATATAGTCATGTGCCACTGCACCTGGCTGTTTTGTCCAATTTTCTACATGGTTATTAAAAACATTTTTACAAGTGTCTTGTCAGGAAAATGAATAAGGTTGTTAGAGTACATTTGGCTATGTCTTTTAAAATCTTTTCATTTAGAATAATATTTATTTCCTTTTTCATCTTCTCATGGTTTAAAAAAGACACAGTCAGTCTGGTAGTGTCCACCTTCGGCATTTGTTGGTTATGTTTTTTTGATTAGGTTCAGACTAGAACAAGGTTTTGACAATTTGTTGTGTCAGTCTTAATGATAAATTGTGTGGCTTTGATTTAGAACATCTTTTGCTAACTTTTCTTGAGGAGAAATTGTGAGGACAGTGGTCTTGAAGCTAAAAATGTGAAGAATATTTGAAATGCTAAAAGAAATAAAAACTGTAGTTTTTTTTTTTTAACATCTCTCTGCTTCTCAGTTAAAGTCACTAAATAGTCAGTGGGTGGCACTGTTTGTTCTTGTTTAGAAATAGAAAGTGCAAGTATTTGAGTTTTGCATGAACCAGTGCCTCAAGTGTTTTATTAAATAGCTTATTTGCATATTGTTTCACTGAATATTCCTTTCCTCCTCCACATTTTTTAGAAGAAAATGTAAAAAGAATATTTTTATTCTTCATACTTGCTTTCTTTATTACTTTTTTCATCTGAGCTTTTTATACATATATATATAAGTTGATATTATCTGGGTCAGGTAAAAGTTTATGCAGAACTTGTAGATAATATGATAGTTGGCTATGGTTTCTTCTTTATACCAGTGGTTTCTTTATTTGTCTCATATAGTTGGTTGAAAGATGTTAAAGAAAAAATTATTGAAGCAGACTTTATTTTAGAGGGGATTATCAGTGGGGTTTTGTAGTAGGAAAAGACAGAGATTGGGTGCAACTCTAAGTTTTATTTGTTTTGTTTTTGAGATGGAGTTTTGCTCTGTTTCCCAGGCTGGACTTTAATTCATCATGATCCTACTGCCTCAGTCTCCCAAGTAGCTGGGATTCTAGGTATGCACCACCATGCCTAGCTAGGCACAACTCTAAATACAAAAAAAGATGGGAATTCGCTGGGCACAGCCTGTAATTCCAGTGGCTTGGGAAGCTGGTTCAAAGCCAGCCTCAGCAAAAGTGAGGCATTAAGCCACTCAGTGAGACCCTGTCTCTAAATGAAATACAAAAAAGGGCTGGGGATATGGCTCCGTGCTTGAGTGCTCCCGAGTTCAATCCCAGATACAAAAAAAAAAGTGGGGGGGGGGCGGAATTCTTAGCCAAGTAGCACTGGTGTGCCATTGTGGAAGGAGTTAGTAGAAATCTCAGGTGAGGGAGGTTACTGGCTAAACCAATCAAACAGTCTTCCAGTCTCTTGGAAGGCAGGCCAGGTGATCAGATATCCTCTAGAGAATTGTGAATGTGTGAAACCTGATTAGATTCTGGGAGGGATCAGATATCTAGGGGAGGATTTTGGCTATACAAATTCAGTGATTCTTGCGAAAATTGGATATTAGGAAAACAGGGATGTCTAAAAATTTCAAGCCTATTTAGAAGAGGATTTAGGAGAGGTAGACTAAATTTTGCTTAAGGAGAGGCTCTTGGTCAAGGGTAGTGCTCTTCTTCGTGCTAATCATTCCTATTTGTTTAGAAGTTCTTTGTAGTTAGCCAACAACAACAACAACAACAAAACTTGGAGCGTTAATAGATGCTCAGCTTCTGGAATATGAAACAAAAAATATTATTATTATTATTTTTTTTTTTTGGTACTGGGGATTGAACCCAGGGGCACTTAACCATTACTACATCCCCAGTCCTTTTTATGTTTCCGAAACAGGGCCACACAAAGTTGTACAAAGTTTAGGTTAAGCAGTAGTTTGAAGGAGAAGATGCAAAGAAGAGCCGTAAATAATTAACTCGGGTTGTCATTTTGCTGTAAGCCAGAGACTGGTTCATAGTATGGTTTTTTTTGGTCTTGAAACTTGGATATGACATCCTTTGAGTTTTATTTTAGGGTTAGAGATGTCCTCTCCAGTGACTTAGAAGGCTGAAGTAGGAGGTTTTAAAGTTCAAAGCCAGATTCAGTAATTTAGCAAGAACCTGTTTAAAAATAAAAAGGGCATGGGCTGTAGCTTAGTGGTAGAGTGCCCCTGGGTTTAATCCCCAGTGCCCCTGGGTTTAATCCCCTCTCCTTTCCCCTGAAAGACTTAAGTACAGGGCTGGGATTGTGGCTCAGCAGTAGAGTGCTCGCTTAGCACATGTGAGGCCCTGGGTTCGATCCTTAGCACCACATAAAAAATAAAATAAGTATATTGTGTCCAATTACAACTAAAAAAATAAATATTAAAAAAAGACTAAGTACAAAATGGATCTAAAAGGTACAGTCAAGGCTATTGATTTCATTCTTCTGGATGTAATATTTGCCACAATAAAATATACTTGTTTAAAATTTACTTTTTATAAAATTCTTACTCCTTAACTGCATCTCAGTCTTCCTGTTTCACTTCTTTTGCATTCTTCTGACAAAATATTTTTATGATTTATGTTTTTGGGAAAGTATAGGATACAGTATTTACATATATGCATATTAAAAATTAGAATGATGGATTTTCTAATTTCTGGACATCTACTTTAGCTTTTTATTCTCTGAAATGATTTTACTTACCATGAAAGACATTAATTTATTTTATGGTTTACTAATGTTAAAAGTTTACATTTTATGAGTATAGCATTTTTTTCTTCAGATTATTGTTTTACATTTTATGAAATAAAGCTTTTTTTTCTTTTTTAGATTGTTTTCTGATAAGATTGAATGTTTGCTTCTTGTTATAATATTACTTCAAGAGAAGATGTCACTCTGACTTTTTTTTATTGGTGTACAATATTTATACATAATAGTGGGATTCATTGTGATAGATTCATCCATGTACATTACATAATTTGGTTGATTTCATTCTCTAGTATCTCTCCTTTGCCTTCCCTCCTCCCTCTGTCTGTTTTTCTTTTTCTGCCCTACTGGTCTCCCTTCTATACTCATGAGAACCCTTTATATTCTCCCATCCTCTTTACCCCCTTTACCTTCTATACATGAGAGGAAAACATATGATGGTTGACTTTTGGAGTCCACTTAGCATGATGTTCTCTAGTTCTATTCATTTACTGGCAAATGATATAATTCCATTCTTTTTTAGGCTGGATAAAATTTTCTTGTTAGGTATACCATATTTTCTTTATCACAGATACCTAGGCTGGTTACATAACTTGACTGTTGTGAATTGTGCTGCTATAAATATGGAGATGCGTGTATCACTGTGATATGCTCATTTTAGTTCCTTTAGATAAATACCAAGGAGTGGAATAGGTGGGTCACATGGTGGTTTCATTCCTAGTCTTTTGATTGTACTGATTTCTGTAATGTTTGTAGTAATTTAAAATTCTCCAATGTTGAGTGTTCCTTTCCTCCTGCGTCCTTGCCAGCATTTTTTGTTAGTATTGGTATTAGTGTTAGTTTTAGTGTTAGTACTCTTGATGATGACCATTCTGTGTTGAAATCTCAGTGTAGTTTTGATTTGCATTTTCCTGATTGCTGAAGATGTTGATCATGTTTTTCATTTATGTTGGGCATCTGTATTTCTTTTGAGAAATGCCTGTTTAGTTCATTTGCTCATTCATTGATTAGATTGTTATTACTTTTTTTAGTGTTGAGCTTTGTGAGTTCTTTCTGTGTTCTGAATATTAACCCTGTGTCAAAAGAGTAGCATTTAAAGATTTTCTCCCATCTGTAAACTTTATCTTCACATTCTTGTTTCTTTTATTACATAGAAGCTTTTTAATTGGATACCATACTATTTACTTATTCTTGTTCTTATTTCCTGAGCTTCAGGAGTCTTAGAAGAAAGTCATTGCCTGCACCTCTATGTTGGAATGTCGACCCTGTTTTCTTAGAACAGTTGCAAAATTTGTGGTCTTTGATCCACTTTGAGTTGAATTGTGTAGAGTGAGCTAGTTTTATTCATCTACATCTGGATATATAATTTTCCAAAAGGCTGTCTTTTCTCCAGTATGTTTTTGGCACCATTCTCAAGGATCAGATGACTGTATTTGTTTGTGTGCCTTCTTTAGATTAACTTTTTATGATATTGCTGCTTATGCTACAAAACTATGATATTTGGGCTATAATGAAACATTTGGATTTAAATAATTTGATCTTACTCTGAAATATGAGAATATGCAAAAATGGCTTAAGAAATAGTCATTGACTTGGCAGCCATTACGAAGTCAATCAACAATAAGTGCTGGCGAGGATGCGGGGGAAAAAGGTACACTCATACATTGCTGGTGGGACTGCAAATTGGCACAGCCAATTTGGAAAGCAGTATGGAGATTCCTTGGAAAGCTGGGCACCATTTGACCCAGCTATTCCCCTTCTCGGACTCAAAAGATCTAAGAAGAGCATACTACAGGGACACAGCCACATCGATGTTTATAGCAGCACAATTCACAATAGCTAGAATGTGGAACCAACCTAGATGCCCTTCAATAGATGAATGGATTAAAAAATGTGGCATTTATACACAATGGAATATTACTCAGCACTAAAAAATAATAAAATCATGGCATTTGCAGGCAAATGGATGGCATTAGAGCAGATTATGCTAAGTGAAGTTAGCCAATCCCTAAAAAACAAATGCCGAATGTCTTCTCTGATATAAGGGGGGTGACTCAAAATGGGATAGGGAGGAAGAGCATGAGAAGAAGACTACCACTAAATAGGGAAGAGAGGTGGGAGGGAAAAAGAGGGAGAAGGGGAGTTACACAGAAGATGGAAGGAGAACCTCATTTTTATACAGAATACATATATGATGTTGTAATGAGAAAAATAAAAAAGTGTGTCACATTAGATTGGATAGAGAGAAAGGATGGGAGAAGAGGGAAGGAGTAGGGGGGATAGGAAGGGCAGCAGAATAGAATAGACAATTTGATTGATGTATGTACATTCCATGTATGTATTATATGTCAAAATGCATTCTACTGTCATGACTAAAAAAAATAAATAAAAATTAAAAAAAAAAAGAAATAGTCATTGACTCTGTTATCAAGTACACACAGAAAAGAGGGCCAAGGCCTATCCCTGATTTAGTTGGCAAAGATACAGAGGGCCATTTGCATTTTTTGCTTTTTATTAGAGACTTATAGTTATACATATCAGTTAGGTTCATCCTGACAAAATGATACATACATGGAATTCTATTTCACTTCACATTCCTCCCTCCTTTCCTTTCCACCTCTCTCCCCTCATTCTTTTTCCTCTTCTTTACTGATTTTTCCTTTAACTGATTTATCTATTTATCTATTTATTTGATCATTTCTACTTTTGCATAAAATTGAAATTCCCTGTGGTATGTTTACATAACGCACATAGCATGAATTTTCAAAATTCATTTTGCGCATTTCCTTCCTTTCCCCATCCCTCTTCCTTTCCTCTTGATCTTCTCTGATCTTCCCTATGTCTCTATGATATCTGATCCTCCCCTCATTCTTTTCCTTATTTTGCTCTAGCTTCCACATATGAGCGGAAACATTGGACCCTTCACTTAGCATGATGTTCTCCATTTTCATCCATTTAAAAGCATATACTATAATTTCAATCTTTATGACTGAGTAAAAGTACATTATGTATATATACCACGGTTTCTTTTTCCTTTTTTTAAAAAAAATGTTTATTTTTTAGCTTTAGGTGGACACAATATCTTTATTTTACATTTATGTGGTGCTGAGGATTGAACCCAGTGCCTCGTGCATGCCAGGCAAGGGCTCTACCACTGAGCCACAACCCCAGCCCCATACCACAGTTTCTTAATCCATTCATCTCTTGATGAGCATCTGGGTTGACTCCATGATTTGAATGTTGTAAATTGTGCTGCAATAAACATTGAGGTGGCTGTATTGCTGTTGTTTGCTGATTTTAGTTCTTCAAATAAGTACCAAAGAATAGAATAGTGGGTCATATTGTGGTTTCATTTTTAGTTTTTTGAGGAATCCCCATACTGCTCAAAGTGATGTTCTAGTGTGTAGTCTAGAGGGCCACTTTAAATAAAAAACTTCTTATTCTTTTTAATTATACATGACAGTAGATATCATACATATGTGGAGTATAACTTCCCATTTTTATGGTTGTACATTATGTGGAATGAAACTGGTCATGTGTTTATAAATGAACATAGGAAAGTTATGTCTGATTCATTTCTACTGTCCCATTCCTATCTCCCTTCCATCCCCTCATTCCCTCTTGTCTAATCCAGTGAACCAGCAGTCTGCATAGCAGAGACCATTCAGCCTTTGGTTTTTTGGGATTGGCTTATTTCACTTAGCATGATAGTTTCTGTTTCTATCCATTTATCAGCAAATGCCATAATTTCATTTTTTATGACAAAGTAATATTCCATTGTGTACAGGTACCATATTTTCTTTATCAGTTCATCTGTTGAGGGGTCCTTAGGTTGGAATTGATGTAGAGTGAGCTAGTTTTATTCATCTACATATGGATATATAATTGTCCAAAAGGCTGTCTTTTCTCCAGTATGTTTTTGGCACCATTGTCAAGGATCAGATGACTCTATTTGTGAATTGAGCTACTATGAACATTGATGTGGCTGTATCAGTATAGCATGCTATTTTTAAGTCCTTTGGGTATATACCAAAGAGTGAGATAACTGGGTCAAATGGTGGCTCCATTCCAAGTTTTCTGGGGAATCTCCATACTGCTTTCCAGAGGGGTTCACCAATTTCCAGTGCAAATAGCAATGTATGAGTGAACCTTTTCCCCACATCCTCACCAATATTCATTACTACTTGAATTCTTGATAATTGCCATTCTGACTGGATTGAGATGAAATCTCAGTGTAGTTTTAATTTGCATTTCTCTAATTGCTAGAGATGCTGAACATTTTTTTTTATATTTGTTGACTGATTGATTGTATTTCATCTGTTGAGTTCCTTTGCCCATTTATTGAGTCATTTGTTATTTGTGTGGGTTTTTTTTTCTTTCTTTTTTTTGGGGGGGGGGGGTTAAATTTTTTGAGTTCTTTATATATCCTGAAGATTAATGATTTATCTGAGGTGCAAGTGGCAAAGATTTTCTCCCATTCTGTCCACTCCCCCTTCATGTTCTTGATTGTTTTCCTTTGCAGTGAAGAAGCTTTTTAGTTTTATACTGTACCATTTATTGATTCTGGATTTTTATTTCTTACACTGTAGGGGTCTTGTTGAGGAATACAGTTCCTAAGCTGTATTAGATGGAGATTTGGGCCTATCTTTTCCTCTAGTAGGTACAGGGTCAGAGGGCCACTTTTATATTCAGATAGTTTATTACTTAATTTGACATAAAAAGGAAGTTAGCTGAAGGTACCAGCTTTGCTTCACATGCTAGAAAAAATGACACTGCAACAATTGGGTATGTATGACTCTAGTGCAAGTTGTGGGATACCCCATTACTGAGAGGCAGTTTTATATTCTACAGCTCTTTTTCAAGGGAAATGGGACAGAGACCTTTGTACTTCTTTAGAACCCAAGAATTGATGAGAAGCTATCCCAAAACAGCCTAACAGAGTTTAGGGATCAAACTGTTTTTGCCAATGTTTTTGAAAGCCCTATATCCTTTGTGTTCTAGGGAATCAAATGATGTGTTCCAAGACTCAGAGTAGCTGAGGTAAAGGCAAAGTTAATCAAAATGATACAACTTGATAATCTTGAATAAGAAAAATATTTCAAATTACATTAATGATCACTAGTCAGTACTCTCGTATCTATCTATCTATCTATCTATCTATCTATCTATCTATCTATTATTTTTAGCTAAGTGTCTATCCAGATTTAGCTGTATTGCTCTGAGACCTTGTGGAAAGAACTGAAGATACCATACTGGTTCTGCTTCACATGGGGAGACAGAAGCTTACTACATTATTATTGGGAAAGTCAAGGTTTTTAAATAGTGGTATACATTAGGAATGCACCTTGAGAAGCCATGTGGTTTGTATGTTCCTGGGTTTAAATATCCCAGAGTTCTTTGCCTAAAACTGGAACATAGAAAGTTTGACTACTTTGTGGCTCTGGAGGCTGAGGCAAAAGGATACTGAGTGCAGAGCCGGCCTCAGCAAAAGTGAGGTGCTAAGCAACTCAGTGAGACCTTGTCTCCAAATAAAATACAAAATAGGGTTGGGCATGTGGCTCAGTATTCAGTGCCCATGAATTCAATCCCCCGTCCCCCCCCCCCAAAAAAAAAGAAAGAAAAAGTTTGATTACTTTTTGTATGATATAGTGTATTCATTTATCTGATATAATTAGTGAACAGTCTACTAAAAAAACACAGTCGGTTTTTTAAACTCAGGTTGCAAACTCATGATTAGAGGAGCAGAGGTGGTAAAGGTAAAAAATATCAGACTGCAATGCGGACATTAGTTAAGTATTGTTTCAAGAAACTAATAGTTTCAGGGTGTGTGTGTGTGTGTGTTTGTATTTAGAGCAATAGCCAGTATATTTATGCTTTCTTATCTGCATTGGGACTAAAACATATTTGAAACATTACTAGAAATACCCTATTTTAAATCTTATTTAAAATGTTTTATGGTAAAACAAAATGTATTACTTTGCAGTTCTAATTTATTATTGTTCTAAGTTTATAATATGTCATGAACTATTTTGTTGCTATTTCTTTGTAGTTAGCTTCTGGAATTTATAATTTTGCCTGCTCTCTGTGGAATCATCATACAGATACATTCCTGCAGCAGATTTCTTCTGGCAGTGAAGCTGCAATTCTAAGTTCACTTGAACGAACTCTACTATCATTAAAAGGTACTGTTAATCTTGATATTTTTTTTTTTTTTAAGTAGTATACGTCAGGACAGTCACCATATAGTTTTTTTTGTTGTTGTTGTTGTTCCAGATTGCACTGGTAGAAATATTTTAATTTCTTCCTGAGAGACAAGGGCTTATTGGTCATTTGTGAGTTTTTTTTGGGGGGAGGAGGGCGGAGAAAAACTTCTCCTCTACCTTTTTAAAATTCATATTACTATGGCCTTATGCCCCTGAATGTATTCCTTTCATGGACCTCCACTTTTTGTTTCTACTTTACTTTTCTCATTCTTGGCCCCTATACTTCTCATTGTCTTGCTAACTTTTTTCTGAAGTCTTAGAAGCTTGGTTGAGCTTAATCTTATAGCCATCCTTTCCCAAAGGATGGTTATGCCTCAGTCTCACTTAGGTTTTTAGAAGTGCTTGAGGACTCATCAACCTGTGCTTTCTTAAACTTTGCTTATCTGCATTCCCTTAACATAAATTTCTATTTCATCTTGCCTTAGTTATATATCTTGATGAATATATTCCAAGATTCTTTTTCTAAAACATACACATTTGTTTCATATTCTTTCTCTTCCAGCCCCTCTCCTATTCTGGTTACTAAGACTTTTGTTGTTTTTATCTCATGTAAACTGTGTTTCTTTCTTGCTACAATTCATTTACATTCTTCCCAGTTTTACTTACAAGCTGTTCTATCATACTCACTCTCGTACCTTTGAATCCCACCACACATTCTTGGCACTCCCCTAATGCATCACTTGTATTAATGAAACAAATCCCAAATTGTCAGCATGTTTTGGCATCCTGTGAACAAATGTGTAAGTGATTTTAAGGGATTGTTGACAAAAATCTGTTAATGGAAGTGAACTGAGATGATGTTGTCATCATTCCTTTTTTTTTTTTTTTTTGGTACCAGGGATTCAACCCAGGACACTTAACCCTACAAGTAGGATATATTAACCACATTTTACAAATGAGGAAAATTAGATCTAGAAGAAAGATTTCTCAAAATAATATAGCAGGTAGGCAGTGGACCAAGGATTTAAATCTAGTGTTGCCTGGAATTCTGTTATCCTACTTGTCTCTCAATGTACACTAGTTTATCAGAGTTACTCATAAGAGTGCTCACGTTTGAGCACTAAATTCTATTTCAGATTTGAAATTAGTATAATGTAGCCTAATACTGAAGTTTTTTAGTCTATGTTAAAATTTATAGAGATAGCCTCAATTTCAAGTAAGAATACTAATAATTATATAAATTAAACTAAATTTTGCATTATAGTTATGATTAGTGACAACAACACTACTTTTGTGGTTCAGAACTACTAGGCTTTCACTACCTAACCAAACAACCCGGTGTTACTTCTCTTCTATTAAATGAGAGAGTAAAGGTAGATTAACCTTCAAGCTTGATTAGGTTTTATGATTCAGTTGTTATTATAATTGTGATTTTAGCTTAACATTATCATTATGATTTTAATGTGAAGAAATGAGATCCAAGTAAAGTTTACCTTTATTTTCCAGTGCTGCGTAAGTTAACTGTTAATGGATTTGTGGAACCTCATAAGAATATGGAGGTGATGGTGAGTAATGGAAGTAATTTTTTTCTTTGTGGCTTTGAGACAGTGTTTGGTCTTTTCTTGAATGTTTGAAAACATAATTTTCTTATCTGTCATTCATTTAAAAGTTTTTATTAAATAACTAACTAGGGTTTTACCATTCTGTGTATATAATAGATAGAGTGAACTTTTACACTTCTGGTCTGTTTTCACTACATCAATGTAGCTATTCTATAAAGGAGAGGATATAGGCCCTCTGTCTCAAAAATGATAGAATGGTACATTGGCAGTGTTAATTTGATTTTTAAGTGAAAATTAACTCCTGTGAATTTGAGTGCTCTTAAAATATTAGGTTCATTATAGACATTTATATCCTTGATATTTTTCTTTTGTTTTTATGTATTTGAAATGAATTTCTTCTACTGATCATAAGATTAATACATGTTCTTTGCTGTCAGTTTACAAAGAATAAATTGATGAGAGAAAAACATTGACAAGCCCTTACAAGTTGTGATATATGTTCATTGTTGGTATATATCCATCTACTTTTTTTCTTTACAAAAATGCATAGCTACATTTTCCGCCTAAATGAAATGGCATTTATATTCATTCAGATTTCTGTTAGTTTTATGAGTGAGTTTACCTCAGCTAAAATGTTGCTTTCTGTGGATTGCCTTGGGTACTGCATGAGACGTGAGGGGAAAAAATGCATCCCTTTGGGTCCTTTGACCTCCCTAGCAGATATTTGACCAGAGCCACAGTTTTTTGTTTTCAATATTTAATGGATTCAATTTATTAGTAAGATTTTGGTTGAAGCAATGGCTCTGTTCTTAAGAGAGTTTAAAATCCATATTGTCATGTGATACTTAGCTTGTTTTATAAAAGTTAACATGCTTTCTTTTTTTTAACATGAGATACAAATAATTTTTCAATTTTGTTATCCAGAGGTTTTGTTAAACTTTAGAAACATTCTTTGAGGCATCTATGTCTATACTTTCAGGTGTACTTTTTCTCTTCCTCAGTATTATATAAATGGGACCATATTTACATGCTGCTTCCTTATCTCCTTTTTAAGAAATTTTTTAACAAACTCAATATATTATGGATCATTTCCCCAGGTTAGTTATTGTTCTGTGTCATGTTTTTAAATGATAATATGGTTTGTCCATATGATTATCACTCAACCAATTTTTTTAAAAGATAAATTAATACAGGATTTCTCTAATTTATGTGGATAATTATTTATTGATAGATTTACTGGTTGTTTCAATTTTTAATTATTGATTGATAAGAGATTTTGGAATGAACATTTAGGTACCTGTGTAGGGTACTTTTCAAATTATATCTTTAGGATATTTTCCTGAAAATGGAAATGTTATACAGATTTATAATACTGATATATATATATATATAATCAGTTTGCTGGAAGATACAGCAAAAAAAAAAAAAAATAAGAATCTCAGTTTTAGACAGTGATACGTTTTAGTTGCCGTAATACCAAAAGAAAATTTTCTAGAAACCAACTGAACATTTCTCCCTCAATTCCCTAATTAGAATATAAGTTCAGTGAAGGCAAGGACTTATTTCTTTTTTATTTTATTTATTTATTTTTTTGTGGTTGTTGTTGTGGTGCTGGGGATTGAACCCAGGGCCTTGTGCATACAGGGCAAGTACTCTACCAACTGAGCTATATTGCCGACCCAGGACTTTGTTTTATTCACTGTTCACCCCAGAGCTTCAGCTGTAGAAGAAGTACTCAGTAGTTACTTGTTCAATGAATGCATATATAATAAATTAGAATCAATGGATCAGAAAGCTCAGTAATTATATGTAATAGGACTCTTGAGTATCAGAATTAACTAAAGTATTGACAAAATTTGTCATTGTTTTCTGTGAAAACAAATTGATTTGGATTATATTCCTATAAAGTGGAATAGTGGTTTTCATTGAATATAATTAGTATTTTGTGAGCTTGTGTCTTCTCTGTCTTCTTCTGTCTCCAGATACTATATGTAAGACTTTTCTCAGTTATATGTCCCTTATTGTAGCATTTAAGGAACATAATCCAATTGAAAAGAGGATTAAATTTGAACAAATTTGGGACTGCTTTTCAAATAATATAAAAATAGCATAAAACTTAAAAGATGCCATAGAAGCAAATACTGATAGTGGTGAGATTCTAGGCTTATGAGAAAGGGCCATTTTTCAGTTTGAATCTAAGCCTTTTTCTGAGAGTCTGGTCTTGGGTATTTACTTATCCTCACTGATACTCATTCTTTTTTTGTAATATGGAGATGAATTAATAGCACCTACCTCATTGGATGTTGTGAGAATTAAGGTAGATAATGATTTTTGTAATAAGGTTGGCAAACAATTAATTACAATTTTATTGTTATTTTAATTTGAGTTTTTGTTCTATTATTACATAACATTAGTTGAACTGGCTTATTTGGACTATGGATTAGTCAGCTGCCTGTAATTCTGTATGCTTCTTTTTCTTTTCTTTCTTTCTTTCTTTTTTTTTTTTTTTGCAGTTCTGGGGATCAAACCCAGGGCCTCAGTGCATGATAGGCAAGTGCCTTACGGATGAGCTGTACTCCCATCTCAATTCTGTACATTTCTGATTCTCTTGATTAGCCATTTTCTGCTATCTTTGGAGAATGCTGACTGATAATTTTATTTTTTAAAAAATTCTTTCCATTTTGTAGTTAATGTGTGGTACTTTTATAAAGTTAAGATACATATAGGATTGTAGTGATCATATTTCATCTATATCGAAACCTTTTGCTGTTGCCTTATTCTATGAATCTATTGTTCATTATTTGTCAGTTATTCCCAACTGTGCTTAAATAGAAGAAATAATATGAAAATGGAAGAATGACAGTATTGCCAATAGGAAGATGGCAGTGGTGAAGTTAATTGCCCTACAATTGTTTTTACTGTGTTGACCATTGTGCTGCATCATGTTTCAAGAACGTATTTTAAAAAAACCTAGAAATACAATCATTTTACTCTACTTTTTAGCTTTTATTTAACACAGTTCAGAATTTAGACTTTCCTGTCTGAAATGGTAAAGAGAGGAAAGATGATATTTGTGAAATTGTTCCCAATTTTTTAGATGAATCAGGTAATAGATGCAGAGACTGAGAGCAGCACTTTAAATTCTGATGATGATGGTGACATTGATTGTCTAAGTAAAATTTCAGCCTATAAATCTTGATGCTATCCTAATTGAATTTTTTCAAATTCAGCAATTGATGAATTGGTAGTATATTTCTGTAGACAAAGATAATATGGCATTATCGAGTTAAACATTGTTTTGTGACAAACCTAGA
Organism: Marmota marmota marmota; assembly: GCF_001458135.2. NCBI lineage: Eukaryota > Metazoa > Chordata > Mammalia > Rodentia > Sciuridae > Marmota > Marmota marmota. The sequence continues at coordinate 1,031,592 of NW_025999924.1, read as the reverse complement.
CCTTCCCTTTTGCTAAAAGCACATGACATTGACATCTTTTATGATGTTTACACACCCAAATTTAATGATACAAAGAAAACTTATTACAATGTTTATTTTTCTACTATAACTGTATAGTTATTTCTGCAAATTATTCATAAAATATCTTAAAGTGTGTATTAAAGATAAAGGCCTGGGGACTGGGGTTGTAGCTCAGTGGCAAGGCACATGTCTCACACATGTGAGGCACAGGGTTTGATTATCAGGATCACATAAAAATAAATAAATAAAACAGAATAAAGATTTTAAAAAAATAGGGGTCTGGATGTGGTATTGCATGCCTGTAATTCCAGCAACTCCAGAGATTGAGGCAGGAGGATCACAAGTTTGAGGCTAACCTCAGCAATTTAGAGAGGCCCTAAGCCACTTAGCATGACCCTGTCAGAAAATAAAAAGGGCTGGGGCTGGGGTTATGGCTCAGTAGTGGAGCACTTGCCTTGCATGTGTGAGGCACTGGGTTCAATTCTCAGCACCACATATAAACAAATGAATAAAATAAAGGTCCATTAACAACTAAAAACATTTAAAATTTTTTTTAATGAATGAAAAATAAAAAGGGGGGTGCTGGGATTGTGGCTCAGTGGTAGAGCGCTCGCCTAGCATGGGCGGGACCTGGGTTCGATCCTCAGCACCACATAAAAATAAAGGCATTGTGTTGTGTCTATCTACACCAAGAAATAAATATTTAAAAAAATAAAAAGGGCTGGGGATGCTCCTGGGTTCAATTCCCAGGTGGGTAACTGGTAATGCTTTTCTTTTCTGGTATCTAAAGGTGCATGAAGTGTCTAAAACTAATACTTGACACTTACCTACATGTGGTTCAAATAACTGGTATCTTTATTCATTTATTGAGTATTACTGTCAAGTCTTGTCCCTGTATTCAAGGATAGATCAGTAAACAAAGCAAAATTCTGGCCTTCAGGAGCTTGCATTCTACTTAGAGGAGCCAGATAATAAATAGACAAACAGTATATCAAGGGGTGGTAAGGCCTGTTAAGAAATATTATGCAAAGTAAGGAGAATAGAGGGTGTTTAGTGAAACAGGATGCTTTTATGAGTAGACTTGAATTATTGTAAGTGATTTGTGTTAACTGACGAGTTACTGAAGAGGCAGAGTACTACAGTTACTTTCTTGTGGAAGATTTGTTTATAATGATTTGTTTTTTTACTTTATATAAATATATGTCTTAGTTGTAGATGGACACTTTATTTTATTTTGTTTATTTTTACTTTTTTTATGTGATGTTTGAGATCAAACTCAGTGCCTCACACATGCTAGGCAAGTGCTCTATGACTGAGCTACAACCCCAGCCCTTACTTAGTTTAATTTTAACCTATTTTTCTTCAGTTGATTTTTTTTTAATATTTATTTTTAGTTGTAGATGGACACAATACATTTATTTTATTTATTTATTTTTATGTGGAGCTGAGGATTGAACCCAGTGCTTCGCATGTGCTAGGCGAGCCCTCTACCACTGAGCCACAACCCCAGCCTCTTCAGTTGATTTTTTAAAATGATGTATAGATATGTCATAGTATCCCTGAAAAAAAGTACAAGGTAAATGTTATAATAGAATAAATCAAGACACTTTAAAATGTATTCTTTTTTAGGGTTTTTTACATGGGATATTTGAACGTCTAAAACAGTTTCTGGAATGCAGTAAGTACTTCCATCATAGTAGTTTTTACTATTGAATCCTTATTTGTTACAGCTTATTCATTATTCATTAATGACTAGGGTTGGTGAAGAATTAATAGGAGTTAAAGAGTGGGTCCCTATCCATTCAGAGCTTCTCTTCCCATATGCAAGTCCGGAGAAAGTTTTTGTCTGAGCAACTCATTTGTTGGACAATCTGAGTGAATTCTTAGTAGCTGGATAGATAGTGTATGTGGCTAAAATATGCTTCTTATACCTTGATAATTAGCTTTTTAAAGGTAGATTGGAAGCTTGGGTTTGTCTCCATCTACCTTTCTTATTCTGAGTATAGAGGAAACCTTTATTTAAAAGAATCTATTTTGTGTCCATTTCTTCTTCTAATTTCTACTACAACCCCCCCTTTCCAGGCATACATCCATAGCAGTCATAATGTTGAATAGATAGTAAGTTATATACTATATGCCAAATGGTTTTTAGGCTTTTTTATGTTTTCTGTATCACTGTGATATAAATTTTGCTAAATGATCCTTTCATTTTGCAAATATCATATTCATTATCCCCAGCTGGATCACATTTAGGATGTGGTCTGCCCTACACAGAGAATATAACATTTATATTTGCGTTTATTTTACTGGTGGTCTCTTATCCTCTTACATTCTATGTGATTGTAAATACCTTTGTTCAGGACACACACCTTCAATCAGATGAGTGTGTGTGCATATACTGTGTGTTCATGTTCATTTGGGCATTTCCTACCTTGAGAAGGTATATTAGTCTGTACTTTTAGTGATGGTTGATTATTATATGTTAGTCATTTTAAACCTAGTTTAAATTATTGACCCTGTTGCCAGGCATGCTCTTGAGTACTATGCATGAAAAGGTGAATAAGATAGCTCATATTGCGTATTTTTTTAAATATTTATTTTTTAGGTGTAAAAACATAGATAGTGCCTTTATTTTTATGTGGTGCTGAGGATCGAACCTGGGTCCCGTCCATGCTAGGCGAGCGCTCTACCACTGAGCCACAATCCCAGCCCTCATATTGTGTTTTTAATTTAAACCACAGTGGGGCTGTCATTTTTCTTTGGTCATAAACTTGGGGTTAGCAGAAGGAAGAACCAAAGTCCTTCTAGAATAGTAGAATGAGATAATTGACAAAACAGATTATGAGGAGTTGATGGGCTGATGGACATTATTCTGATGTGCAAAATAAGGGAAGGGAAATTTTCACAAGGATACTTCAGAAGTGATAGGAAAAGTGATAGTGAATATATTACTGAGTGTTTTTTGTTGACTGAAAAGTACTTCAGTTAGAACTAAAACAGTTTTTGAAAATGCGATTTATGATTTGTTGCTAAAATTGTCACCTTTTTACTTTAAAATGGGTTCGGTTTCTCTTTTAGGGTTAATTTTGTATAATTTGGCTGTGATGCTTATTTTATTAAATGAAATTTTACTTGCTATTGGTTTTTGAATAATAAGTTAATAACGCAAAATATACAAGAATGTAACAGGCAATATTTTTGCAAGAGTTTTGGTATTTTGTTTGTGAATTTGTACGATATTATCAACTTGTACTAATTTGTGAAATGTATTTTTAACAGGTAGAAATATAGGTACAGATAATGTGTGTAGAGATAGGCTGGAGAAGACCATCATTCTTTTTACTAAAGTGGTAAGTTTTCTTTTTATCTTGAGTACATTTTCTGAAATTAATATATCTTCTCAAATTTAAGAAGGAAAATGTTTTTGTAATCATAAATTTTCACTTGAATGTAAGGAAACTCATATTCTTACTCTTTGTAGGAAAGCTAAAATCACCTTTGTATAATGTAACTTTTTGAATGCATATAATAGTTAAATTTATATAACAAACCTTCACAATCCTAACGAGTGTTAGAGAAGTTGATTCTTCTAAAGCTTATTCCTAGACCCACTGGAAAGAGCTGAGATTAAGAAGATGGCAGTTCATCCTGAAATAGATCAAATGCAGCAGGTAGAGTAATATCAGGAAGTCAGCATATTCAGAATGATTGTCAAATATCATCAATATCATGTTTTGGTTTTAATTTTTATTTAATTTTTTTCAATTTGCCCTTTTTACATATACATGACAGAGTGTATTCTGACATATTATACATACATGGAGTATAACTTATTCTAATTAGGATCTCATTCTTGTGGTTGAACATGATGTGGAGTTACACTGGTTGTGTATTTATATATGAACACAAAAAGTTATGTTTGATTCATTCTGTCTTTCCTATTCCCATTCCTTCTCCCTTCCCTTCATTCCCCTTTATCTAAACCACTGAACTTCCTTATTGTGTGTTAGCATCTGCATATCATGGAGAACATTAGGACTTGGTTTTGTGGGATTGGCTTATTTCACAAAGCACAGTAGTCTCTAGTTCCATCCATTTACTGGCAGATGCCATAATTTCATTCTTCTTTATGACTGAGTAATATTTGATTATGTATATATACCACATTTTCTTTATTCATCTCTTGAAGGGCATCTGGGTTGATGCTGTAGCTTAGCTATTGTGAATTGAGCTTGCTATATACATTGATTACATATGTTTTAAATGGAATTATATGGGTTCACTGTACTTGGCAGTGTGTATATACGTTTCTGATAATGTTAAGAGTTATATAACATTAACTCGTATGAAATTTGGGCTTGGAGAATTGGGAAAAGTGCAGAGTTGGGTTAAAGAAATTAGGAAGATCTGGTTTGAGGAGTACTTGCACTAAAATAGGTACTTGGAGAGAGGTGGGAATATCTAAGCCTATAATCTATTTTCTCTCTTTCTCTCTTCTCTCCTTCCCACCCCCCTCCCTTCTTCCTCACCCCCTCCCTTCCTCCATTTCTTTCTTTTTTTTGGGGGGGGGGTACCCTGAATTGAACTCAGGGACGCTTAACCCTGATCCACATCCCTAGCCCTTTATTATTTTATATTTTGAGGCAGGGTATTGCTAAATTGCTGAGGTTGGCCATGAACCTGCTATCCTACTCTCAGCCTCCCGAGTCACTGGGGTTATAGGCAAGCACCACCACACCTGGCTATTTTCCCTTTTTAAATGAAGGTTCAGAATACAACAGACGCTAGTATGGCAGTATGTAAAAAAGTGGATGTGTAACCGATGTGAATCTGCAATATGTATACGGGGTAAAAATGGGAGTTCATAATCTGCTTGAATCAAATGTATGAAATATGATATGTCAAGAGCTTTGTAATGTTTTGAACAACTAATAATAAAAAAAAGAAAATAAATAAATAAATGGAGGTTCAGTATTAGGGTTAGAATTGTCTGTTTCCCTTGGGGATAAAAGGAACAGGAGTAATCTGGAGGGGAGGGGAGAGAAAGAAAAGGAGTGTGTGTGTGTGTGTGTGTGTGTGTGTGTGTGAGAGAGAGAGAGAGAGAGAGAGAGAGAGAGAGAGAGAGACTGTGTTTATATGTATGTGTTTAGGTGGTAGTCACTTTTAGTTTTAGTTGTCTTCATTTCTTATGTTCCAGATAGCCTCAACAGTAAAACTTGACCTTCTGGGATCCAGTATAAAGTTGCCTCCAATCCTTTAACACCAAGCAAAGTAAAACAGGATGATGAAGTTAAGTTAGTCAGTGGGGCTGGGCAGTGTATATCTCTGACACTTGCCAGCATCTCTGCAGTTCCTGCTCAGTATATCAATTATATAAGTAAAATTTTAAAAACATTGTTTAGATAGTCTGTATTAGAAACACATTTGTTATTGACCTACTGGTTTTTATAGTTCTTGCTTTTACTTTTTATATTTATGTTTTGAGATCATGAATTGAACCCTAGAGCACTTAACCACTGAGCCATATCCCCAGCCCATTTTATTTATTTTTATTTTGAGACAGGGTATGGCTGAGTTGTTTAGGGCCTCACTAAGTTTCTGAGGATGGCTTTGAATTTACAATCCTCCTGCTTCAGCCTCCTGAGTTGCTGGCATTGCAGGCATGTGCCACCATGCCCTGCTGTAGTTCTTTCTTTTAGTTCTTACTTTAGGTGATGATGTAGATAGATGGTATCTGTAATTTATTCTACTTTTTAGAATGAGTTCACAGCAATAATTTTATTTACAAAATCTATATTTATGATCTCTAAGACTTTAATGAAAACCTTTAAATTGGGAAACCTCATATATGCCTTCAATAGAATTGAATAAGTTTCCGTTTGTTCATAATCCAGTTTCAACAATTATCAACATATAGTCATGGTAAATCCTATTTTATTTGTGTGCTTCCTTTCTCTCCCCACTCTTGCTAATTATTCCAAAGCAAATCCTAGATGTTCTATAGTATTTAAGTATTTTATTTTATTGGTACCAGGGATTGAATTTAGGGCCACTCAACCACTGAACAACATCCCCAGCCCTGTTTTGTATTTTATTTAGAGACAGGGTCTCATTGAATTGCTTATTGCCCTGCTCTTGTTGAGGCTGGCTTTGAACTCATGATCCTCCTGCTTCAGCCTCCTGAGCTGCTGGGATTACAGGTGTGTGCCACTGCACTTGGCTTTTTCAAAGCATGTTTTTTTTTTTCTTATAAAGATTTTGACCTTTCATTTTTTTCATAGATATTTTATATATATTCATTTCCATAGGCAAACCCCAGATTATTACAAACATAAAAATACTGCATAACTTTAAAATAGACATAGATAAAAGTTATATTTATAAACTTTCATGTAAATTTTTAATTCTGTATTCATATTTATGTACGTATATAGATATATGTATTCTAATGGTAACCTTCACCCTCAACCTAGTCCCTACCTCAGAACTAAACCTAACCCTACCCATAACCATCAGTCTTCTAAACAAAAATTGTAATTATTACTTTGAATACCCATATATATCTATTTTTAATATTTTTAGTTGTAAATGGATCTTCTATTTAATTTATTTATTTATATGCGGTGCTGAGGATTGAACCCAGGGCTTCACACATGCTAGACAAGCGCTCTACCACTGAGCCATGACTCCAGCCCCCTCATATATATTTTTACATACATATTTCTTTATATGTTTATAAACATACGTAGGTATGTGCCCTAATGCTAAACAAAATTCTCCCCATAAATTTTTATATATGTTCCGTTACATATTCTTAAAATATATCTGAACAACAATGTAAACCTCCATCTCAAAAAAAATTAACTGTATACAAATCCCTGTACATTTAAATATTTTAATGTATTTATATATATATTTATATTGTATTCATATATTTGGATAATAATGTTTAAAACCTAAACTAATGCTAACTATTTTTCTACACCTCTTCCTATATATCTACCAGTATGCCTCACCGGAACCTCTGTATATATAAACCATAACAATTTACATGAATGTACCTATATATTATGGAATATAAATTCATAAATATTGTTATATACAAATAATAACACTTTTCACAAATATTTCTGTATATTAGATATTTATTTATTTATATATATTCATATTTATTTGTATAGAAATTACTACCATAACGCTAACTGTATTCCTGATATTAATCAGCAATTCTTAATCCCTATGACTGCAGCCGAAATTCACAATTATAACTCTAGGTGCTTAATTCAAAAGATTTTACAAAGACTTAAAAGCTATTGTAATTTCACCTAATCCCTAAATCTAAACTGTACGTTTTGATACATTGTGTGTGTGTGTGTATGTTTTGACATATATATAAATAATACATATGCCTATATATTCTTTACTCAAACATATATATTATCTATTATGAAATATGGTTTGTATTCCCAGTCATTTTGGTTTATTTTGGTTTTTAACTTGACTCTTGGTTTCTCCTTTGATTGGCTTTCCTTTAGTGTAGTTCCTCCCTTTACTGATTTTCATTGTTGTTTTTCATTTCTTCCTCATGAACAGTTTCTGTAGTGCAGGCTTTCTCACTGTAATTTTTTTTAACTTTTGTTTATTATTGAAGATTTTTATTTCATCATTGAATCTGAAGCTTAATTTTGCTGGATATAAGATTCTTGGTTGGCATCCATTTTCTTTCAGAGCTTGGTATATGTTGTTCCAGCTATCTTGTAGTTTTGAGGGTCTGGGTTGAAAAACCCGTTGAGATCCGAATTGTTTTCCTCCTATATGTAATCTGAAACTTTTCTCTTTTGGCTTTTAAAATTCTGTCATTTTGTATGCTAGGCATTTTCGTTAAAATATGCCTTGGTGTGGATCTGTTGTAATTTTGTACATTTGGTGTCCTGTAGGCCTCTTGTATTTTCCAATTTATTCTTTTGTTTTAAGTTTTCAGTGAACCTTTCTTTTGTTTACTTACATGTGGTGCTGAGATTCGAACCTAGTGTCTCACATGTGCTAGGCAAGCACTCTGCCACTGAGCTACAACTCCAGCCCCTCCAATTCATTCTTCATGTTTGGGAAATTTTCTGATATTATTTCAGTGAAGAGATTGTGTATCCCTTTGGTTTGTATCTCTGTGCCTTCCTTTATCTTGCTAATCTTAGATGTGGTCTTTCATGTTATTCCATAATCTTGGAGGTTCTGTTCATGGTTTCTTACTATCTTCACTGTGCAGTCAACTTTTATTTTCAAGATTATATATTTTGTGTTCATTGCCTGAGATTCTGTTTTCCAAGTGAATTTGTCTATTGGTGATGCTTTCTTATTGATTTTTTTTGTTTGGGTTATTGTTTCCTTCATTTCATGGATTTCTTTTTTTAAGAATCTCTCTTTCTTGAGGTAATCTTTTGCTACATCTATTTGCTTTCTTATCTCTTTGTTGGAGTGATCAATGGTTGCCTGTATTTGCCCTCTTATATCATTCTTTGCTTTGCATTTCATTTTAATTATGTACATACATTCTGAACTCCTTCTCTGACATTCCATCTACTTTACTGTCAATGCAGTCTATTAGTGTAGCATCTTAGTTTGTTTGGGGCACTTTCTTCTCTCTCTTTTTTTTTTTTTTATGTTGTTCATGTGTCTTTCTCTCTAGCAGTTCAGATCTGAGGTATTACAGTTTCTACCCTATAATCTTGTAGTGTTCCTGCAGGTTACCAGTAACTTGGTTTTAAGGGGGAAGATCAGTATTTATAGCACCCAATGCAGACAATATGCAGCTCATATTTTAGACAATTATAGTTCTGTCCCAATAAACAGAAATGATGTTAGTAAATACAGTATAAATAGTAGGTTTGCATAAGGTTCTACAGTTTCTAATGATGGACAAAGAAAGAGCGGGGGTGAGGTGTTGAATGTGGGGTTTATGAGATAGGAGGTGGGAATAGAGAGGTATTAGATCACAGGAGGAGTGAAATAGGAATCAAGAGAAGTAGGCTAGCAGGGATATCTCTGGTGTAACCAAGCCTGCAGGGACCTTGGTGATGGTCTTCCAGGTGCTGATTGTTGTCTCTTGATGGAGGCGGGCTCCTCCCTAGTTTGTGGTGATGGCAGTGTCAAACCTGTAGGTACCTTGATGTTAGGCTTCCAGGCCCTAGCCAGTGTCCTAAGGTGGAAGCTGCCCCAACCAAAGTTGGTGATGTTGGCATCGAAGGTAAACCAGGATGACTGCGGAGTTGTCCCAAGAGGAAGGCTACCGCTTTCAGAGATGGGGCTGATAGGGCAGGCCATGCGATGGCATTGGGCAGCCTGTTTGGAGATGCAGCACTGTGTCATTCATTTTTCAAAAATTTTTTTAGTTGTAGATGGACACACAATATCTTTGTTTTGTAAATTTATGTTTCATGTGGTGCTGAGGATTGAACCTTGTGCCTCACCGTGAGAGGCAAGGGCTCTATCACTAAGCTACAGCCCCAGCCCCTCCTAAAGCATTCTTAAACACAGTTGTCACATTAAAAAGTACTAATAGCTTCTTGATTTTATTTAAATATCTATTCTGTTTTCAGATTTCTCTTTGTATAAACTTTTTATAATTGGTTTATTTGACTCGGGGATAGTACCTGTTACCTTTCTGTTCTTTTTTTTCCTTGCTCTTTATTTGTTGAAGTAATAGGTACTTTCCTGTAGTGTTTGCCATGTTTTGAATTTGCTTGCATCCCTATGTGTTATTTAAGATATTCCTTTGTCTCCACACTCTTCTTATCTTCTTATCCCCCCCTATATTTCTCATGAATTTGTAGTTACATCTAGAAGCTTGGTCACATTCAGGGTATTTTTATTTTCTTTTGGTAGGGGGTGCTGACAAGAATACTTTGTAGGCAATGTTGTGTATTCATATTGCAGCCCATCAAAAGACACACAATATCTGATTATCTCTATTAGAAGGCGAAGATTGATGAGTGAGCTATCCGAGTTTCTCAGCACCCTTTCCCCTCTAGATTTTAGCAGCCATGGATGAGCAATGCCTAGTTCCATGATTTGATTTGGATTACAAAATGATGGCATTCTAATTCTATTATTCCTTTTTGCATTTATTAGCTGGAATTTTTCTATAAAGAAGAAATCTCCCTCATCAGAACTATTTGGTTCATCGAAATACAGTTCATACAGAAAGGCAGGATTATTTTTTAATTCTTTCCCTTTATTTATTACTTTTTTAAAAAAGCCTACCTTTTATATACAAAATGCTTTTGTATCACTTTTACCCATTGTTATCAAATTAGTATGAAGCAGGACTTTTTTGGTCCCTGTAATGGAAATAATAGAAAAGTCTTATTATGAGATATAATGTGGCAAAATCTATGTTATATTATGTACTTCGAGAAGGGTTATAGTACATATAAAACTGAATATATGTAGACTCTTACCAAGGTTCAAAACTTGCTAAATTTTAATTAGTAAACTTATAACTGAAATGATTATATTCCAATACGAATTTGGGAAAAATGCATTTAATTTTTTTCTTCACAGCTTTTAGATTTCTTGGATCAGCATCCATTTTCATTTACTCCTCTAATTCAGAGATCACTGGAATTTTCTGTAAGCTATGTTTTTACTGAAGTGGGTGAAGGCGTTACATTTGAAAGATTCATTGTCCAGTGCATGAATCTTATTAAGATGATTGTCAAAAATTATGCTTATAAGCCATCCAAAAATTTTGAAGGTAATGCATTACTGGTAGGTTTTTATTTTTTTTTCCTGGTCTTACTTTTTTTTATTTTAATCTTAGTGTGAAGTAATAGCTATTTTGATATAGATTTTTCTTGAAACTCATTTATTTTAGTCTGGAAAATAAACTCTTCCTGGGAAGTGAAATAGAAAGCATTACAGTGTTTAATATGTGAATATCAGCTTTTAAAAAAACACACTGTACATTTATCAAATTCTCTTTTGTAACACCTTAGAAGATCAGTTCAAGCTTAAGGACTTTAAGAATTATATACTATAATAACCTCTGAAGCTCATGTCGTAGGCTGTATTCATTTGAACAATTAAAGTTTTCTCTGACTTTATACGAAGTAGGGTTGTTTATAGACAGGTTAAATTGTATGTTATTTGAAATTTCTTCATGTGCATGTGTTCCAAGATGAATGAGGAAGGTTTGTAAATGGAAGGGAGACAGACAGACATACATATCAGTTGGTCACTTCAATATGCTGCAGTAATATAGCATAACAATGCATAAGCTATGTGGACAAGGCTGGACTGATGAGGTGTATTATAAATAAAGAGCCTCTTTGAAATTTGTTCCTAATAAAAATGAAAGTTTATGCACAAAGTTTATCTTTACCCCCAAAAGCATGTTTTTATAAAAATATATATATAATCCAGCTTCAGTAGAATGTTTGGCTATACAATTAACTTGGAAATTTTAATTTTCTAGATAGCAGCCCTGAAACTCTTGAAGCCCATAAGATTAAGATGGCCTTCTTCACATACCCTACTTTGACAGAGATATGTAGAAGATTAGTCTCTCATTATTTTTTATTAACTGAAGAAGAATTGACAATGTGGGAAGAAGATCCAGAAGGCTTTAGTAAGAATTACTTTTTTTGTATTATTGTGGCTTATCTCCCCATTTTATAAACAAATATCTTGAATGATAGGTATAATAACAAAGTATTTTTATGTAGTACTTTTGATCTGGGTATCTTTTTTTTTTTTTTTAGTTGTCTTTCTTACCCTTTAGAACAATTTGAGACAGCGAATGAATGATTCATTCAACTATAGTGGAAAATTTTGTTCAGGAAGACACCTTTTAAGTTTTTAGATACCCTTACAAATACATGGTTTTAAACAAAAATTAAAAGTTACTTTCTTGCCCTGTTAGGTCAATTTCTATTTTGTGATTCATTCCATATTTTTTTTTTCACTTTTGAAAAGTTGTGCTTCAGAAAGACATTAGAAGATCTTTTTTTGAAGGGTTCCTGGGGATTGTAAATACAGTTTCAGTAAATGCTTATGAATGCTACTCACATACTGTATCACTGAGCTTTTCTCCTAGACTGGAAATTTTTTTGATGCTTGTTTTTCCTAACAGGAGACCTGTCTATCTATTTGAATTTTAGTAGTAGATCAGTCATTAGATACATAGATAAGTGAGTAACAAATCTATCATGCCATTGCTATAGAAAAGAAAGGAATCATGTAATTATAAAATGCCTTTGTGTGAATTACTTTGGCCATTAGTGGGACAAGAGCTAGATTTTAATCTCTACTTATCCCTTTAACTGGATCCCATAGATTTGCTAATATTTTAAGAATGCCTTGATTGTTTTGGAATATATACCTTCCTTTTCTTTTTTTTAATTTAGAAATCATTTTAAAAATATATTACACAATACATTTTTATTTTTTTCTTCTTTTTCTTCGTCGTCTTCTTTTTCCTAACTAGCATCTTCTGTTTCTTGCTTTCTTTATGTAGTTTATGTATTGTATAACATGAGGAATTGAGACCCTACCTGGGGTTGTGGCTCAGTGGTACAGCACTTGCGTGATGTGTGCAAGGCCCTGTGTTTATTTCCTAGCACACCACCACCCCAAGAAAGAGAAGAGGTGGGAGGGAATGAAACCTCTAGATTTTTTTAAAGTTCTGAAGTATTTTACTCCAAGTATAAATACATGTAGGAAATTTATGAAAAATTACTAATTTTAAGTTGAGAAATATGATTACATTGTTGCAATGATTATCAGGACTATAATGATATATTATCAGATGATGTCATATACTCTGGAAATGATAGGTACATTGAGCTTTCCTCCAAAAGGAATTTTTAATGAAAGCAAGAACGTTTACGGATTTAATAAGCACTTGGATAGGAGGTTGTGTAATATACAGATGTTATCTGTGATTTATAGGAAAGAATTCTGTAAGTTTGTGTTTTCAAGGATTTGCATTTAGTGCTATGTTGAAAACCATTCACAGAAATACTGTGCTATTATTGAAATCTCTGTTTTTCCAAATGGGATTTTGTAAACATTGTTATTGAATTTCTGGAAAACATTACTTGTCGTCCTTTTAATTGCAGCAGTGGAAGAAACAGGAGGAGATTCTTGGAAATATAGTTTGAGGGTAAGTATTAATTGAAAAAAACTGATAGGGTAAAGCTTAATCCTCAAGCTCTTAGAAAACGACACTGTTAAATTCTAAACAGTAAGTCAGACAGATAGGAAATTGTTTCTAATTACAAGAAACTTTGTTTAGAGAAAAGTATTTGAATAAATTATGAATTCTAATCTGAATTTTTTATTTTTTTGTTAAACTTGGTGTTTGCAAACTGTGTTTTTCAATTTTTTAGTAAAGTTTCTTGGGAAATAATTTGTCATTGAACAAATGAAGGATATTTGTAGAAGTGAATGCTGCTACTTTTTGCTAGAATGATTTTTTTTTTTTCCTTAGTATTTCATTAACAAAGTTTCTTTAGATATCTCATTTCTCTTTATTACCAAGTGTCATGCTTTTGGAGCACATTATTGATATGGCAAATGTTTTGCCTTTATGAAAATTTATCAGATGTGGTCACTGAGCTGTTCTTTTTGTTAAGACCTGTTTTTACATAATTCATATAACCTGCCATTGGTTTTCTAAAAATACATCTTAATATTTTTAGACTTATAAGCTTATAATTGTAAACCAGAGAAATTACTGGAGCTTTACAAACTTGTTCTTATGGACAAGGTTAAACATATTAAAACAGAATAAATTATGAACCCTTCCTGAAAACCTAGTTTATTATTAACATATGGCTAGTCTAGTTTCATAATAAGCATTCCTGCCCCAAACTAATTTGAAGAAAATATCTGGGATGACATAGCATATGTTTTTTGTATATCTAAGATTTTTTTAAAACATAAAGCAGAATACTTTAGACATTTACTTACAGTTCTTTTTTATTTTGAACCATTTAGCAATTCAGCACTTTTACGAATCACAATGAGTCATTTTTTCAATATAGGTAACAACGATATTTGTTACTGTTTTTGTTAAAAATACATATTATTTTATTTTTGTTACTAGGGATTGAACCCAGGGGTGCTTAACCACTGAGCCAAATCTCCAGCCCCTTTTAATATTTTATTTTGAGACAGGGCCTTGCGGAGTTGCTCATAGCCTCACCTAGTTGCTGAGGCTGGCTTTGAAATTGCAGTCCTCCTGCGTCAGCCTCCCATGCCACTGAGATTATAGGCATGTGCCACCACACCCAGTACTATTTTATTTTTAAATCCAGAGTTTTAAAAAGTTTTGGATTTTAAGAATGTATGTTCTTTGATTTATTATAAAATAATTATAATATGCCATCATTTTTATTAGAAATTTGTTTCTTCTCCCTCCAGCCTTGCACTGAAGTACTATTTATAGATATATTCCATGAATATAATCAGACTCTTACTCCTGTACTTTTAGAAATGATGCAAACCCTTCAAGGTAATGTGTTTTTTGAGATATATATTTATTTATCCATTTAATTAATGTTCAGTAAAAAATGGTTAATTGCTTACTATGTGCAACATGCTATTTCTTAGGTTATATAATGGATATGAATTTGAAAAAGACTGAATGCATTCCTTCCTGAAAGGAGGACATTTGAGATAGGACTTGAATTATAGTCTGGATATGATAATTAGATTTTGCTGTCGTAAACATAGTAGCAGCATGAGCAAAATGGCAATCACATTCCTTGGGGAGATAGTCTCTCTGGAACATGTTATGGTAAGGAATGAATAAAAGTTAACATAGTATGTTGGCCTCAATAGGGTGGTGGCAGTGGGAGTGGAAAGAATGTATGGATTTAAAAGGAATGATGGAGTAAGTTTTAGGTACTTGTTTATTGCATTTTGTTCACAAATAATTATTTAACTATTAACTAACATTGATTTATATTTTCTGAATTTTGTGCCAGACTCAGGGGACGTTGATCACAGCTATTTTGTTCAGTCTTTATTCCCAATGCCTGGCATAGTCAATAACTGTTAATTTATTGTTTCACTTTTCACAACTGATTGAATATGCTGGGTAAGGCAAAATAATAAAAAATGTTCCTCACCTTTTGAGTTTTAATGATAGGCAAAGCAGTTATCTCATTAATAGTGGTTGGAGGTACAGATACTTTTGGAATACATGTATATAAGGAGTCTTGGGAGAGAAAAGAGGTTCAAGACAGAACCTGAGATTTTTACCTGTAGAGGTAGGAGGAAGTGATTGTTTTATGAATATAAGAGGCAGAAGGCAGTGGAATCTCCCTAGAGAATAGATTGATTAGTTGGGGCAGGAATCACATTGAGTAGGTAGAGATTTAAAGGAATGACAGAAAGAAAATTTCTTGTAGGAATGGTGATATTTGATCTTGTTTGTAGTAAGAAGCTGTGTTCTTCAAAAAGCTTAATAGATTAGTGTTTCTGTTTAAATTATAAGCCAAAGCAAATATAGGCTATTAATATAATTATGTTAATTTTAAAAGATTATTTGGACATTATTTTATTTTACTATTAATTGATTTGCAGTGTCTAATTACTAGTTTCTTAAATTTGTTAATATGTATACTACGTAAGTTGCTTTGTATGTTTTTGCATGTGGTTTTGTTGGTGTCTGTTTTCTTCTATAGAGTATTACGTGAATTTACTTTTTTTTTTTTTAGCCACTGAAGGAAGTGATAGATTATTTAGGTTAAATTTAGGTTAAATTTGCTGTCTGATGGTAAGGTTTTCAAGGATTTCTGAGTTCAATTTTCCTTCTAGCTCTGCATCAGTTTGCTTATTTAGAACGAACTTATTCTAGTTTATTAGAATAAGTTTAAAAATTCCTATTTAGCAGTGGAAGAGTGCTTTGAGAAACTTGGTAGAAATTTTTCTCTTTTATAGAAATCTATTAACTAAGGAAATTGTGTTTTCCATGTCTACTTTTGGTATCCTTCATGAATAAATAGCGAAGACTGCCAACTTTTTATTGTCCTGTTCTAATTCATCTTTTAATTTTTTTTTCAAAGAATTTTCTTTTATAATGAGGATATTACAGTTAACAATTTGTGGTATATGTTTCTCTAGAATATTGCTTGTCATACATTTTTTGAATATGTTTAAAAGATTTTTGATGTTATTTATAGCTTTACATCTTGTACCCATGTTCTATGAAGGCAATGGTAATAAAATTTAGACCTCCCCCTTGTAGATATGCTTAATATTACCAAGTATGTTGTACTTAGTTTAATTGAAAAACTGAGTTAGGATTGAATAAACACTGAAGTGTCTATCAGCAGGTGAATAGATAAAGAAAATGTAGTATGTATACACAGTGGAATACTACTAAATATTAAACAGGAAGGAAACTGTCATTTATTACAACATGATTAGAATTGTAGATATTATCTAAGTGAAATTGATTTAGGCATGGGAACACAAATACCACGTGTTCTTTCTTGTATGTGAAACCTAATATGATAGAAGCCATAGAAGCAAAGAATGGATTAGTGTTTACAGAGGCTGAGGGATGAAGATAATGAGGAGATAGTGGTCACATGGTACAATATCATTTTCAAAGTTGTCTGGCACACTGTGAAAATACAGTTACTAGAGTATTATACACTTCAGAGTTGTTGAATAGATTTCAAATGTTTTCACCACAAAAATGTTAAGTATTAGAAGTGATGGCTATATTAGCATTTTTATTTAATTATTTCACATAAGTATTCATAGAGAATAACATCATTTTGTATTCTATAATTCATATAGTTATAAATGGTTAATTTAGAATAAAAAAGGTAAAAAAAAAATTTTTTAAAAACTAGTAAAAATTAGAAAAACCAGTACTGCATCATCTCATTCATAAGTAAATTATAAAAATGTTGATCTCGTAGACTCAGTTGAGAGAAGAAAGGTAGTTACCAGAGACTGGTAAGAATAGGGAATAGAAAAGGATGGAGAAAGACTGATCAGTGGATAGGATACTAAGCTAGAGTTAGATAGGAATAAGAACTTCTGGTGTGCTGCTGCATAGTAGGATAATTATATTTAACAAAAATGTGTATTTCCAAAACCTAGAAGAAAGAATTTTAAATGTTTTTACCATAAAGAAATGACAACTGTTTTAGATGACAAATATGTTTAACCTTTAACCTGATTCAAACATTATGCAGTGCATACATGTATCAAAACATCACAGGTTACCCCATTTACATGTATGATTTTTTTGTTTACTGTATCAATTAAAATAATTTAAATTCTTAAAATGAATTTTGCTTATTTTTACTGATACTTGTTTTTTTAGGGCCCACCAATGTGGAAGATATGAATGCATTGTTAATCAAAGATGCTGGTATGTTAAACTTAATTAGTTTAGAAATATTTAATTATTCAATAGATGGAGGGTCTGTTTTGTGGTAAACTTTGTGCTGGGAAAGTTGGGATACAAGAGTAACCAAAATATAGGAACTATCTGGTGAGAGAGATATCCAGATAAGCAGACAAAAATGGTTATATACATTTAAAGTAGGGGATAAACACGAGCTGGTTTGGTATATCTAGGGAAAGATTCCTAAAGAAGTATACTGTGATAACTCAAGGACAAGTAGGAGTTAGTAGTTGTACATGAGGTGTGTGCAAAAGGATTCCAGGAAGACTTGAGCAGTATGGAGAAAAGATTGATGATAAGAGGAGCAAAATATAGGTAGAATTAGAACTGTTACTGTTTTGGTTTAACTTGAACATAGAAGTTAAGGGGTTGTGGTGAGGAGAGATGGGGTGGAGAGAGATAAGCGTAGACCAGGTTTTGAAATATTGCCTCTGTTTAGAAACAGATGCTGTTTTATAAGTTTATAAATTGACTCTAATATTAGAGCAAATTTAACTTTCCATTTGAAAATACTAAGGAGTATTTGGGGAAAATAGTAAAATAGCTTAATGTCTCTAAAATGTCTGCTTTGATAATCTCTCCCAGTTAACATATGGTGGGTTTTTCTTAATTAATGTATTACATGTTTCAAAATAAGTTTAATTTGTTATATAAGGCCAAATATCTGATATCCTTGATTTTTTTGGTTTAACTTTCTTTTCAGTGTACAATGCTGTTGGATTAGCTGCTTATGAGCTATTTGATAGTGTTGATTTTGATCAGTGGTTTAAAAACCAACTTCTTCCAGAATTACAAGTCATTCACAATAGGTAAATATAAAATTTTGTGTTTATTTTACATTGCTGATTTTCTGATGAAGGCAGGAAGCAGTTAAAGTTGCTTATAATTGGGCTGGGGTTGTGGCTTAGAGTGCTTGCCTCGCACATGTGAGGCACTGGGTTCGATCCTCAGCACCACATAAAAATAAATAGACAAAATAAAGATATTGTGTCCATGTATAACTAAAAATATTTTTTAAGAAATTGTTTATAATTTTTAAAGGGTCATGGTTTGACTTAGCAGGTAGTGCCTAGTAGAATATAAGACTATGAATTCTATACCTAGAATATGAGCAAGAGTTGGCTTTTATGTTACTTTAAGTTTAGATATTAAATGAGTAGGATAGAAGGAAACAGTTTTTCATAGTTTTTATAAATTATTTTCTAGTTTAAAATTAGAGACTATAAAAAATATTTCAGAAGGATTTTGGTTCCTGGTGTGAAGGGTGTAGGTCTATCAAGTTCCTTCTGTGTACCTGGTGCCTGTTAGCATATAGTCATAGGTTAGTAAGTATTTGTGCACCAAATACTGATCAAATAGAATGCCACCCTCATGAGGATCATTTTTTGAACATTTAGAGCTACAGAATTATAAAACTGAAGATGCCTTAAAAGTAATTTCTACCAGTAAGTAGCTGTTCATCTTCTCATTTTTTTCCCAATCATTTCTTCAATGAAAAAATGTTCAACAATTAGAATTTGCTATGTCCTGTAGATCCAACATTGACTATAGTAGCCTCTCATTCTGCCCTCAGGGGCCTAGTGAAACTCTGAAGGAGAGGAAACCTCCTTTGAGGAGGCAGATATGAAATATAATTTTTCTTAAACCCAAAAGGCTGTTTAGTTTAAGACCTTTATTATCCAGTATAGTAGCTCCCCTCATGTGGCTATTGAGTAATTGAAATATGCTTAGTACAAATGAAAAAATGAATTCAATTTTAGTTAATTGAAGTTTAAAGATGGAAGCTGTGTAAAATATGTATTGATTGTATATTGAAATGATAATTTGAGTATATTGAAATAAATATTATTAAAATTTACCAGGTTCTTTAGACTTATTTTAGTGTGTATACTAAAAAAAATTTAAAATTACCTATATGACTTGTACAGTATTTCTCTTAAACAGATGTCAAGACCGTTGTTTCTCAAATTTTATATATGAATCACTCGGTAGGAAATCTTGTTAAAATGTAGATTCTGGTTACAAGGTCTGGACCAGATACTCTAGTTTTCTCATACTCCCAAAATGATGATGATGCTGGTTTAGGAAGCACACACTTTGAGGAACAAACGGATAAAGTAGTCTGGTAGTGACTTTGACCTTGGAATTTGACCTTTCTGTGCATTATTGTATTTGTTTGAACAGAGCCAAATATGGCAATACCCAGGATTTCAGTCCCAAAATTGATGATTCTTTCACCTCACTTTATACAAGTATTGTTATTTCTGCCTCTGTGTCTTTGTTCTTATACTTCTTATATCTTGAATTGTGTCAAGAATGAAATTTTGGACACAAGTATTTTGAGCTTTGCGATTTTTCTTCTTTCCTTAGTAACCCTCATTTCCTTTAGCAAAGATAATCACAGAAATAAATGTGCGTATATGTACTGAAAATATAAAACTTTTAAAATATAAAGTGATTGTTTTTATACTCTGAGTCACAGTCTGTAAACTGATAGCAGTAAATTTATATGTATATTTTATGTTAGAAATAACAAGGTACTGCAAGAAATCAAACATGAGCCCAAAAGTGTGTGGGCAAGGCAAACTTTTACTTCTGCCAGAAGTGTGTGCTACTGGAATCTGGCTAGCAAGCACACCCAGCCTGGTAGTCTGCCTGTTTACACACCTAACAAATTCAGTGCTGATTGGAGGACTTGGAAGTATAATCTATACAATTGGCTAATTTTAAAACTGTGATGGGCACAAAGGAAGGGCTATAATTAAAAATGGCTACAGTTAGATTCAATTAAGGCTGAATACTATATTCTGAAAATGGACCACCCACCAGACTTCTATTTCTCACATTTTATATAATCCTAGAGATCATTCATAATGTTTTGAAAATAATATGGAATCAACAACTAGCATAAGAAAATTGAATGTAGGAGCTACTTTATTATTACTTTATGGGATCTCTGCAGCTTTAGCAGTAAGAAATTAACACTATTTTTAGTTACTTGAGGAACAGAAGTAAAAATTTTTGTTTTTAATGTACAGATCTATGTTGCTACTCTGATGTGGTAGAATCAGGGTTATGTGGGCTTTAAGAATTTTCATTTACTTACATCAGGACTGTATTGGTAGTATTTTGTACTGTGACAAATTTTTTCAGGTAGCTTTAAAGATTTTATGTGAATGTAGAATGCATTCAGTACTACATTTTAGATTTAAATGGTGACATATAATAAAATACTTAACGTTTTACTTTCATGATTTTAACCTATCTAGGTATAAGCCATTGCGACGCAGGGTCATTTGGCTCATCGGTCAGTGGATTTCTGTGAAATTCAAGTCTGATTTAAGACCCATGCTATATGAGGCAATCTGTAACTTGCTTCAAGATCAAGATTTAGTGGTATGTTGCTTAAAATGATTGTTTTTTAATTTCAACCTGTGCTAAACTTTAAAGTCAGAAAATGTTCATATTTATATAGTGTGATATTCCTTAGTTAGCAGTTTGATTTGAGGGCAGGGAAACTTTTGATTATTGTTTGCCTTTCCCACTGAGTCATTGAAAAAACATGTATCCAAACTACTACTCTGAAATCATTTTTAATATTTTGGTGAGAGAAAAAATGAGGCAGTTAGTTTTTAAAGACCCCTTTATTATTATGTTTTTGACATTAGGGATTGAACCCAGGAGCGTTTTACCACTGACCCCCATCTGTAGTCTTTTTTTAAAATTTTGAGACAGGGTTTAATTAAGTTGCTGAAGTTGGCTTCATTCTGCCTTATCTCTTGACTTGCATGGATTACCGTCATTAAAATACCTTTTTACAGTATTTATTCTTTTTCTTATTCAGGACAGTCTTTTTCATTGATACAGTATCATAATCTGTTTCACCCTTACTGTTGATTGATTGCTCTTCATTTATGTGTTTTTCCTTTGTTTCGTTTTTGCCTTTGGAATTGATGTTCCTTTTAGGAATTTTTTTTAATGGTGTTCACATGATTTTCTCATATTATTGAAGCTTGATAATAGTGTCTTCATTGCTTTTTTTCCCTCATTCAAAACAGTAGGTTTGTTGTTTTACTATATAGGTCAGTTACTTAAACAGGCCTATGACTTTCAACAGTTAAAAATGTATAGAACAGTCTCCCTTTTTTTTTTTTTTTCCTGCTAGTGCTCTAGTGTATGTTTGAATGAATATATTAGTGTCTTAATATATACATTTTTGTTTTGGGTTTAGATTTGTCTTCAGTATACTATTTAAGAAGTTTGGGTAAAATCAGTCTCACCACCCCCAATTTGTGCTAAGATCTTGTCTCATCATTTCTCAGTGTCAGGTTTTCCTCCACCCACCCCCTTATTTTTACTTTCAACACATCTGATTTCCCATGCAAAGGTTTAGGCCACACTTTATTCCGAAGAAACTGCAATTAGTAATATAATTTTGGATCGCGAGAGCAGCGGCCTTGGGTGCAGGATGGCTGCGGAGCCGGCCCGAGGCATGGCCCGGGGTCCCGGCCCACTAGGTCGGTCTCGCCCCAACATGGTCGCCATGCCCAAGAGAGGAAAGCGACTCAAGTTCTGGGCCCACGTCGCCTGTTCTGGTCGAGTGACTCTGGCGGATTATGCCAACTCTGATCCGGCAGTCGTGAAGTCTGGACGGGTCAAGAAAGCCGTCGCCAACGCTGTTCAGCAGGAAGTTAAAATCTCTGTGGTTTGGCAGCCTCCCAGCTTCCTGCAGAGGAAGCTCTTTCTGGGGTTAGTGAGTCCTGTGACATCATAGACAGCAGTGATGAGATGGATGCCCAGGAGGAAAACATCCATGAGAGAACTGTCTCCAGAAAAAAAAAAAGCAAGAGGCACAAAGAGGACCTGGACAGGGCTGGAGGAGAAGAGTATCCCGTGGATATTTGGCTATTGCTGGCCTCCGACATCCGTCCTGAGGACATTGTGAATTTTTCCTTGATTTGTAAGAATGCCTGGACTGTCACTTGCACTGCTGCCTTTTGGACCAGGTTGTACCGAAGGCACTAAACGCTGGATGCTTCTCTGCCTTTGCGCCTGCGACCAGAGCCAATGGAGAAGCTGCGCTGTCTTCGGGGCATGTGTTCTCTGTACCATATGTATGAACCATTTGCTGCTCGAATCTCCAATAATCCAGCCATTCCAGAAGGCACTCCCAGCACATTAAAGAATTCCAAATGCTTACTTTTCTGGTGCAGAAAGATTGTTGGGAACAGACAGGAACCAATGTGGGAATTCAACTTCAAGTTCAAAAAACAGTCCCCTAGATTAAAGATGTATGTATGGAACGATTGCAGCCCCCCATTCAGTATGAAGATGTTCATACTAACCAGACCAGGACTGCTGCTTACTGCAGGTCACCACCTCAATTTCATCTTTATTCCAATTGTCATGGGAATGATATTTACCCTGTTTACTATTAATGTGAGCACAGACATGCGGCATCATCGAGTGAGACTGGTGTTCCAAGATTCTCCTGTCCACGGTGGTCGGAACCTGCTCGGTGAACAGGGTGTGCAAGTCATCCTGGGTCCAGTGCACAGCGTCCGACTCTGATTGGTGGCATCCGCAGTATCCGTTCTCCCTGAGAGCATAGTTATTGCTTCCCATCCTTTGGGGCAGCCCTGAGTCTAGACCATAAGTAATCAGATTTCAGTTTGAAGGGGATGGTTCTGTTGTATATCTGATTAGTAATGCATATGCTCTTTTGGTTCCTATTATTGGAGGAGAAGGATTGAATCAAGAGGAAAACAACTATGGTTTATAAACATATTTTAATGTAAAATTTGCATTTGAAAGGAGAAACCTGGCCCTGTTTTCTGTGTTAAATCCCATTTGGTGCTATTGAGTTTATTGTTCTATATTCTTTCATCCTGTTGAAAATGGATGATCTTGCTCTAGGGAAAAATTAAACTCTTAAATCTTCAAGCAAAAAAAAAAAAAGAAATATAAATTTGCTGTAGCAACATTGTACATTTGAAAGGCAAATAGAACTGATCTTTGGATTTTTCAACTTACGTATTATCTACTTTGTGTAAATAATTGAGAATTTATTTTAAATATCATTCTGTAGTGATTAAATGGTATAAATATGGGAGGTTACAGGGAACCCATTTTTTTTTTTTTTTAACCTAACTGCTTTAAAGATTATGGTTTTCTAGCCAGGCATGGTGGCACACCTCTGTAATCCCAGCAGCTCAGGAGACTGAGGCTGGAGGATCAGGAGTTCAAAGCCAGCCTCAGCAATGTCGAGGCGTTGTGCAGCTCAGTGAGACCCTGTCTCCGAATAAAATACAAAATAGGGCTGGGGATGTGTCTCAGTGGTTGAGTGCCTCTGAGTTTAATCCCCAGTACCCCCCCAAAAATTATGGTTTCCTGAAATTAATTTACTTTTCAAAAGCTTCAGAGTAAAACACAAGATTTAAATTTTTGTTTTCATAGTTGGAAATACCATTTGCTTTTCCGTCAGTAATATCCGAGAAAAGACTTTAAATGACTTGTGTGTTATAAAAGTATTAAATCTCAATTCAACTTTCTTTGGGAAGTAGAGAACTTTCTTGTGTCATACCCTCTCTATAATAATCAGTCTATTAAAAAAGAAAACAAAAATGAATTATTTTATCATTATTTTAAAAGTGGAACGTTAATTATACCAGTTATTAATAAATATTAATGGGGAGAAATGATTTCATGGCCAAATATTAACATAGGTCTCTTTATTAAGGACTGGTCAGAACCTTAAAAAATGAATATTTGCATTGTGCCTGTCCAAGATCAAGAATATAGAGGTTATACTGCTTTAATTTAGACCTGTGAGAAGTGCTGGCTAGAGAAATGTGGGAAGTTGCCTTACACATACATAAATATTAGATATACATATATATACACACAATAGTATGTATATAAGCATATGTATATACATACAAACATGATAGTATTTGCATGTGTGTAAACATACACACAGTGTGTATATATTTATACATGTGTATATCCAGATATACAAAATGTATAGATTCTGATAAATCTAAATCGTCTCTGGCTTTCCAAATCTGCATTTTCTTGTTTAAGTGCTCTTGTAGAGTTGGTATAGATTTGATACTGAGCAACTGCATTTTCTATTTCTTATACTTACAAGGAGACACAGGCTATGATGGAACAGAAATAGTGCTGCAATTATAGGAACAACTTCTCCAGTTACTGCAGCCTTCCATAAATTTTGTATGAGGGCCAACATTATATTTTTAACATATGTATGTCAATTGTATTTATGAAATAAAACATTACAAAATTGCAATTGAATCCTTCTCTGTCTTTCTAGTTTCTGCCTATTGTCTTCTGTGTTGAACAGAGGTTTTTAATTTTAATAGATTACAGTCAGATTATGTTTTATTGTACTTCTTGTTTCTTGTTTAAGAAATCCTCTTTTTTTTTCTTTGTCATATTCAAAATCTGCTTTTGAATATGATGTGAAGTAAGTATTAAATTTTCATTTTTTTTCCTGGAGTAACTTGTCAAATAATCCATAATTTTCTCAGTGATTCATAAGATGACCTACCCAGTCATATGCCAAATTGACACAAATGTGTGTCTGTTTTTGGTCTTTGTTCTATTCCAGTGGTCCTGTTTTTCTTCTCATTTAAATATTGTTTCAATTACAACACCTTTTTTATAGTAACTCATAACACTTGCTGTGAAATGCATTCTTATACTCTTGAATACTAACAGATTTTTTATGGTTTTAAAAAAAGTCAAATGATATTTATTAATAATCTTTTTTATTTTTATTTATTTATTTATTTTTGTACTGGGGATTGAACTCAGGGGCACTCAACCACTGAGCTGTATCCCCAGCCCTATTTTGTATTTTATTTTGAGGCAGGATCTCACTGAGCTACTTAGTGCCTCCCTTTTGATGAGGCTGACTTTGAACTCATGATCCTCCTTCCTCAGTCTCCTTAGCAGCTGAGAATACAGGCATGTGCCATAGAGCCCTGCAATTAATCATGTTTTTTTTTTTTTTTTTTTGCAGTGGTATAATGTGTACACTTGCTTTTAATTGAGCCCCTCTTTACACTTATTAACTGGCTCTTTTAAAACATATTACAAGTTCCTTATACTATAATTTGAGACTATTGACTTATATTCTGTACCACAGACCAAAATATCTATTTTAAAAAAAATCTCCCTTCCATCTTCACACTTAGGACATATTACATAGCAGGTGCAGTGCTTGTGAGAAGTTTCAGGTTTGAGAACACTAAGTTTCTACAGAGTAAATTAGAATTACTAAATTTTAGGTGAGAGGAATTGTGGTGTGGATCAAACCCAGGGCCTTGTGCATGCTGGGCAAACACTACTACTGAGCTACACCCCTAGCTCCCACAGATGATTCGGTAACCAGAATATTTGGTGTGTATAACTGGGCTTCTTTAGGTTTTAAAGTTTCTGAACTAATTATGTCTCGAAGCTCAGTAATTTGAGGTAATGTTTGTTTTTAAGATAGGTTATCTGCAACCTTCAGTGAAATAAGCAGTAAACTACTGAAAATTTAGTTCTAATGTGATCTTTCACTCTTGTGGGAACCTAGATAAGATATAAATTGTGGTGTAACCAAAAGGTCTGTAGTTGGGGTGTGTGGTGGTTGTTGAGAAGTAACAAAGTGGCCATCTTCCTGGGCAGGTTGACTACTAGCAAACAATCATTGAATTTTTGAAAATGAAACATGTTGTAATGATATGATTTGCTCAGAAGACATACTAGCAAAACATATTATTTGGGAGTTCAGAAGCTTGTACAACTTTCTATACTTGTGAAGTTTGGGATTTAGAAAATATATCTTTTGTATTTGAAGGGTTTCCTGTAACTGAGGTTAGAATGGGAGTTTGTGTTCTCTTCCCTTCCCCTTTTATTCCTCCTTATCTCCTCCTGCACCCTTTACTTGCATATCTTGGTGCTTGCTCTACTCCTGCTCTTCCTGCTTCTCAGCCTTCCTTTGCCCTGACATCAACTACACACTGTTCTTCCTAAGTCCCACGCTCTCCATCTACCTTCTGGCAATTTTTTGTTTTTCTTCCTGGAAGCATCCATCCAGCCTGAATTAAAGGCTCCTTAAGTAAATTTAGAAAACTCAGGTAGAAATATATAATGTTTTATTATCATCTTTTTTTTTCTCCCTTGCTCCAGCTAAGGGGGACTATCTTTATTTCTGCATTTAATTCTCTGACTTTGATATTAAAAAAAATAAGTCTGGACAAAATTTTTAAAATAAAATTTTTAAAATAAAAAACAAAATATAAAGTAGAGAAAATGATTTGAAATAATTTTTTTCATTAGGTAATAATGATGTTTGGTAGATGATTAATTTAGTAGATGATTTAGTAGATGATTAATCTAGAATGATTAAATGTAATGATGTACTTTCTTTAGGTCCGGATTGAAACAGCCACAACTCTGAAGTTGAATATCCTTTTAAAAATTTAAAAGTACTTTATTACAAAGAAGTTTGTTAACACTTATGAATTATTATATTTTAAATTAATTTGAGTTAATTTAAAATGTAGGTTTTGATTGGTTTATATTTGTTTTAGATATATTCTTATCATGATAAACCTCCTATGAGTTCTCTGTGTTCCTTAACTTCATTTACCTGTTGATGATTTTGAATTTAGAACAGATCAGTTTCTACCGGTAAGAATATTCATTTCCAGATTTTATAACAATTGCTACTTATATTTTTTGAATATTGTGTTGTTTTATAACTGAAATTATGTATATACATGCATAAATAGTTGTTTATTAAAACTGAATTTTAAAATACATTGGATCATTTTGGAGGATCTCACTTTTTTTGTAACTCTTCTGATAAACTTGTTGGAAACAGGTCACTTTTATTGTGTGTAGTTTTGTTTAACTATTTTGTCATTGATTTTGAAGTTAAACACCAACTTTTTCTTTTTTTACAATTATAAAATATCTAATATTTTAATTTATGTGTTACTTTTTTTTTTTTTTTTTTTTTTTGGTACCAGGGACACACTGAAGCACATCTCCAGTCCCTTTTTTATATTTTATTTAGAGACAGGATCTTGCTAAGTTGCTGAGGCTGGCTTTGAACTTACTATTCTGCCTCAGCCTCTTGCCTCAGCCTCCAAAATCGCTGAGATTATAGGTGTTCCGCACCACACCCATCTCTGTCTGTTACTTTTATTCCTTATATTGTTTCCCTCCATTATTTGGGTTTACATGGGTGAATCTTGACAGTAGATTGCAAAGTACTTGAAGAGGAGAATACCAAATCATATTCATCTTTTTGTTATTCACTAAATCCTGAGCACCTAGCATAGTGTTTTCAAATAGTTGATTCTCAGTAAGCATTTGTTAAATATATTAGTAACATTGAAGTGTTAGTGTTTGTTCTTAAGAAGACTAGATGAGAAGAAAATTATATGATAAAATGTCTGTTGTTTATTTATCTTTTTTGTGTTATAGATTGGAAAACTTGTAGAGGAATGAGTTTTTAAAATAATTAATTATTAGATATTTTTAATGAAAGAAATGTTTTAGTATTTTATATAAAAATGAACATTCACCAAAAACAATAATAAAGAATTAACCAGGGGTTGGGGTTGTGGCTCAGTGGGTAGCGTGCTTGCCTTGCACCCGTGGGACACTGGGTTCAATCCTCAGCACCACATAAATAAATAAAATAATAAAATAAAGGTATTGTGTCCATCTGCAACTAAAAAAAAATTTAACCAAATATCTGAGTGAACGAATGGTTTATATAAGTCCCTGTGATTTGTCAGTTTCAAACATAATTTTTATAAAGTAGGTGTTCAAAGCCAGACACATGCTATGAGTTTTTTATTTTTTAATAAATGGTCTGTCATTCATAGAATAACAAGCATTTATCTCCCAAAATTTGTATCTCCATGCCACATAAGTTAAAGACCACATCAGATAGCTGGCCATGAGTACAATAATTCATGTTCTTTTTGCTTAAATATATATTACAAAAAAAAAAAACATTTTGTGATTAGTAATAGAAATATGTGGAAGAAGAGTGAGAATTAGATTTTAAACATTAGTTAATAGAATTAGATTTTAAACATTCATAGTATAGACAGTCTTTTTCTAAACATTCAATTTGTGGGTGATTAAGATTGTGAAAGAGACACATTTAGTAATAATAAAATAACAAATTAATGTCTTAGATGTATTGGTGGTTGAACAATTTAAAATTGTTACTAAGGTTTTGACTTTCTGGTTATCTTTCATTGCTTCAATATGATTTATTTTTTATTTACGTCAATGTAGATGTAGAGGTCTATACATTTTACTTCTCAACCTTTTTTTCCTTTTACCTACAGTATTTGGAGACCATGTTCACACTACTTTTTCAGTTATTACAGCAAGTTACAGAATGTGACACGAAGATGCACGTTTTGCATGTCCTTTCTTGTGTGATTGAAAGAGTCAACATGCAGGTAATTTTGTTATAAAACATGAAAATAAGTGTCAGAGAGGTAAGTAGAATATGTGTAGAATTCATCAATATCTTTGTTTTTCAATCTACTTCTTTTTAAATTAATTTTTTTCTTATAATTGTAGATGGACAGCATGCCTTTATTTAATTTATTTTTATGTGGTGCTGAGGATCGAACCTAGTGCCTCACACATGCCAGGCAACTGTGCTGCCACTGAGCTCCAGCTCCAGCTGTCAGTCTACATTGTTTAAAAGTTAATGTGAAAATTAATGTGTTCAGCCCGGTGCAGTGGGTCACACCGTAATACCAGTGGCTCAGGAGGCTGAGGCAGGAGAATTCAAAGCCAGCCTCAGCAACTTATTGAGGCGTTAAGCAACTTGGTGAGACCCTGTCTCTAAATAAAATACAAAATAGGATTGGGGATTTAGCTCAGTGGTCAAGTGCCCCTGAATTCAATCCTTGGTACCTGCCCCCATTCCCAAAAATACGTTCATTAAAATGCATTGGTTGTGATTTTATTTATGTATTTAGAATTTACATGTCTATACATGTTTTTTAAAAATAACTAATAAAAATTGAAATTTGAGAAAACTACATCAACATAGTAGAGGTATTTAGAAAGAAAGTAGAATTTTCCATATCTTAGAAAATCTGGTTTAGTCTTAATACTTTTAAAATTCAGTCCAAGTGAAGGCATGGCCACAGGTGTTTGTCAGCAAGTACACATTTTCTCAGAGATCTGTTATTTTACCTTAAAAATTAAATGTGTTTTGCCCACATTATATCTACATTTGGTTTAATATAAAAATGATGTGTAAGGTTGTTATCAGTTATTTGGTTTCTTTTGTTATTCATCTTTGTGAAAAATTGATAACCCTGGGAGCACATTATTATTATCCTGTGGTGGCTTATATCCTCATTCACAACAATATATCTTTGTTTGAAAATCACTGTATTGTGATAGGTAAGATGAAAATCTCAGTGTAGTTTTGATTTGCGTTTCCCTGGTTAATAAGGATGTTAAATTTTTTTTTTTTTAATCTATTTGTTGACCGCTATATTTTTTTCCTCCTGACAAATGTCTGTTTAGTTCATTTGCCATTTATTGATTGGTTTTTTTGTGTGTGTGGTTTTTGTTTGTTTTTTGTGTGTGTGTTAATTTTTTTTGTGTGTTCTTTATATAGTCTGAATATTAATCCTCTGTCAGAAGACTAGCTGGCCAAGATTTTCTCAGGTGGTAGTTTACCGGGGATTAAACTCAGGGGCAATCAACCACTGAGCCACATCCCTAGCCCTATTTTGTATTTTATTTAGAGACAGGGTCTCACTGACTTGCTTATTAACACCTTGCTGTTACTGAGGCTGGCTTTTAACTTGAGATCCTCCTGCCTCAGCCTCCCAAGCTGTTGAGATTATATATTTTTATATACCACATATTTCTTTAACCATTCAGTCTGTTGATGGATATTTAAGTTGATTGCACATATTGGCTATTGTGAATAATGCTAAAATGAACTCATAGAGTATGAGTGATCTCTTCAGGATCCTAATTTCAATTCTTTTGAGATTGCTGGATCATATTTTGAGGAACTTCATACCAGTTTTTATTAGGAGATGCAACATTTGACTTCATGGTTTCTCTACCTCATTGGAATATTTTTTGGTTCTCATATTACCACTCTATCTTTAATCCCCAGCCCTTTTGATTTTTTTTTTTTAACAATAGTGACTATAAGTGATTTTTGAAGCATTGTTTTTGAAGCATTAACTTTAAGTTAGAATGTATATTCTAATAAAAAGCTAAGATTGGGGGCTGGGGTAGTGGCTCAGTGGTAGAGTGCTTGCCTAGCACATCTGAGGCACTGGGTTCAGTCCTTAGCACCACATAAAAATAAATAAAATAAAAGTATTGTGTCCATCTATAACTAAAAAAAAAAATTAAAAAAAGAAAAGTTAAGATTTATATATATGTATATGTATATATATATATATAACATATATATATATTATGGCTTTCATATGTAACTAGGTTGTTTGATTTTATTACCCCACCTTCTGTTCTTTGGAGTATCTTTTCTATTTTTTATAAACTCAGTCTTATTTTCCTTATCAGTAGATTGTATTGAATTTGGTATGTTGAAACCTGTGTTGTTTATATCATAATTGCCTGCTTTAAGTTAATTGAAGTGATCTTAAGTAGGAAACACTTAAGCGAAAGAGTTTTCAGTATTAACTGTGTAATAGTATGATTCAAATTTTGAAAATAACATAGTAGGTGATGAATTTATTACATGAAAGCAAGGTAATAAATACATTTCTTAATATTTGTTATATCTCACTGAAATATTTGAACAGATTAAGTTTTGTTACCACCATCACTAGGAAGGGGAATAAATCCTATAATTGTTTTGCTACCCTTTTAAAGTTCAATGTTGCATACACAGAATAAAGAAACCCTTTCTGAGAGTAATGTTTTATCTTATTTCATAAGATTCGGATAGTGCTAAAGCTATGAATGTCTAATATTTCTGTTTTATGATCAAGGATATCCTTCTCAGTGATTTCAGATACCATGGTCCTAAGCCTGGAGCTGGAACACTGTCCAGCTCTAGTGTAGATCCATTTTACTTTTCAAGAAACACACTGTCAGGCTGTGCTATGTTTTATTTTTTTCCCTCCTCTACAAACAGATTAACTTAATCATAGTGGGCATAACAATTTTATCCTTCAAAAATGGTTTTCTTCTCTTGTTTTCCCACCATATCTTGTTATACCTTTACCATTGCACGTTTTATTTTTCACAATAAGGGTTTATATAGTTTCTGTATATAGTTTTTCTTTCCAATGCCTTGTCCTAAGTGTCTGAAACTGGGAAGATGCCATCAGATAATTGTTAAATGAATGAACAAATGCTGGTTCTTTTTAATGTCATATAATTTGCACTTAGGTAAGCTGTTTTATTAAAAACAAAGCATATATGACATTATTTTCTATTAACCTGTGAGAATGTTTTATATTCATAAAGTATATTTCATTCAGTATATTTGATACTTTAAAATTCTTTTTAAATTATTTGCATCGAGTTCTGGGTCTCCATATAATATCTGATTTATCTTAATATATTTAGTAAATACTAAATATTTGTTGCCTCGGACTTAGGAGTATTTTGTCAGTGTTTCCCAAAGTAAATTGCCTTCTTCACTCATATAATTCTCTTTCTTCCTCCTCTGTTGTGGTAGATACGACCATATGTAGGATGTTTGGTGCAATATTTGCCTCTTCTTTGGAAGCAGAGTGAAGAACACAATATGTTAAGATGTGCTATTTTGACAACGCTTATTCACCTTGTTCAGGTAAGTTACTTCTCCAGAGTGTCTCAAGTATTTTTTGTTCTTGTCAAAAATTTTTCATTGTTTTCCTGTGATTTATGTTAATGGTAGTGGACAGCTTCGCATTTTTCCTTTTTTTTATGTATAACAGTCTTAAAAAACACTTTTTTATGTTTACTTGGGACATTTTTTTGAGGACATTTGAGAGATGTCTTGTACTTTTAAATGATAATTTCTTTTACTAAATGTTGTGCTCTTCGGTGATGACGAACTCTTGATTTCAGTTGTACTGTGCATGCAGTTTTCCTGGTGTTCAGGGCTCTTCTTCATCAACTTACTCTACATTTTTTTTCTCTTTATCTTTGATTTAAAATTAAAAAAAAAAATTTCCCTTTCATTATCTGGGAAGGCAAGAAAACAGGTGATTGCTTTTGAGGGAAGAGCAGTAGATTTCATTTTATATATTTTGATTTTGAAGTGTTAATAATATATGTAACAGAGAGGAACCTGAAACTTCTGAGAGAGCAACCTGGGTTTTCGTTCACATTTTAAAGTGAATTGTAGGGCTGAGGATATAGCTCAACTGGTAGGTACAGTGCTTTCTTTGCATGCACAAAGCTCTGGGTTCAATCTCCAGCACCACCAAAAAAAAAAAAAAAAATTGTAGTTGTAACATACAGACAGGGACAGGCTTAAGGCCAAGAGGTAAAATATCTTGGTCTGAGGATGCTCAAGTGATTTTATTGACTTTACTTCTGAGTTTGAATATTTTTCAATTGGGGAGATCTTCCTCTAAATCAAGAATTACAGCTAGGCATGGTGGAGCATACCTGTAACCCCAGTGGCTCGGGAGGCTGAGGCAGGAGGATTGTGAGTTCAGTGCCAGCCTCAGCAACAAGGCCCTAAGCACTCAGTGAGACCCTGTCACTAAATAAAATACAAAATAGGGCTGGGGGTGTGACTGTGACTCAGTGGTCAAGTTTCCCTTAATTCAGTCCTTAGTACCTCCCTCTCCCACCACTCCTCCCAAAAAACAGAATTATTACTGTGAA
Organism: Marmota marmota marmota; assembly: GCF_001458135.2. Classification (NCBI taxonomy): domain Eukaryota; kingdom Metazoa; phylum Chordata; class Mammalia; order Rodentia; family Sciuridae; genus Marmota; species Marmota marmota. The sequence continues at coordinate 998,258 of NW_025999924.1, read as the reverse complement.
ATTTTTATGTTAGTTTTTAAAAACCTTTCTCAACACCTTAACGATTTTGGGATGTGAACTTATTCTTTTCATGAATATTTAAGGAGGAATTTTATAGTTACAAATTTGTATTAGTTTTAGGTAGATGAATAGTGATACAAAATATTTTAAAGCACATTTACCCCTATTTTTATTTTGATAAAATTTAGATAATATAAAATTTGCCATCTTAACCAATTTTAGGTATAACGTTCAGTAATATTAAATACTTATAATGTTGTGCACACACTCTTTTCATCTTATAAATCGGAAATTATACCATTAAACAGTAATACTTCTTTTGCCCCCACCAAAGCTCTTAAAAAACATGTCTCAGTCTGTCTACCCTTTAATTCTTATGATTATTCTATAAAGATTATATTTCTTTAGGGCAGGACCTCTGGCTCGGTGGCATGCATGAGGCCCTGGGTTTGATCCTCAGCAGCACATAAAAATAAAGGCATTCTGTCCATCTACAACTACAAAACTTTTTTTAAAAAAAGATTATATTCCTCTTGTAAAAGAATAAATTTAAAAAAAAAACATAACAGAAGGTTAGCGATCATCTTTAACAGAACTAAGAATGCCTTCCAGATTCTTCATATTATATGTCTGCCAAAATGTCCTTTTAGATTCATTTGGGGAGTTTTGTGAAGAAGATTTAAAAATAAACAACAAGAACAAAAACTCCACCTTTAGTTTCTACTCAGGCAGTACTACTTCAGGGAATCTTAGTAAGCCTGAGAAACCTTGTGGAATGTTTGGGCTCTTTAATCATGGTAACTACCCTGTATGTCTGTATAGGGATGGAGGTGTAAAATAATTACCTGCCCTTTTGAAATAAGCATATAATAATTGATACTAAAATTGAGACTTTAATCATTTGGGACAATTAAGTTTATTGGTAGGTGTCCTTTCTTGAAAACTGTGGTCATCTTTTGGCTTGTAACAGATGATAGTGTAAGCTTTTCTGTGTTTTCCTTCTATATTTTTTACAAAGCTGGAAACCCAGACTTTGGTAGTCTTTGCCTGCAGAAGTCTATAACTGGCTAAAAATGAACTTTCTAGTCTGTAATAGTTGGCTTTAGTGGAAAGAGGTATTTAATTTATATAATAAAAAATTTGAGGGCCTACAATGTATAGTGCATGATACTAGGAACTTAGATGTAGAAGTAAATAGGGCAGGCTCTTTGTGAGGTGACTATCTAGGAAAATTAACTTTGTCATTAAAGGGCTCTTTTATCAGTGATAATGTGGTGATATGGGAACCTGTGTAGGGTTATCTATCTTGTTTGAAGGATAAAGTGAGGTATCAGCAAAGGCCTCCTGGCAGAGATGGTATCCAAATGGTGGTATTGTAATATGCATGTGTTAAATAGTATATTAAAAGCAGGGAGGGGGTGGATGTTAATGAGATGGTGATTTAGGGATGAGGATGTTAAGGGTATTTTTGCCAAATTGAGCAGCATCTGTAAAACTCCCAAGGAATGAGAGAATGTGGTAGATTTTTATTTCTTTTAATGGTTTATTTATATGGATACGTTAAGGAGTCAGCTTTTGAAGTTGTTTTTTGTTTGTCTTTTTGTGATACTGGAGATTGAACCCAGAGCCTCATATATTACTAGGCAAGGGTACTATCATGAGCCACACCCCCAGCCCTTTTGTTGTTGTTTTTAAGATTTATCACCCACCACCCAACTGAGGGATTCTTTACCACTGAGCTACATCCCAGTGCTTTTAATTTCTATTTTGAGACAGGGTATTTTTTTTTTTTTTAGTTGTAGTTGGACACAATACATTTATATCTTTATTTTACATTTACGTGGTGCTGAGGATTGAACCCAGTGCCTCATGCATGCTAGGCAAGCACTCTACCACTGAGCCCGAGCCTAGCTCCAGCCCCTTGAGACAGGGTATTAATTGCTCAAGCTGGCCTGCAACTTGTTATCCTCCTGCCTCAGCCTCCTGAGTAGCTGGATTACAGGTGTGAACACCTCTACCTGTTTTGAAGATTTTTTTGTTGTTGTTGAAAAGTGACAGTACTTTGCTCCTCTTTATTTCCTGCTCAGTGGAGGAATCTACTTTTCTTATGGATGGATCTTTTTGTTTACAAAATCTGTGTAATGTGCATGTGTTGTTTATTCTTGATTTAAATACTTCATCACCTCTTGACTTCCTTACTAGATGAAGATTTAATCCTATTAAACCCTTTGTGTCACTTCCATCCCTCCATTGTCCCTATAAAGTTATTATAAGTTAACTTGGACACGATTATGGGTCAAGTTTTCTAACTGTACAAAGTCTATTTAAGGTATATATTAATTTTCTTTTTTTCATACCATCTTTCCAACAGCTACTTCTTTGCTTAGTATAATAGTTTCTGTTGCTATGTGTCAAATTACCATAAATCTGGTGATTTAAAACAACATCCACTTATTAGGTCATAGTTTTGTAAGTCAGAAATCTGGTATGCCATGTCTAAATTTTGATCAGAGTCTAATGGGCTGAAATTGAGGTATCTGCCAGTCCAAGTTTCCCTGGAAGTCTTTATGGAAAAAAATCTTACCATACTCACTCAGATTGTTGACAGAATTCATACCACAATTCCTTGATCTGTGGTATGAAGGTTCCAGCGAATGTGAGCGGGGGAATCCTTTCATTTTTTGTAGACCGCACATTCCTTCAACATGGAGAAATTCTTACATGTCAAATCTTCTGAGGTCTTCAATCTCTGACTGCCCTTTATGCAACTAGCGAGAGAAAACTCTCTTAAAAAGCTCATGTGAGTAAGTAGGCCTACCTGGATAATTTTTTTTATCTTAAGGTCAATTGATAGCAGACTTAATTACATCTGTAAAATCTCTTCCCATTAGTGTCCATGTTAGTATTTGATTGAATAATGGGGAAATGGTATGAGTACTCCAGAGGCGAAACTTAGGTCATCCTAGATTTCTTCTTACTACACTAGTTTTCTATGTAATTGAACCCATATTTTTTTACCTGTTACTTAAACTGTCCTTCAGTATGGTCAGAAACATCAGGCGTTATGTTACTTTCATCATCTTGAAGAAATATGAAATATTTTTATGTGCTTTAGTCTAGACTGGTTTTACTTTGTGCTTAGGCTTAGCTGTTATAATTGGATCCCTTTTTCACTGTCACTTAAAGGATTATTCTTGTTTTTTCTGTGGAATGCCTGTTTTCTATACCTCATTTTGCCATCTTGTTCAGTTTCTTCTTTGTGATGATGTCCATGAATGGGAGTGGTATTCTTGTAAAAGATAAACGGAGGTAAATTTTTTTGAGATTTTGCATATGTGAAAATGGTTTTATTCTATTTTCACAAAGTTCAGTAGTTTGGCTACTCATTTTGTGTGTGTGTGTTTAGTTTTTGCCTACTCAGAATTTTTATATAACAGCAGAATTCAATTCATACTACATAAATAGAGCACAGTTTTTCATATTGTACACAAAGTAGAGCCACACCATGTTTTCGTACATGTACCTAGGGTAATGATGTCCATCTCATTCTACCATCTTTCCTACCCCCATGTCCCTTTCTTTCCTTTCCTTCCCCTTTGCTCTTTCTAAGGTTTGTCTGTTCCTCCCATGCTCCCCTCCCCCCATCCCCACCATAAATCAGCATCTTTTTTTTTAACCTATAGTTATTTTCATGGGTTTAACATTCCATTTTATTTAAACTTTTTATACAAGTAAAAAAGATACATTATATGTATAAAACTTAATAATTTTCACAAAGTATACATATTTACATAACCAACCAAAAGGTAAGTTACATTGGCAGCACCCCAAGAGCCCTGTTTGTATGCCCATTACTCACTATGCTCCAAAAGGTAACCACTATCCTGCTTCCAACCTGACATTGAATTTTTCATGAATAGAATCATTCAGTAAGCATTTTTTTGTTTGCATGCTATATTTCACTTAGTATAATGTTTGTGAAAATTATCCGTGTTGTTGTGTGTAGCAATCGTTTGTTCATCTGCATTTCTAAACCCTATCCTTTTGGAGAAATGTGTCATAATTTCTCAATAATTCTATTTCCAAAGTTGTTTCCGATTTGGGCTATTAAAATACCATTGAAACAAACACTCTTGTATATGTTTTCTTTTTAATATTTATTTTTTAGTTGTAGTTTGACATAATACCTTTATTTTATTTTTAAATTCTCTAATTTGTTATATATGACAACAGAATACATTACAATTCATATAACACATATAGAGTGTGATTTTTCTTATCTCTGGTTGTATATAAAGTATATTCACACCATTTGTTTCTTCATACATGTACTTAGGGTAATGATGTCCATCACATTACACCATCTTTCCTACTCCAATGCCTCCTCTCTTCCCCTCCCACCCCTTTGCTCTATCTAGAGTTCATCTAATACTCCCTTGTTCCCCCTCCCAACCCCACTATGCATCAGCCTTCTTATATCAGAGAAAACATTCAGCATTTGTTTTGGGGGGATTGGCTTACTTCGCTTAGCATGATATTCATTTATCTGCAAATGCCATGATTTTTTTCTCTTTTATTGCTGAGTAATACTCCATTGTGTATATATACCACATTTTCTTTATCCATTCATCTACTAAGGGACAACTAGGTTGGTTCCACAATTTAGCTGTGAATTGTGCTGCTATAAACATGGATGTGGCTATTTTAAGTCCTTTGGGTATAAACCAAGGAGTAGGTGGTTCCATTCCCAGTTTTTCAAGGAATCTCCATACTGCTTTCCAGATTTGTTTCACCAATTTACAGTCCTGCCAGCAATGTAAGAGTGTGCCCTTTTCCCCACATCCTCACCATCACTTATTGTTGTTTGTATTCTTTTTTGTTTGTTTTTATTTTTGTTGTTTTTTTTTGTTTGTTTGTTTTGTATTCTTTTTAAGATTTTTTTAAAAAATGTTTATTTATTAGTTGTAGTTGGACATAATATGTTTATTTTATTTATTTATATGTGGTGCTGAAGATCCAACTCAAGGCCTTACATGCGTTAGGCGAGTGCTCTACTGCTGAGCCACAACCCCAACCCTGTTTGTGGGTTTTTTTTTTAATGTTTATTTTTTAGTTATAGGTGGACGCAATATTTTATTTTTTTGTGGTACTGAATATCGAACCCAGTGCCTCACGCATACTAGGCGAGTAATCTACCTCTGAGCCACAACCTCACCCCACCCCCCCCCCCCACCCCAGTTTGTATTCTTAATAGCTGCCATTCTGCTTGGAGTGAGATAAAATCTTACAGTAGTTTTGATTTGCATTTCTCTAATTGCTAGAGATGCTGAACATTTTTTCATCTATTTGTTGATTGATTGTATTTCATCTTAGAAGTGTCTGTTCAGTTGTTGGCTCATTTATTGACTGGGTTATTGTGTGTGTGTGTGTGTGTGTGTTAAGACTTTTGAGTTATTTATATATCCTAGAGATTAGTGCTGTCTCATGTGCCTGTGGTAAAAATTTGCTCCCATTCTGTAAGCTCTCTATTCACTTCACTGATTATTTCCTTTGCTGAGAAGATTTTGTGTTTGAATCCATCCCATTTATTGATTCTTGATTTTAATTCTTGCGCTATAGAAGTCTTATTAAGGTCAGGGCCTAATCCAGCCTGATGGAGATTTGGGCCTACTTTTTCTTATATTAGTTGCAGGGTCTCTGGCTTAATTCCTAGGTCCTTGATCCACTTTGAGTTGAGTTTTATGCATGGTAAGAGATAAGGGCTTAATTTCATTTTGTTGCGTATAGATTTCCAGTTTTCCTAGCACCATTTGTTAAAGAGGCTATTTTTTCTCCAATATATGTTTGCACCTTTGTGTAATATAAGAATATCTGTATTTATGTGGGTTTGTCTCTGTGTCCTCTATTCTGTACCATTGGTCTACAAGTTTAGTTTGGTGCCAGTACCATGCCATTTTTGTTACTGTCTTTCTGTAGTATAGTTTAAGGTCTGATATAGTGATGCTACCTGCTTCACTCTTCTTGCTAAGGACTGCTTTAGCTATTGTGGGTCTCTTATTTTCCCAAATGAATTTCATGACTGCTTTTTCTCTTTCTGTGAGGAATGTCATTGGAATTTTTATTGGAATTGCATTAAATCTTTATAGTGCTTTTGGTAGTATGGTCATATTGACAATATTAATTCTGCCTATCCAAGAACAAGGTAGATTTTTCCATCTTCTAAGGTCTTTTTTAATTTCTTTCTTTAGTGTTCTGTAGTTTTTATTGCAGAGGTCTTTCACCTCTTTCGTTAAGTTGATTCCCAGGTTTTTTTTTTTTTTTTTTTTGAGGCTATTGTAAATGGGGTAGTTTTCTTAATTTCTCTTTCAGAGAATTTGTCACTGATACACAGAAATGCCTTTGATTATGGATGTTGATTTTATATCCTGCTACTTTGCTAAATTCATTTATCAGTTCTAGAAGTTTTCTGGTGGACTTTTTTGGGAGTCTTCTATGTATAGAATCATGTCGTTGGCAAATAGTGATAGCTTGAGTTCTTCTTTTCCTTTTTGTATCCCTTTTATTTCTTTTGTCTAATTGCTCTAGAGTTTCAAGGACTATGTTAAATAGAAGTGGTGAAAGAGGGCATTCCTATCTTATTCCAGTTTTTAGAGGGAATTTTTCTCCATTTATAATGATGTTGGCCTTCGCCTTAGCATAGATAGCTTTTACAATGTTGAGATGTGTTCCTGTTATCCCTAGTTTTTCTACTGTTGTAACATGAAGTGGTGCTATATTTTGTCGAATGCTTTTTCTGCATTTATTAAGATGATCATATGATTCTTTAAGTCTGTTGATGTGATGAATTACATTTATTGATTTCTGTATGTTGAACCAACCTTGTATCCGTGCGATGAACCCCACTTGTTCTTGTTCGTGATGCACTGTCTTTTTGATACGTTTTTGTGTTCAATGTGCCAGAATTTTATTGAGAATTTTCACATCTATGTTCATTAGAAAGATTGGTCTGATGTTTTCTTTCTCTGATGTGTCTTTGTCTGGTTTTGGAATCAGGGTGATATTGGCCTCATAGAATGAGTTTGGAAGTGTTTTCTCTTTTATCATCCCGATTAAGTTTGGGCAAATCATATGACGCTAGAAATTTATTGATGCCTTTAATGTTTTCTATTTTATTGGAGTACAAATTTTTAAAATAATTTCTAATTATCTTCTGTATTTCTGTAGTATCTGTTTTGATATTTCTTTTTTCATCATGGATGTTAGTAATTTGAGGGAATATTTTTTTCTCTCTCCTCTTTGTTAGCATGGATAAGGGTTTATCAATTTTATTTATTTTTTTCAAAGAACCAACTTTTTATTTTAAGTTTTTAAGTTTTTTTTGTTGTTTCAATTTCATTGATTTTTAGCTCTAATTTTAATTATTTCCTTTCTTCTACTGCTTTTGGTGTTGATTTGTTCTTTTTCTAGGGCTTTGAGCTATATAACATTAGGTCATTTATTTGTTGACCTTTTCTTCTTTTAAGGAATGAACTCCATGCATTGAACTTTTCTCTTAGTACTGCCTTCATAGTATCCCAGAGATTTTGATATGTTGTATCAGTGTTATTTACCTCTAAGAATTTTTTTAATCTCTTCTTTGATGCCTTTTGCAATCCATTGTTCATTTAATATTATTTAGTCTCCAGGTGTTGGGAGTAGCTTTTGTTTTTTATTTTATCATTTGTTTTCAATTTTATTTCATTATGATCTAATATAATGCATGGTAGTATCCCTACTTTTTTGTATTTGCTAAGAGTGGCATAATATGGGTTGTATTTTAAAGAAGGATCCATGTGCTGCTGAGCAGAAAGTGATTTGCTTGTTGATGGATGAAATATTCTATATATGTCAGTTAAGCCTAAGTTACTGATTTTATTATTGAGTTTTATAGTTTCTTTGTTCAGCTTTTGTTTGGAAGATCTATCCAGTGGTGAAAGAGACGTGTTAAAATCATCCAGAATTATTGTGTTGTGGGCTATTTGACTCTTGAATTTGAGAAGAGTTTTTTTGATGAATGTAGATGGTCTATTGTTTGAGGCATATATATTTATAATTGTTATGTCTTGTTGGTGTATGGTTTCCTTAAGCAGTATGAAATGTCCTTATTTATCCCTTTTTATCAACTTTGGTTTGAAGTCTACTTTATTTGATATGAGGATGGAGACTCCTGCTTTTTTCCCGCAATCCATGTGAGTGGTATGTTTTTTTCACCTTCAGTCTGTGGATGTCTTTTCCTATGAGATGAGTCTCTTGGAGGCAGCATATTTTTGCATCTTTTTAAATCCCATGTGCCAGCCTATGTCTTTTGATTGGTGAGTTTAGGCCATTAACATTCAGGGTTATTATTGAGATATAATTTGTATTCCCAACCATTTTTGTTTATTTTTGGTATTTAACTTGACTTGGTCTCTCTTTTGATTAGATTTTCCTTTAGTGTAATACCTCCGTCTGCTGCTTTTCATTGTTTTTCATTTCCTCATGGAATATTTTGCCAAGGAAGTTCTGTAGTGCAAGGTTTTTTCTCATCAAATCTAAAGGTTAATTTTGCTGGATACAAGATTCTTTTTTTTTTTTAATATTTATTTTTTAGTTGTAGTTAGACACAATACCTTTATTTTGCTAATTTATTTATTTTTTTAATGTGGTGCTGAGGATCCAACCCAGGGTCTCTCACATGTGAGGCAAGCACTCTACCGCTGAGCCACAACCCCAGCCCTGGATACAAGATCTTGGTTGACATCCATTTTCTTACATAGCGTGGTATATGTTTTTCCAGGATCTTCTCGTTTTCAGGGTCTGGGTTGAAAAATCTGCAGAAAATTCCAGTTGGTTTCCCCCATATGTGATTTGATTCCTTTCTCTCATGGCTTTTAAGATTCTTTTCTTATTCTGTATGCTTGGCATTTTCATTATTATGTGCCTTGTTTGATGTGGATCTGTTGTGATTTTGGTCTTTGTCATCCTGTAAGCGTCCCATATTTGGTTTCCCAATTCATTCTTCATGGTTGGAAAGTTTTCTAATATTATTTCATTGAATAGATTCTTCATTCCTTTGGTTTGGAACTCTACACCTTCCTCTATTGCAATAACTCTTACATTTGGTCTTTTTATGTTATCTTTCTTGAATGTTTTGCTCATGGTTTCTTACCATCTTCATTGTGTGAACTACATTCTTGTCATGATTATAATTTTTCTTCATTGTCTGAGGTCCTGTCTTCCAAGTGGTCTAATCTTTTGGTGATACTTTCTATTGAGCTTTTAATTTGGTTTATTGTTTCTTTCATTTCGAGGATTTCTGTCCCCCACCCCCAGAACCTCTATCTCTTTGTTGAAGTAATCTTTTGCTTTCTGTATTTGCCTATATAGCTCTATCAAACTGATCTTTTGCTGCCTGTATTTGTTCTCTTATATCATCCTTTAATTTACAGAACATTTTAATTATGTACATCCTGAACTCCTTCTCTGTCATTTCTTCTGATATGCTAGTCATGCATTCTAATAATGTATTATCTTGATTTGTCCGAGGCACTTTTTTTCCTTGTTTTTTCATGTTGTTTGTGTGTCCTCCCTTCTAGCACCATGGATTGGAGGCATTTCTGTTTTTATCCTATAGGCTTATAGTGCCCCTTCAGGGTTCCAATACCTTTCCTTTGAGGGAAAGAACAATGTTAACAGATCCTAATACAAATATTATTCAACCTTAAACCTAATAGTTGTTAATAAGACGTTTACAGTTTTATCACAATATTACAGAAATGATGAGTTCATTTATTATCTACAATATAAACAGTAGGTTTGTAGAAAGGTTTACAGTTTCTGATGTGGACAAAGAACAGGAAGTGAGGTATAGGAAGAGATGTTGAAGGGGTAAGAGATGAGGAATAGAGTTATTATTTCTTCGGAAGTATGAGAGAGGAATCTAAAGAAGAAGGTTAGGAGCAGGAGAAGAGTGAGGAAGTGATTTTGAGGAGACAAGTAAGTGGGAAGACAATAGAGCACATAAAATAAACACGCAAATACTAAGAAAAATAAAAAACGTAAAAATAGGAGGTAAAAGAATATACAACACAACTGTAATATACTATTAAGACATCCCAGTCCTCGGTATCCTAATTTATGCAATGTATTTGGTTTCACAAATGTTGGGAATGTCAAGAGTGGCAGAATAGAGAGGGAGGAAAAAAGAAAAATAAATTTTAAAAGAAGAAGCAAAGACTGTTTTGGTTGGAGATCAGTATCTTTCCTGATTCCCTTCTCATTCAATAGGTGGGATTGTATGTTGTTTGCTGGTATCTCCACCCTCAGGATTGTGAAGGTTGGGAAGGAGGTTCCCACCTCAGGGTGGGAAGGTTGGTCTTAGACGTTCAGGGCACCTGGAAGTTGGGTATGGTACCATCTGTCCCCAGTGGGAGACTGCACCCCAAGGATCTCCTCTGGGGCTTGCTCGTGTGATGTGGGTGCCTGGTCTTCTTATATCACCTGTAGATCTCTCAGTTCCTGGTCTCTAAATTTAGTCTCTAAACTGTATCTTGCTCACCCTCTCCCTTTCTACTTCCTATTTGGGGATCTTTCTCTTAGCAGGGATTGTGGGTTGCGCTCTGTCTTTACACCTGTCTTAGAAGGCTGTTTTGTATTGGGCAGTCCTTGTGCTGGGGCGAGGGGTAGTTGGGGACTATCAGTACCTGCCCAGCCGGTGTTCTAAGCTGAGAGTTGCCCTAACTAAAGATGGCAATGAAGGTGTCCCAAGATGAAAGTGGATTCTTTCTATGATGGACTGTGGAGTTGGGGTTGGGAGGGCTGATAGGTGGCGTTCGGCGATGTATGTCATGAAGCTTTGTGTGGCTGTGGTCTCAATTTTAGAGATATTTTTCTTAATTCATGAATGTGTCATCACTTCTTCCCATTTATGGCAATTGTATGATCATCTTCTTTCTTTTTCTTTTTTTTCTAAGTTAATTTTATATATTTTTGTGCTAGGGATAGAACCTGGGGCCTCATGCATGCTAGGCAAGTACTCAGTCTCTGAGCTACATCCCTAGTCCATTTGTACCATTTGCAGTCTCATTACGATGTAGGTGTGTATTTATTCCATTGTTCTAGACACCTGGTGAACATTTCAGAATGAAACATATGTTAGAGGTTTAGATAAATGTATTGTATTTTGCTGATTATTTTTTCCATTTTATGGTTTTCTCTTCTCTCCAAACTTGTAATAACTTAGCTGATGGATATTCTGAATCAGTTCTCTACTTTTTTTTACTGCATATTTCCTGCTTTTTCTTGTCTTTGTGCTTTTATTTTACTTTCTGCAAGATTTTTCTCAATGTTATCTTTTAACCTTTCTATTATGCAATTCTTTTCTGGTCATATTTTAAAGTCTGTGACTTATATTTAGAAGAATCTTTTTGTTCATTTCATGTTTATTTTGTGAATGCAGTGTTTTATTATACCAAGGATGTTAAACTTTTCCAAACTTTAATTTCTTTTTGGTCTTGCTTTCTTTCAAGATGCTATTTTCTAATTGTTTTGTCTTATATTTTTCATATTAGATATTTTAATCATATTGTTTCATTCTTAGTTGCTCATTTCTATTTATTAATACTTTTTAGTTGTAGTTGGACACAGTACCTTTATTTTATTTATTTATTTTTATGTGGTGCTAAGGATTGAACCCAGTGCCTCACATGTGCCAGGCAAGCACTCTACTGCTGAGCTACATCTCCAGCCCTCGTTTCTATTTATTTACTTACTTTCCATCATGAAAAATTTGAAGCAGTATAATGCATCTTTAAACATCTTCCAAGTTCAAGATCTGTCAACAGGTTGTATAAATTTAAGAGTGGGTATTGAAAAGCTCAGTGGAGAGGGTGAGTTTCTGTCAGAAGCTTGAAAATGTGGGATTTCTTTTAGATTGATCTGTATTACATTCTGTGGGAAAGCAAGCCGTGTTAATATTTTAATATCTTTTCTCAGTGAAAGATCCCCCAATCTTCTGCCTATTAGTCTAATGTAATCTTCTTGTTTTATATCATCCCCAGCTCTTGATTACATGGAATTTTCTTGTCTTGAGAGTATTTTTTTTTACTCTTAGCAGAAAACAGTTTTATGCTAGTTCAAGAGAAGAGCCAGTTGTTTATCTTCTTGTTTATGTGAGATCTTGTTATCAAATTGCTTTTTTAAACACCTTCTAGAAGTTTTCTTATTATTAATACTTCTTCACTCATAGTCCCCCAAACACACATATATGCACAGACATAGATCTTTTCAAAATAACTGGCACTACCAGTTCCTGAGTCTTTTGGAAGATCAGTAATGTAAATCAGGCTGCTTCTTACCTTTGTTTTGTGAGGGTTTTTTGTTTTGTTTTGTTTTGTTTTTTTAACTCTTTAATTTGAGCCTTGGTTGCTTAGTTGTCTGAGTCAGTTACCACTTGTCTTTCTTTCCAGCATCCATATTAAATTACTTTTACTTTTCTAATTCTTTCTTTTTTTCTTATGGTTTTAAGTCCTTAAAAAAAAAGTCTGTATCTTTTTTAGTGTGTTTTAGGAGAGAACAGTAGTAAATGCTTGTCCTGAATCTGTCAGCTTTCTCCAGATAACTAGCATAGTGATTTTTCTGAGTTGTTTGGTGTAGTTAGAACATGATATACAGAACTTGTATATTGGATCAAGAAGGCTAAAATAATATCTTTTGAAGTTCAGAGGAAGGATTGTTACGATTTCTTACTTTCTTTCTTTTGTACTGAAGATTGGACCCTGAGGCATTGAGTCACATCTCCAGTGCTGCCTCGACCCCTCCCCCTCCTTTAAAATTTTATGTAGAGACAGGGTCTCCCTGAGTTGCTCAGGACCTTACTAAGTTTTTGAGGCTGGCTCTGAACTTGCAATCTTCCTGCCTTAACCTCCTGAGCCACTGGGGTGATTATTTTTATTTTAGAAAAGCTGTCAAAGCCTCACTGAGATTCTTAATTATGAAAAAGGATCTAGATAAGGGTGATGATAAGGATCTAGGTTCAATTTATGGAAAAGAGGGGGAGAGATTTAAAGAATATTAAAGAGGTAGGATTAAGGATTGTTTGGACATGAAGTAAAGTTAGGGATGAATCAGGAAGAGGATAGGATATAATTTATCACTAAGTTTAATGGTTCATGTCACTTGAATGCAGGAAGGAAATGTAGGAAGAGGAGCAATTTCTTTTTCTCTTTTCTTCTTTTCTTTTTTTTTGGTACTGGCTATTGAACCCAGGGTGCTCCGTCACTGAGCTACATTTGAGACAAGGTCTCACTAAATTACTTAGGGCCTCGCTGAGTTGTTTGTGGCTAGCCTTGAACTTGAGATCCTCCTGCCTCATCCTCCTGAGTCACTAATGAACAATTTTTTAGGAAGACAATGAGTTGGTTCAGTGTTAAGAGTTTGAGATTCCTTCTGGAAGATAATGTCCTATAGTCATTTGAGTGTCTGGAACTCAGAAAATTGGGTTGGAGGTAATAGATTTAGACATAATCAATGTGTTAATGGGATATGAGAAGAGAACCAAGGGCAGTACCCTGAGAAAGGTCAAATCTAAGGGGTACTGTTCCTGTTTTTTTCTTTAAAAAAATTATAGGTCACAGAAAGTTACAAAGTTAATTTCCTCTTATAAACTGATAAATTTATTTGAGATTTCATAATATGGTAGACAATATCTTATAGTTATTGTGGGTCTCTAGAGAGTTCACATTTTTAAAGCTTCATATCAGGGACTGGGACATCATTCAGTCTTTAGATTACAAGGTACTTAGATCTCTTAGTCTTTGACACAGTGTTTGTGTGTTCAGCAGTTATTTACCTTAGTTTTTCTAATGCTAGCATGTTTTGCTTATTTTAGTAGGCTATTGAGTAAATTTTAATTTCCCTGGGAACTTTTTAGTCTACTTGATAATCAAAATGAATTTGACTGTTTTTTTAAATATGTTTTTTTATTTATGTTCCATGAAAAGACTGAACTATGGGGAATGAAATTTAACTTAGTTCTAAGGCCCAGTATACTACTTTATTAGGTAATGGAATTTTTATAGTTCTCTTCCTTAGAAAACTCTTTAATAAGATCTTCTAAATTATTTTTGGTTAGAGAGAAAGCTAAACTTACAGTTAACACATTTAGCAATAAACTTTATGCATTTCTACTGAAAATGTATATGTCCCATAGATGATGATGAGGTGAAAGACAAATATTGCATGATCTTAATATATGAGTCAGAAAAAGTTGAACTAAAAGAAGCAGGAATTAGAGTGGTGTTTTCCAGGGGACAAGGAGGGGAGAAATGTTTTGAACAAAAGTATAAAATTTTAACTAGACAAAAGATTTAAATTAGATTTATTACATAGTGTGATGACTATAGTTAATAATGTACACTCTAAAATTGGAGGAAAAAAGAACTAAACTGAGGGTATATGACATCATAGGGGGAATATGTATATATTTTATGGCATTGTAATTATTTGGGGGATGGGGGTAACCTAGGATGGAATTCAGGAAGACTTGACCCCTGAGCTGCATCCCCAGACCAATTTTGTATTTTATTTAGAGACAGGGTCTCACTGAGTTGCTTAGGGTCTCACCATTCTCCTGCCTCAGTCTCCCAAGCTTCTGGGATTATAGGTGTGTGCCATTATAGGCGAGCATCACCATGCCTGGCTGGCATTGTAATTTTCTGTAAGCTGTATTATTATTTGCATTATTTCCTAAGTGAGTAGGTGTTAGTTAATTTGGTTTTCTTTCTGCCTTTATTAGAGTATAGAGATTATTATGGTTAAGAGATTGATTTGTAATCCTTTTTATTTTCTTCAGAAGTGTTTATAGTATGCTACACCAATGAACCCCCCTAAGATATCAGTAAGCATACTGGAATTTTAGATTAGACTTCTTTTTCATCTTTCATCTTTGTTTTCTTAGATTATTAAAAATAATTAACAAAAAGCCAAGGCATGTATATTTTTTTACTGCCATTAGGAAGTTGAATAGTATTTTTTGATTCTATTTGTAAACAGCTTTTAATAGTGCATATAATGAGAGCCATCCTCAAAAACTCTTGATTTATTCTTTACAAATTGATTTCAGATATGATAGGTAAATTTTTGGTGGGAGGGAGGGACCTTAGAGTGTCTTATCATAAGTTGTATTTATACTTCTCATAGGGATTAGGAGCAGACAGCAAGAACCTGTACCCTTTCCTGCTCCCAGTTATCCAACTGAGTACAGATGTTTCCCAGCCTCCACATGTCTATCTTCTGGAAGATGGTTTAGAATTATGGTAAGAGGAAAAACTTGATACCATTATTTTTTCCCTGGCCTTCCCTACTCTCATGCCAATAAAGTAAAGGTCATGTGTAAAAACACTGTAGCATTAAAAAAAATAAGAACATGAAATTGATTTCCCCAAATGGATAACATAACAGCTCCTTTTGGGGGGCAGATGCTATTCAGTATAGGTTTATAACAGACGAATCATCTACATTTCTTCTTTTGGAATTTGGCATGTAAAATGAGAATTGTGGTAACTTTCACAAATTAAAATTGTCTTAAAATTTCCAATCTATGAAATGTGATGGGGGGATATTGAGTTATTTCTCAACCTCTATCTTACCTTACTAAGTAAGTGCCGAAATATTATACCTCAGCCCAAAATGCTTATACTACATGTGTAGCATTAAAAGAATGAAGAAAAAACACAAATCCCTATTTCCGTGGCAGTTTAGTGCTATAAACATTTATTAGTTTACTGTGTATGTAAGCAGCTATTCTAGAAAATCCTTTTGCTTTATTAAACTCAGCTTAGTGATGGAAAAAGTTTCAGAGACAGTCTTTTAATGAATGATACGTGAAAGATTTAGAAATTCCGGTGTGTAAATTGACTACTGGAGTTAGTAGTCCTACTACTACTCCCTTTCCTCCTTTCTTTGTTAGTTTTGCTTAGTTGTCTAAGAATTAACAGTTTTGATTCTTAGAAATTGTTATAGGTACAAATTATAAATTACTGATCTTATATTAGAATAGTGAATGAATGATTTAAAAACTTAACTAGATAAATCCTTACTAATTTGTGATTTGGGTTCCTGATATTCTTTCCCAGTTTATGTTATTTGAACTGAAATGACAGGTAGATAGTTTGATTGTTAATTAGCATGTTGTTGAAATCTTTTATATTCATATTTTTATGTTTGTATAGGGTGGACCACTCTAGACCAGAGGTTGGTAAACATTTTTGGTAAAGGGCCAGATAGTAAATGTTTTAGGGTTTCCAGATCATATAGTCTCTGCTGGTCAAAGCCATCATAGACATTACATAAAAAAATGGACATGGCTGTGCTCCAACTAAAGATCATTCCCAGAAATAGAATATGGATTGGTTTTAGCCCATGACCTATAGGTTGCCAACCCTTGTTCTAGATTATAAATTAAAACATTAATTCTGGCACAAAATTACTTTTCATTACATATAGATACTATATGATGTTGAATGTTAGAAAATGTTAAAATTATGAAGAGCTAGATTCAGACTTGTCAGTATTAGACTTAGTGCGTTTATTAAAAGCATATAAGTTTTCAAAGAATTATGTAAACAAAGTATAATAACAATGCATTGCTCTGCTAATGGTAATTTCATTTTTCCTAGCCTTATGCAATTCATCATGAATAATGACTGAATATAAATTTTTTTTAAAACTTATTAAATTTATTACTAGTTAAGGTTCTCTAGATTAAAGAATCAGTGTACAAATTTAAATTTCTTTATATATTTCTCTAGAGCTCATATTTGGAACCAGACAGATATAGGTGCCAGTCTGTTTTAATACTGCATTCAGTTTGTAATGCTTTATTCAGTTTATCATTTGAATAAATCATCTGTGAATTTAGGAAAAATAATTAGTACTTTACATGGTTGTTGTGAGAATGAGATGTTTGCTAAAGTGGCTAGCTCTTTGTATATGGCATTTAAAGCCATATAAGATTGCATGGTAAGAGAAGTTTAGATAGAGAATATTCTGCTCAGGGCAGGATCCTGATGAACTTACAAGATTTTGTGGATAGAAGAGGAGTCATCTACTAAGACAGAGAAAGGAGGAGCCATCTAGAAAGACAGAGAAAGGCTATCTATTGATATAGTAGGAAACCAAAGCTAAGAGAGAATATCTATAATGAGGGAGTGGGCAGCTGTGGCAAATGTTTCTGATTCTCCTAATAAGGTAATAAAGAGAAGTGAATTTGTCCTCCTGGAGATGCCAGAAGGGTTTTCAGTGGCGAGATTGGAACAGGAATTAGAATGAGTAGGTTGAACAAGGAATTTGAAGTAAGTACTGAACACTGACAACTTGTTTGAGAATTTTTATTATAAAGAAGAGTCTAGAATGTAAGCCTGGAAATGTAAGATCTAGAAGAATGGGTGAGGCTTGACTGAGAGAGTGGGGTAATTGGAGGAGAAGGAAAGGGACAGAAGTCAGAACTCAATGGAGGAGTTGAATTTTGATAGCAGTTGCAATACTTCATGTTAACTGGAGGCAGGAAGGTAGATTTCCAAATTTTGTAGTTAGGTAATATAGGAATTTGTTCCATATAACAGACTTGTGTTTTTCAATCAAATATGAAACATGTTCATCAGCTGGGAGTTTTGGGCTGATGTAGGAGTATACACAGATATGAGAGAGATGTCGGGGAGGAAAGTTATAAAGTAGTTAAAAAAATGAGAATTGGAATTTATTATGGATAACCAATACCAGCTGATATTTATGGTCATGAATGTAAAGTGAAACTCGCAGACCAGTTACGTGATTTTTTTCATTGTTTCTTATTTTCCCCTAGAACCATTTCTCTAGAGATTTGTCAGAGAACCAGCTTTTTGCTTTTACTCTGTTGTTTATTTCCTCTTTCATTCTGCTCTTATGTTTATTATCTCCTCTTCCTACTTGCTGTAGTTTTTTCCTGTGTCATATAACTTATATCCTAAGAATCAACTCATGAGTTTTTAGTCTTATTTTTTCATTTTTCTAACAATATAAATTTGTAGCAATACTATAAATGATTTTAAGCAGAATTTTAAAAAGTATTTTACTTGAAAAGGTGTGTGTGTGTGTTTGTGTATGTGTGTGTGCACGTATGTGTGGCAATAAATGCTATATAAGCAATGTCTGCTATATACCATTAAATGCAGTATGATTTTCATCATTTAAAAACAAAAAGAACAAAACAATTTGATTGCTTTTTGCCATGTATTTAAGAGATTATATTTTTCTCTTAAAAGATAAAAATTCTTACAAAAGCCTTGGCTTCTTGAGAAAAACTTTATTTACTTGGATAAATTATAAAGTACTATTAAAAAAGTTTTTTTGTTAGTATTTTGCCTAATTTTCTTTTTTCTTGTATTTATAAATGAGCTGGTTCTGTGATCTATACATTATGGCATTGTTTTGTTTTATATTAGGGTTATTTTACTAGTCTAACAATTTTGAAAATTATTTTCTTTACACTGTAATGCTTTTTGTAATGTGCTGTTTATTCTTTGGACATTTTAAGAATTTACTAATAAACTTGAAATGGACCCAGGGTGGAGACCAGGGATTCATTTATAGCTTTTTTTCCCCCTTCATACTAAGGATTGAACTCAGGGCCACTAGACCACTGAGCCACATCTCCAGCTCTATTTTGTATTTTATTTAAAGACAGGTCTCACTGAGTTGTTTAGTGCCCCACTTTTGCTGAGGCAGGCTTTAAACTCAAGATCCTCCTGCCTCAGCCTCCTGAGCTGCTGGGATTACAAGTGTGTGCCACAGTGCCCAGCTCATTTACAGCTTTGATATCATCCTCTGTTATAAGTTTAAATATTTATTTTATTTATTTATTTGACTTTTAATTTTAGTTGTTTTTTTTTCAAAGTACATTTATTGAAATTGATCAAATTATTTTGTATGCATGTATGAATATGTTGCATGAATCCCACTATTATATACAGTTATGATGCTCTAATACAAACATTTAAAAATGATGTATATTTATTAAAGTACATTTTTCAGAGCTCCTTATGATTGAACTCTTAGATTTATAAATTGTTTCTGTCCTTTGAAATATTTTTGCTTCATATATTTTATTTCCTATATTTAATTGTGAATTTATAGGATTTCTTAATGTATAAGGCAAAAGGTTCATTTTTTTCATTTTTCTTATTAAATAATAAAATATTCAAAGCTGTGAAATTAGTATTGGAAATAGGTATATATTTCCCATATATTTGGATAGTCTTTTTTAAAAAAAATTTTTGTTGCTATCATTTCCGATTGTTTAGTGACTTCTTTGACCAAACATTGTATATTTTTGCTGTTATTAAAGTATATGATTCAGATATGAATTTGTTACATTACCTCTATAACAGGTGACTTATATGGTGTTTTGTTTTGTGGTGCTGTATGTCCAACCCAGGGCCTTTTGCATGTTAGGCAAGTGCTCTACTATTGAGCTATATTTTCCATTGTACATTGTGTGTGTGTGTGTGTGTGTGTGTGTGTGTTAAATCAATGTTAAGGACTAAACATCCATTTTTGTAATATGTCATTGCAGTGATGAGAGTGCCACTGATACAGAGTTTTACATGCATTTATTTTTTTTAACTTGTTAGTTATGTAGCTCATGTCATTATTTTGCTTTTTCTTCTTAATATTGATTTATTAAAAATACTCCAGTTGTCTTAGTGTTCATGGCTTAAACTTTTTGTTCTATATGTTCTAAAAATATGTTGCTTACTACAAAATTTTGTTATTTTTAGTAACTTTATGCATTGTTAAAAACATTGA
The DNA here is from genome assembly GCF_001458135.2 of Marmota marmota marmota. Classification (NCBI taxonomy): domain Eukaryota; kingdom Metazoa; phylum Chordata; class Mammalia; order Rodentia; family Sciuridae; genus Marmota; species Marmota marmota. The sequence goes on along the minus strand of NW_025999924.1, from coordinate 978,398 downwards.
ATTTAAAATTTGAAATATTTTCATGAAAAATATATGTATATGCAGTGATATTAGTCAAAATAGTCGTTGTCTTTTTTAATGGTAAAGAGTAGTGCTTTGAATTTTTTTTTGGGGGGGGGGTCTCATTTCTTCTCCCGTCTCGTCTTTATTAGTTGATTCTGAAGTCAAACACCTTGTCATTTTAAGTAGTTTAAATTCAGATTTTTCCCCCCCGCTTTTGAATAGCATGGTTTCTTCCATGAAAGCTAGCACAGAAAATAGAGTAACAACTTGAAAGGGAAAGTACAAGCCTCAGATAGTTTGGACCTGTTGACAAGGAAAGTCTGTTCATTGTGCTGTTTTTTTTTTTTTTTTTAGTAAATTAATTTCTGTTTATTTTATATATTTTATATATACTAAGTTGTACTAACAAGTTAAGCAAGTATCTGTCTCAAATTTCTCAGCCCCATTTATACCTTTTTCTTTTCTTGAAATTTTTTGTCTGATTTTAGGCATCCTCCTTAGGCAATTAGGCAAGCCTAATTTCCAGAAAAAACTCTATAGGGATTTGAACTGAAATGGTGTTAAACTGCTTAATTGTTTAACAGTGAGAATTGACATCTTTGTGATGGTGGATTTTTGTATCTGTGAGACATAACATCATCCAGTTATTTCTTAACTATTGATTTTTGGCATATAGAGAGTCCGTTGATGTTCATATATTGATAGTCTCTCTTATTCTTGTATCTTTTACTAACTTGCTTGGCATATTAGAGGCCCTTCATACGTAAACTGAATAATTATGGAGGTAGACAAGGTATTACAGTGTTTAGAGGCTTATTTCTGCTTTTCAAGAGGACAGTTTCAACATGTCATCATCGATAAGTATATTTACTATGAGTATTTGGTACTTTCTTGTGGAATTTCCTTTCTATTTATAATCAGGTAAGAATTTTTATAGCAATTACTATATTTAATAGTTTTTTTTTCTTTTTTGCTGCTATTATGATAATCATGGTTTTCTCCTTTAAGTTCTCTGGGGCTTAGGGGAGATAGATAAACCAGTCACACACTTCTGTGATAAACCATAATTTATATAATTTTTTATACATTGATTGTTGTAGATTGCTAAGGGTGTTAGATTGGCTTGTAATCGCACTTTGTTGTTTTAAGTTCATATTTAGAAAGTATTTAGCCTATCATTTTACTAATATTAGTCCATTTTCTTGTTGAAGGGGCATATAAATTACATGTCGCACAAGAGCATTTCAAGAAAATCAGAAAAACAAGAGAATTTTCCCCCTTTTCACCATATTAATCATGCTTTTGCTTTAAAATTATAATTTCATTATTATCCATACTTTAGTAAATACTTTCCTTACTATTATTGTTATATATGAAGAAATAATACTGCATAATCTACGCATAGGTATTTATTTTGAGGTATTTGCCAATTTTTGTAAATAGTTTTTATAACTGTATGTTTTATCTACTGTTTTATCCTTTAGAGAAAACTTTTTATATTCATATTATTGTATTAGTAGCATCAATGGGCATGAAAATGATTTAATCATCTGTGGTTTTCTACCTAGGTTAGTAACATTGGAGAATAGCCCATGTATTACACCAGAGTTGCTTCGTGTATTTCAGAATATGTCACCACTTCTTGGTAAGTGTTAAAGCATAAACTAATTAATATTTTTTAATTCAGCCATAATTTGGGGATATTGTAGCTAACTTTAAATCATACCTTCCATTATTCTTAAAAAGAGTCCCTGATGTTAAGAAATAAGGTGAATTGTGTTTTTAAGTTTCTACATTATTCTATATAACTTTTAAGAATAATAGGCATGGTGGTATGTACCTATAATCTCATCTAGTTTGGAGATTGAGGCAAGAAGATCACAAATTCAAAACCAGCCAGGGCAGCGTAGCAAGATCCTCTCTCAAGAACAAGAACAACAACAACACAAAAAAAAAGGCTGGGGATGTAGGTTAGTGTGGGTGTTTTCCTAGCAAGTGTTATACCCTGGATTTGATCCCCAGGACCAAAAACACAGGGAAAAAATTTTTTTAAAATATATAATTAAAATAGTATGTAGTAAAGTTACTTTTCTTATCCTAAGATTGTATCCAGCTTCTTTTTTTTTAAAACAGATAAAACATTTTTTATACACCTTTATTTTATTTATTCATTTTTATGTGGTGCCAAGGATTGAACCCAGTGTCTTGCACATGCTAGGCAAGCGTTCTACCACTGAGCCACAACCCCAGTCCCCTCTTTTTTTTTTTTTTTTTAAGTGTTGTTGGACTTTTGTTTTATTTATTTATTTATATGTGGTGCTAAGAATTAAACCCAGTGCCTCACATGCCAGGCAAGTGTGCTACCACTGGAGCCACAGTCACAGCCCAGTATAGCCATTTTGACAGTATCAATTCTGCCTATCAAAGAACATGGGAGGTCTTTCCGTCTTCTAAGGTCTTTTTCCATTTCTTTCTTTAGTGTTCTATAGTTTTCATTATAGAGGCCTTTCACCTCTTTTGTTAGATTGATTCCCAAGTATTTTTTATTCTTTTTGAAACTGTTGTGAATGGGATAGTTTTCCTAAATTCTTTTTTAGCAGAATCATCTTTGGAGTATAGGAATGCAGTTGATTTATGGGTGTTAATTTTGAATCCTGCTACTGTGCTGAACTCATTTATGAGTTCTACAAATCTTTTGTTACAGTTTTTGGGGTCTTAATATAGGATCATATTGTCGGCAAACTGATTATTTGAGCTCTTCTTTTCCTATTTGTATCCCTTTAATTTCTTTCTCTTACCAGATTGCTCTTGCTTGGTTTTCAAGGACTGTGTTGAATGGCAGTAGTGAAAGTAAACATCCTTGTCTTGTTCCTATTTTTAGAGGAAATGCCTTCAGTTTTTCTTTTTTCAGAATAATGTTGACCTTGGGTTTATTGTATATAGTCTTTACAATGTTGAGGTAAGTTTCTTCTATCCCTAGTTTTTCTAGTGTTTTAAACATGAATGGGTTTTATACTTTGTCAAATGTTTTTTCTGCATCTATTGTGATAATCATGGGATTCTTATTTTTAAGTCTATTTATATGGTGAATTGTATTTATTGGTTTCCGTATCTTGAACCAACTTTGCATCTCTGGGATAAAACTCACTTGATCATGTTGCACTGTCTTTTTAATGTGTTTTTGTATGCAGTTTGCCAATATTAACAATTTTTGCATCTATGTTCATAAAGGATATTGGTCTGAAGTTTTCTTTTTTTGATATGTCTTTTGTCTATTTTTGGCATTAATGATTCTGACTTCGTAGAATGAGTTTGGCAGAATTTCTTCCTTTTATATTTTGTGGAATAATTTGAGGAGAATTGGTATTAGTTCTTCTTGAAAGGTCTGTTAGAACTTGATGACTTGGACTTTTGTTTGTTGGAAGGCTTTTGATTACAGGTTCAATTTCGTTACTTAAGATTGATCTGTTTAAGTTTTCTATATCCTCCTGGTTAAGTTTGGGTAGGTCATATGTTTCTAGGAATGTGTCCATATTGTGGAGCTATTCTAAATAGGTCATTGGAATATGAATTTTCAAAATAGTTTCTGATGATCCTCTGGATTTTAGTAGTATAGGTGGTGATATGTCCTTTCTCATCTCAGTCTTTGAAAATTTCAGTTTTTACCCCCCTTTTTTGGTTAGTTTGCTAAGGGTTTAACAATATTAAAATGTCAAAAAACCAACTCTTTGTTTTGTTTATCTTTTGTAATTTTTTTAAATCTCAATTTCACTGATTTTGGCTCTGATTTTAATTATTTCCTGTCTTCTTCTAATTTTGTCGTTGGTACACCCCCACCCCAGGGCTTTAAGATGTAATGTTAAGTTATTTATTTGGTATCTTTCTGTTCTTTTAATGTCTGAGCTCAATGCTATGAACTTTCCTCCTAGAAAGGCCTTCATATTGTCTCAGAGATTTAGATATATTGTATCACTATTCTCATTTACCTCTAAGTATTTTTTTTTAATTTTTCCCTTGATTTCTTTTGCTAGCCATTCTTCATTTAAAAATATATTATTTAATCTCCAGGAATTAAGAGTGTTTTCTATTTTTTATCTTATTGTTGTTTTCTAATTTCATTCCATTATGATCTGATACAATGCAAGGTATTCTCCATTTTATGTATTTGCTAAGATTTTCTTTATGACCTAAAATACGGTCCATTTTAGAAAATGTCCCATGTTTTGTTGAGAGGAAAGTGCATTCAGTTATTGATGGATGAAATATTCTGTAGATATCTTAAGGCAATATCTTTGGCTATTTTTTTGTGGGGGGAGGTACCAGGGATTAAACTCAGGGGCACTCAACCACTGAACCACATACCCAGCCCTATTTTGTATTTTATTTAGAAACAGAGTCTCACTGAGTTGCTTAACACTTCACTTTTGCTGAGGCTGGTTTTGAACTCTTGATCCTGCTGCCTCAGCCTCCAGAGCTTCTGGGATTGTAGGCATGTGCCACTACAACCCCGCTTCTTAGTTATTTTTTGTTTGTGTGATATATGCAGTGATGAGAGAGGCATTTTAAACTCATCCAGTATACTGTATTGTGATCTATTTGATTCTTAATATTGAATAGTGTTTGTTTGATATACATAGATGCTCCAGTGTTTGGGGCATAAATATTTATGACCATTGTATCTTGGTGATGTGTGATTCCCTTAAGCAGTATGAAATGACCTTTTTGTCTCTTCTAATTAATTTGGCTTGAAGTCCACTTTATCTGATATGAGAATAATAACTCCTGCTTAGTTTCGAGATCTATGTGATGTGAATGCTGTTTTTTCCATCCTTTTACCTTCAATCTGTGGATGTCTTTGCCTGTGAGGTGAATCTCTTGCAGATAGCGTAATTTTGGGTCTTGTTTTTCAAACAAATCTGCCACCTGTGTCTTTTGATTAGAGTTTAGGTCATTTACATTCGGTAATATTGAGAGATTTTTTTTTTTTTTACTTCCTGCCATTTTGATTTATTTCTAATGTTTAAATTGGGTTTGCTTCTCCTTTGATTTACTGTTGTTCTAGTGCAATTTGTGTCTATGCTTGTTTCCATTTTTATTTTTTACTTCTTAAAATATTTAGTATGTTTTGTAGTACAGGCTTTCTAGTTATGAAGTTTTTAGCTTTTGTTTATTGTAAAAAATGTTTATTTCATCTTTAGTTCTAATACTTAATTTTGCTAGGTATAGTAATCTTGGTTGACAAGTATTTTCTTTCAGAGCTTGAGATAGATAAATAGATATAATTTTCTTAAGCATCTGGGTTGAGAAATCTGTTGAAATTCAAATTGGCTTACCTTTAGATGTCACCATACATTTTTCTCTTGCAGCTTTTAAGATTCTATCCTTTTTACATTAAAAAATTTTTATAATAATGTGTCTTGGAATGGATCTGTTGTGATTTTGTGTATTTGGTATCCTATATGTCTCCTGTATTTGACTTTCCATTTTATTCCTAAGGTTTGGAAAATTTCCTGATACTATTTCATTGAAAAGATTGTGCATTCTTTTAGTTTGTGTTTCAGAGCTTTCATCTATCCCCATGAATCTTAAATTTGGTCTTTTAATGTCATCCCACATTTCTTGAATATTCTGTTCATTGTCTCATAACATCTTTTTTCTTTGGTTGACTTCATTTTCAAGATTATATACTTTGTTTTCAGTCTCTCTTCAAAGTAGTCTAATCTATTGGTTATGCTTTCCATTGAAATTTGGATTTGGTTTATTGATTTCTTTATTTTGAGGATTTCTGCTTGGTTCTTTTTTGGAATATCTCTTTTTTTTTTGAAGTGATCTTTCACTTTCTATATTTTCTTTGTGATTTCACTCCTTACATTGTCTTTTAGCTCATGGAACAGCTTATCTATAAGTTTTTTTTTTTTTAATTATTTTTTAGTTGTAGTTGGACACAATACCATTATTTTAATGTGGTGCTGAGGATTGAACCCAGGGCCTCCCATGTGCTAGGTGAGCACTCTACCGCTGAGCCACAAGCCCAGCCCCAACTGTAAGCTTTTTAAATTCCTTCTTTGACATTTCCTCCATAGTCAAAAAGTCAGTTGTTGAAGCATTATGGGTTGTTTGGGATGGTTTGTTCCCTTGCTTTTTCATATTGTTTGTATGCCTACCCATCTGCTGGTATAGGTTTGGCTTTTTTTAAACGAAGGACTACTTTGTGAGTTGTTTTTTGTTTTTGTTTTTTCTTTAAGATCCCAGGGTTGGGTGAATATCCTGATGATGATGTATTAATTTAATGTTTGACCTCTGCTGATCCCAATATCAGCACTACTTTAATAAGAGATGGCCCTGAGCCCTATTTACTATGATCATTTTTCAACCAAGCCTCATTCTGTTCAACTTCATACGAACAAAATTTTTTTGCAGTTGTTCTCAAGTTTCTCAAATTCAGGTATAAACCTAAATTGAAGTTCTGGAACAGACCAAAAATTAGTTGTTGGGCTGAGGCTGTAGCTCATTGGTAGAGCAGCTGCCTCGCACACGTGAGGCACTGTGTTCAATCTTCAGCACCACATAAAAAAAAAAGTAAAATAAAGATATTTGTCCATCGACAATTTAAAAAAAATACTTAAAAAATTAATTGTTAAATCTGGTAAACTTGCCTTAAGTGGGGGCTAAAAGGAGGGAGGAAGAGAGATTGGGCAAATTGGAGAGGAAAAAAGAGGGTGGTGAAAGAGAGAAAGGGAAAGTAATAAGAAGGTAATTTTCACCAAGGTAAATTTTAGCTATTTCTTTTCAAATGCAAAGTAATAATTTTATTAAAATTGAATGTGACCAAATGATGGTGCATTGCAATTTTATATCTTCCTACATACAATAAGTATATCATAGAATATAGATTATTTATAATTATACAGATCAAAACATAACTCCACACTATCATCTATATCTGAAACTTGCCATACATTATTACAACTATATTCACTTCATGTACATTTGGATCAATTAAAAAAAATTTTTTTTTCATCCTGGAAATTCCATGTTTAATAACATTTTTTATATGTAGATTTTTTTATGGGGAGCAAATTTGAAGAACAAAGCCCAAGAATTGAATACCTGAACAAAATATAATACTTTGGGATTATAGTAGGGAACTTTTTTCATAAGTAAAATAGAATATTCAGTGACAGTGCAGTATACTGAGTAAATGCTCATTGAGTTCATTTAATCGTCAAAATATAATGATAAAATGATTCAGTCACATGTTATTTGCCATTTTATCACTAAAAATTTAGATTGAAATGAAAGGTTGGGTCAAATTATTTTCTGATTGTTTTTATCACTTTACTTAAACTGATTTGAACAATGAATTAATTTGTTCTTTATTTTGAAAATTATTGTTTTGGCAGAACTAAGTTCAGAAAATCTCAGAACCTGTTTTAAGATCATCAATGGCTATATCTTTTTATCATCAACAGAATTTTTACAGGTATGTTGGAGTAGTGTTTGTAAGAAATTAAGTAGTTATTATGTTCATTATTGTTATTATTGTTTATTATTGTCATTTCAAAATTTAAGATTATTTTGTTAATTTAATGGGGAAAAATTCACTGTGAGCATTCCCCACTGCAAGGAAGATGTGATACCTGCCGCTCCATTGTTATATAATGCAGGAACTGTGCTATTTAAATAAATATATCCTCATTTCTATAAAAATCAGTGTATCAATAAACTATTTTTGTGAGGCATAATCTTTTTTTCCTTAATCCTAAGACTTTTAGTTGAAAAACTTCATATGCTTAGACCTTTAGCATATACTTCTCAAATAGGTAATAATGAGTCTCAAAGTGAATTTATGCCTTTTTGATATTACAAATATATTCTTATATTGTCTTTGGATTGAATTTCAGACATATGCAGTGGGTCTTTGTCAGTCCTTTTGTGAGCTGTTAAAGGAAATTACTACAGAAGGTCAAGTTCAAGTGCTCAAGGTATTGTCATCTTTTGTCACCATCAGATGATTTAAAAAATTACCTGTTAAGTTTAATATCTCTGAATGTTTTGTGAAGTTGTACCTTCATTTGGTTGTGGTTGTTGGCAAGAAGAGTTGACGTAATTCTGAATGTGGTATTTTGTTTTAGCAATATTCATTTGGTTTAATCTCAAATTTGTACAGAAAGATCACTGGAAATCTTGTTAAAATGTAATTCTAGATCTTCAACAATCTCAGCTAATTGGGATGTTGCCTGTTCTGAGAATTCATTTTGTGTTGCAAGGTTTTAAAAACCAACTTTGTCTGAAGACTGTCTTCAGTTTGTTAGCCTACTTTTGGGTCAGATTTTTCACTGTATAATTTGGTAGTTTTAATTTCATTTAGGTGTTGAAGTTAGAGTATTAAGTTTGTTGAGGTTATGTATAATTAATAACCAAAAGCCTCAAAGTTATATATTATCTTTATGTAGTATATCTATGTTAAAGATATAGTGTTAAATATATATTATTTATTTACATGTAAACAAATACATGCATAAATCTGTATTAAAACTTACCTTTACATGTGCATATTATACATACATATTTTATGTATAGACTTTGAGAGAAGGTGTAGCTGTTGAATTTCTAATTTCTTAGTTTGTTCTAAGTCAGATATGAGTTGACTTCTGGCCTTTTGGATGGTTCATGCCTGTAATATTAGCGACCTGGAAGTCTGATGACGCAGGAGGATCACAAGTTTGAGGTCGTCCTCAGTCATTTATTCTGTAGGTTAAGAATCAGCAAATTTTTCTATTAAGAACCAGGTAGTAAAGATTTTAGGTTTTATGGGTCATACAATCTTTGTCTCAACTAATTCAAGCTTGTTATGGTAGTATGCATGTAATCATAGATGATATGTAAATGAATGACTATGGCTATGTCTCAGTAATGACCTTGTTTACAAAATCCTGCAGTGGAGTTTGGTCCATGGGCCTAAATTTGCCAACTTCTGGTATTTGGTTGTTAATACTCTTTTCTGCTAGGCCTAGGTGATAAGAAAATGTCAATTCCTACTCTTAAGTAATTCAGTTTTAGGGGGAAGAGGAGACAGGTAAACAACTGCTCAGTATTCAGTGTTATATAAAATTAGTGAGTTTGAATCAGAAGCATCTCAAAATCACCTGATGGACTTCTTGAAAATTTAGGTAGAACACAGGACATAATAGTTTTTTTTTGTTGTTGTTTTTCAAAAAGTTTCTCATGTGATTTTTGTAAGTACTTCTTGGTAGGAATCATTGTTAACTGTTTATATCACTCTAAGAATATAGAAGTGGTCACTTAACTCAGCATTTTGCAGAGAACTGTTTTTTAGGAAGAAGGATTTAAAATGTGAGCTGAGTTTTTAAAAGTTGTAGGGGTCACTACTGCCAGAATAAAACATAATTATTTGCTAATTCAGGCAACCCTAAGAAGTATGAATAAGACTAATAAAATGTGTAATACTACACAGAAGTGAATAAGACTAAGGACAGAGAAAATACTGTAGGATTCTCTGTTCAGGGTGGGGATAATGATGTTATTTAAAACACTTTTAGTTCTTGTTAACTGGAGTTATATTTCAGCTTAACTGAAGCGTTAATTTAAAAATTTTTGAGAAAAGGAAGGTTCTTGAGGAGATCATTAAGGACTATCTTGATATCCTAGGGATATATAGCAAAGTACATGACAACTTTGGTAGTTTAAAACATCAGAAATTTTACCTATAATGTTTATTAATTTTATCATTCAAAGTCAAGCTGTAGATAGGGCCCATACTATCTCTGTAAAGACCCCAGGAAAATCAATTTCAAGTGTATCTCTTAGTTTCTGGTGATCATTGGCAATTTTTTTTTTTTTTTTTTTTTTTTTTTTTTTTTTTTTTTTT
>NW_025999924.1:864732-967007 GCF_001458135.2 Marmota marmota marmota | reverse complement strand
ATATATATATATATATATATATATATATATATATATATATATATTTTCTAGTTTTCGGCAGACACAACATCTTTGTTTGTATGTGGTGCTAAGGATTGAACCCGGGCCGCACGCATGCCAGGCAAGCGCGCTACCGCTTGAGCCATCCCCAGCCCATCTGTATAGAAAGTTAATCAAGAGTTTTCTATAACTTAGTTTAGAACAACTAGATACTAAAAGATTTCTTTAAAAAGCTATAGTCTGTCTCCCCTAGCCAGACATTTCTCCTTGCTCAGAGGTGACCACTTGTATTGCTTTGAGCTGATGTGTATGTGACTTTGTGTCTTTAATTAATACCTTTGCATTGTTCCCTCATGACATTTATTGACTTTGCACCTCCTCTTTATTTTCGTCTTCAAAAAGTTGTGTTCTTGTTACATCAAATTTTTTGTGTTTTTTAAATTTGTTCTTTTTTAAATAATACATGACAATAGAATGTATTTTGACATATTATACATACATGGAGCATAACTTACTTTAATTAGGATCCCATTCTTAAGGTTTTACATGATGTAAAGTTACACAATATTCTACATCAGGTCGTGTATTTATATATAAGGAAAGGAAAGTTATGTCCAATTCATTCTACTGTCTCCTATTCCCATCTTTTACATCAGTTTTTAATGTTTACTTTAAAATTCATATATATATGAATTTTAAAGTATATATATATATATTTATTTTCAGAGCTGAAATGTGTAGTTAGCTGTAATTACTTCTTTTTCTGTATAATGTTTTTGTAGTTTCTGAAATTAGTAATTATCTTTTTTGGTATAAGATTTTGTATATACTAAACTCTCTGACATGTCTTAGCTCAATGTTTAAACACATCAGGTGTTCTATTATTCAGTTTTCAAGAAGTTTCTTCCAGAGCCATACTGACTCTCTACTCCCAGCTCCCTTCTTTTCCGGGATTATAGTTTTTCTTATATGTAGTGTTCTGTAGTTTTACGATTATGTTCCTAATGTGGCTTATAAGTTTTTATTTCTGGTATTGATGGCATTTTACTCTAGAAGAAATCTGTTTTAGACCTTTACAGAAAATACACTATGTTTCTCTCCTGAAGCAGTAGTGGGTTGCCCAGATGTGAGAAGTTCATCTTTCTGGGGATCAAACCTGTAGGCAAGTGCTCTACAGCTGAACCATATCTCTTGCCCACACTCTTTATTTCTTAAATAGACTTTCAACCAGTCATCTTCTTTCTTGTCTTTATTTTCAGTCCTTGTTTTCTTTCTTCCAATTTTTAGCTCCCCATTTCTCTTTTCTAAAAGTTTGTGGTTCTACTAATTCCTGTGTTTTCAAGGAGAGAGAAAAGATATATGAGGTGAATTTGATTGCTTCTCAGCTTTCTCTATTGCCATCTTAGGACTCGGCTCTCTCTGATCTGATAAGTCAATTTCCTCTTTAATTCTTCTCTCCTGCTTTCATCTTTCATCCCCTTCATGTTCTTAAACTTATGTCCCCATGCCTCGAACATCTTTTTACAATAAATACTACAATTTTTTACAAAAATACTACAATAGTTTTACTGAGGTTTCAGAAGGAAGGAAGGAAGGAAGGGAGGGAGGGAGGGACATTAAATGAGTATTAAACAATCAACATATAGCCTTATTTTTCACTCACAGGTAAATAGAGTGTCTAGTGACATCTACCTCTGATACTCTGCCTACTAGTCTACATATTTTCCTAGTTTGTCTCTTTTCTTTCTAGACCTAATTTTTTTTAAATAAAATTTATTGAGGTCAGATTTAATTCTTTTGAATCTTATCTCCTCTCTCAGGATTTGGTATCTTATTCCTGGATCACTTCTTAGATGATATAGTGCTTGGGCCACAGAAAGTTATATATTTTAATATTCTGGGTGGCATTCCCTTCACTTCTGACTCCAAATTAAAGAACATTGTCAACCATTTGTGCTACTTGCTTACCTTGGGAATGTTTAGAAATGCTGGTCATGTTTTTGACTGTATAGTATTTGGAGCACACTGTTATCACTTAATGAGCAGGGCCACTGGAGGGGCTAAAACCTCTTTAGTGCATGGAATAGTTATGCAGGGTAGTAGTGATCTTGAAAAGCTCTGCTGGAAGTCACAAAGGAAACCTGGCTCTGCTCTGAGGGTAGTACTTCTCAGCCCTTGTCTGTTTTCATTCCCACCGCATAAGTTGGGCTGGAAAGATAGGGTAGAAGTCCTTCTTGGTCCTCATTGCTGCTTCCTGACCCCTGTCTTCCTTACTCTGAAAAAAAATAAAAATAAAAGCAACAAACAGAAAAAAAATTGTACCCCACTTTGAATTTGATACCTACCCATTTTCGTTACAGAGGGAACATCTCACTATGAAAATAATTTTATTTCATGTATTTATATGAAAAGGTCATACAACTAATAATATTTAAAAGAAAAAATTTGATTTCTAATTTAATAAATATGTAGTATATATACAACCTACCCCTTCAGCTTATGGATAAACTTTAATGTAGATTTATTTTTGGACTGTGAGAATTGATGTTAAACTTTGCCTTTCGCCATTAAAAACTGATGGTTTTTAAATGCCTTTCTGCCTCTATTAGTGCAACATTTTCTAAGGATTATTTGTTTAAAATGGAAGGGTAAGAATTATCTTAACAGCGTGCTACCTACATTATCACAGTGTGATATTATCAAATATAATTCTGTGCAAGATTTTTAGATGTGTCTAAATATTATATACCTTTTTAAATTGAATTGCAGTTTTTAATAGATCATTTTGTAAAAGTGTATCTAATGCCAGGATATAGCATACCTCATGTACTTATATGTTTTCTCAAATTATGTGTATGATATTTAATGTAGTACTTTTTCTTTTCTGTGTTTTAAACGAAGCAAATGACTTGCAACATTGAATTTACCAGTGTGCCTTTCTGATTTTTAGGTTGTGGAAAATGCCCTTAAAGTGAACCCAGTATTAGGTCCACAAATGTTTCAACCAATTTTACCCAGTGTTTTCAGGGGTATTATAGAAGGGGAGGTAAGATTTTTCTTAATCTTCTAAGGATAGTAATTGGACTCCATGGTTCTAGTTTTCATTTTTCTCCTTCATTGGAAAATCATTTCTTCCTCACTGATAAATGTAAAAGGAAAGCTTTTCTTATTTAGATCATATTAAATTAAGTGCATTTTCAGGATAGTTGTGCACCTTTAATTTTTTAAACTTTCCCACATAGACATCTTTTGACATCTCTTTCACTCATGTATATGTGTATTCACGCACAATGATTTGAAGTAGAGTAAAATTTAGTGACTTAATTCTAGTACCTTACTATTGAGAATATGGGGGGGGGAATAGTGCTAGTATTGTTATGGACTGAGTGTATGAAACTACAGGTATACCACTGATAAATAGTCTTTCTTTTTACTATACCTCAATATATGCATAATATATATCATCCATATAAATATATATAAATATTTTCCAGGTATTATGTATATCTGGTAATTTTGTGTGAACTCAGTCAATGTTGGCAGTTCATTCTAAAGAGAAGCAATATGAAGGAGAATTTTTTTTAATATTCCTGTTGACTGTTACCATATCAGTGATTGTTGATAATTGTACTTATAGCTTAACACAGTTTTTCATTTGCTGTATTTTAATTGTACAGAGGTATCCTGTAGTGATGTCCACATATCTTGGAGTTATGGGCCGGGTCCTACTACAAAATACTAGTTTTTTTTCTTCACTTCTTAATGAGATGGCACATAAATTTAATCAGGAGGTAAGAATTTTATGCAAACATTTATCCAAATATAAACTGAAAATAGTTGATGAAATAATGAGTCTTTATAATAAAGTTCTTTTGAAGCATTTAAATGTTTACATTTCTATCTTTTGGATATTTTTACCTGTTATTTGGGGTAAAAGAAAGAAAAAGAATTTAGTAAATTGCAATTTAAACTTTTACATTTTGATTTTGCTCAAAACAGGTGATTTTGTTCTGCTTAGCCATAGAACTTTCAGTTGTTTATGGTTACAGTCTTCCTTTACTGTTAAATAATCTGAAACAGAATTGTTTTGCATATATGTATATATTGTCTGTTTCATTCTTTCAACAAACTTGTTTTAATACCATGGATTGAGAAAGTTTCTGTCCTAAATATTATGAAAAATGGCCTTTTTAGTTAAGATTTATTAAACAATATCTTAACTGAAACCAACTACCAGGATAAAGATGTAGAGGATAGAGTGCATTTGATATCTCTAGAATTGAGACAATTTATGAAATATTTTGGTTTATCACTGAAACAAATATAACTAATTTCAGGAAATATATTCATAAAGGAAATACAAATTAGGAATTCCACCCAGCCTTTGTTGTTATGAATAGATAGTAAAGATTTTTTCATTAGTTTTTTTAATTGGATAGAGATAATATTACATAGTTATATAGTTAAAACAGTTTATATTCTTTTATGATTAATGGAATATGTGTCCATATTGGATAGGATGCATATTGCAGACCTTGAAATCAAATTGGATACTTGCACCTTAATTTTCTCTTCTACTTAGATGTGAAGTTATCACAGAGAGGACTTTAGTGTTACAATTCTTGAGGCTACTAGTTCTTGAAGTATCTGACAGTTGAAAAAATATTTAAAATATTTTTTTTTAATTCACCGTGGCATTTCAGGGTACACAGCGCACAGTTTACACTAAAGTATAAATAATGGTATATACTAATATGGGTTTTCTTGATTATTATAAATATTTTGTTGAAGCATTTCTTGGAAAAAATGTAAGAACACTAAAATACAAAAGAATGAGACTATAAGGTTCATTTTACGAGATCGAAGCCATGAGGTAGAGATTCTGGTATTAAATATACATTTTTAAAGGTGCTAAAAGTGGAAAAACATATATAAGGAAACCCTGCCGGGATTCTCTTTAAATCTACATGATAGTGCACTTGATTACATGTTACTTTGTGAGTCTAATTAATTGTATCAGTGTGGGAGGCGGTTTGGGCTGGGGTTGTGGCTCAGTGCTAGAGCACTTGCCCAGCATGTGTGAGGCACTGGGTTTGATTCTCAGCACCACATATAAATAAATAAAACTTTTAAAACTTAAAAAAGACATGAGAAAGGCAGCGGAGCACAACAGACACTAGTATGGCAATATGTAAATCAATGGGTGTGTAACTGATGTGATTCTGCAATCTGTGTATGGGGTGAAGGTGGGAGTTCATAACCCACTTGAATCAAAGTGTGGAATATGATATGTCAAGAAATTTGTAATGTTTTGAACAACCCACAATAAAAAATTTAAAAAAAAAAAAGACATTTATAATTGCAGGGGCTGACAAGTCTGATAAATAGAAACTGAAGCAGGATTTCTATGTTGCATTCTTGAGGCAGAATTTTTTTGGTTTTTTGTAAATAACTACATTTTTACTCTCAAGGCCTTCAACTAATTGGCTGAAGCCCACCCACATTATCTAGTATAGTCTCTTCATTGTAAGTTACCTCATTGTAAACCTTAATGACATCTACAGAATACCTTTTCAGCAAAAGCTAGTTTAGCCTTGGACCAAATAAATGAGCAACTTAGCCTAGCTGATTCATCACATAAAATTAATTACCACATGATTCTACATTATGTTGTTTTCATTTAGAGAATAACTGTCCTAGGATATATTGTTTGTTTTCCTTTGAAATTCTGCAATTTTAGCTTACAACCTGCTTGTCCTTTCCTCTGAAAGTAGTAGCAAATCAGTCTGGCAAATTATAGAATGTTAATAATAATCATCCAACTGAATAAGTACCAGTTGATAATTTTGAGAAATATATGTACTTTTTAGTGTACTAGGAAGTATGTATTTATTGGTGATTTATTAAATTATTAAAGTCATCATTGGCCACATACAGATTTTTAATAAATCTCTTTAGCTCTCAGGATTTATTAGAGTCAATTTCTGGTTTTGCTAAATTATTCCTTTCCAGGTTAAGGCATACCCCAAAATCAGATATTGCAGTTCTGTGGTTTGCTATAATTGAACTTTAACTAAGATTTAGGAAGTTTTAGCCTTTAACAGTACTTATCCATGAGTAAATAGAATTTCAAATATTTTGAGATGCTGCCTTTTTTTTTTTTTTCCTTTTCTTTTTTCAGATGGACCAGCTTTTAGGAAACATGATTGAAATGTGGGTTGATCGAATGGACAACATTACGCAGCCTGAAAGAAGAAAGCTTTCAGCTTTGGCTTTGCTTTCTCTTCTGCCATCTGATAATAGGTAAGAAAATGTTTTCTTAAAATTGTTTTTTTAAAAAAAACATCAAATGTAAACTCAAATTTTCGGCCATCAATAGTGTCTTGTGTTTCTGGGCAGTATTGTTTTTATGAGTGTAGATGATAATTTTAGCAGTAGATAATGATGTGAAAAGTACTGATCTAGAAAGGAGAAAATGGAACACGTTTTTTTGTTCTTGTTTTGGCTTTTTTTTTTTTTTTTTTGGATATTGGGGATTGAAGGAGGTGAGGGAGTGGGAGTTTAACCACTGAGCCACATTCCCAGCCCTTTTTATTGTTTTATTTTGAGATAGGGTCTGACTAAGTTGCTTGGGGCCTTGCTAAGTTGTGTGAGGCTGGCCTGGAACTTGTGATCCTCCTACCTCAGCTTCCTCGTTTCATGGGATTACAGGCGTGTGCCACCAATCTCAGCTGGAACATGTGTTTTTGAGCAATGTGGGCTCTAGGTTAAGTTGGTTATATTTATTTCCCAGTTCATTTCATCCTTGTATGAATTTCCATTTTTTATTAATGACCAGATTTAATTAGTCTTATTTTAGGTCCTCTTTTTACAGAGTTGTATTAAACATCTAGTACTTCAAAGTCACTTTATAAAGCAGGTTATAGAGTATGGTAATTCAAAAGTATTATTAAATAATTTTGTTGGCTTTTAATTTGTAATATCTAGAGAAGTTTACAAGTTGTTTTTTTTTTCTCCTTAAGTAGATGAAGTCATTATGCTATACTTACAGACATGGTAAAAATTCTCAATTGTATAAAGCAAATACAAAGTGTGTTGATTTGGACATATAAATAAGAATATTTATTGTCTTTGTGGTGTTTTGTTTTTGTGGTACTAGAGATTGCTTTATTCCCAACCGATATACACAGCCCTTTTTATATTTTTTTTCTTTTTTTTAAAATTTTTATTTATTTTTTTTTAGTTATACATGACAGTAGAATGCATTTTGATATATAATACATACATGGAATGTACATACATCAATTATATTGTCTATTCTGCTGCCCTTCCTATCCTCCCTATTTATATTTTATTTTGATACATTGCTTTGCTCAGTTGCTGAGGCTGGCCTCAAACTTGGCAATCTTCTGCCTCAAACTCCCAAGTAGCTTGGATTATGGGCAGGTACCACTGAGCTCAGCTGATTATCTCCTTTTTAACAAAAACAAACAAGTGCTTAAAAATGTTAAGTAACATTTCCAAGGTAAGAGATCTAGCAAGCATAGGCCAAATCTGAACTGGGACATCTTAATTCCCAGACTTGTGCTTTTAACTACCAGTTGATATTGCATCCCAGGTGAGCATACACAAAACAAAAGCTTGCCTCCCTGTGAAATTCAGTGGTCTGATATAATTTTTGGAAACAAATTTAAGTGATCTCTATTTTAACTCATTACTGTTTCTCTTGGAAGGAAAAAATAACAACTTGAGAATTATTCAGGCTTTTTGTATTGAAATGTTACAGAATTCAGTCCTTGGCAGTAGTTAGTGCTCTGTAAAGGTTTGTTAAATAAAGTAATGAATGGAAAAATCCCTAAAGTTAATAAAGAGTTTTGTCTAGCATAAATAAAGTATTGAGATTATTAAGAAGAGGCTAGAAATGGCACAGATTAGGAGTTATAAAAATATATCTAATTTGATAAAAGGATGTTTGTTTTACATATTTCATGAGAATACTACTTGAGATATATGTTTATGTGAACACTATTCTTGTTACAACTTCTTTGTCACTTTCTGAGCATGATACCATCTTTTGTTTTTAATTGTTCAGTGAAGCTTCCAGTATCCTTTTTGTTGGAATAATTTCCAAATTTCTCTCCATTGTTTTAGGTCTTTTATTTATACATAGAGGGAATAATCTTTTCTTCAGCTAATTTTCATATGAAAGTAATATACAGATTTTTATTTATATATGCCTTTGTTTAATGTTTTCCAAAGAATATTCCTTAAAAGGCATAAATTAAACAAAAGCTAATACTTATAGAAGAGAATGATAATACTCAAACTTTTTTATAAAAAAAATTGCTCTCTAAAATGGCAAATCATCCTTCAACTTCAAAAACACTTTCATATAATCGAGTTCTAAGAATTTCAAATGAAAGTGTTCTTTTTGAGACCAACTGCTCTAAGAACTTTTCTAGATTCAAGGAAGTCACCAATATTTAACATAAGGTAGTTGAATAATTCAAAAAGGATTTGCAAAAAATCAGCTGGATGTTTATATCTGATGGCTTGCTTGCAGGAGGAACTGCATCATAATCTTCTGGGTAGCAGATTTACCAAGCTTGCTTAGATTGGATACTCATTTTCCTCTATAATTCTCATATATCTTAAAAATAACATGTATTATCAGCATTTAGAAATGCATCATAACTTAAGGATTTTCAAAGTCATTTTGTATTTATAATTTTGAACACATTAGGTTAGTAGAATCAAAGTAAAAGTTATTTTCCAAAGAATAGCATTTTGGTATAATTTACAGTTAATTATGAACATGTTTTATGTGAATTTTATATTATTATGACCTTTCCTAAGTGAGTATTTAATATGCTAGAATTTTATTTTCATCTTTTCAAACAGTGAGTCTGTTGTAATATTTTATCTGTAAATCCTTAGTCTCAAGATTTTAGTACTTTTTCTACTGTACAAATTAGCTCTTATATTTTTGTATGTCTTTCTCACACACATGGACAGACACACCCAGAAGTCTTAGTAACATTTTATTTGGTAAATTCACCCACTTAAAATTAATCCAGTTTTTTTAGTATATTTACAGTTGCCCAATCATTGCCACAATTTATTCTTCACTCCAAAAAGAAATAATGTACCCTTTAGCAGTTACTTTTCATTTACTTATTTTCTCCAGCCCCTGGCAACCTCTAATTTACTTTCTGTTTATATAGATATGCCTATTCTGGACATTTCATATGAATGGGATCATATAATAGTGGTCTCTTAAGACTGGCTTCTTTGTCTTAGCATAATGTTTTCAAGGTTTATCCATATTGTAGCATGTATCATTGTTTTCTTTGATTGCTAAGTAATGTTCTGTTGGATAGATATATCACATTTTGTTCAACCATTCATCAAATGATGGACATTTGAGCTGTTTCTGTTTTAGGGCAGGTATTAATAATGCTATATGAACATTTGTACACAAGATTTTTTTGTGTGTGTGTGTGTGTATGTGTGTATAGATATGTGGTTTTAATTTCTCTTGGGTATTGATGATGATTGTGTTTATAATCTTTTGAAGAACTTCCAGATTGTTTTTCAAAGGGTCATTTTATAGTCCCACTAGCAATCTGTGAAGGTTTCATTTTCTCCATTCTGTGGCCAATACTTATTTTTTATTGTAACCTTGCTAGTGGGTATGAAGTAGTATTTCCTTGTCTTAGTTCATTTTCTGTCAGTATAACAAAATACCAAAGAATAGGGATTTCATAATGAATAGAGATTTGTTTAGCTTACAGTTTTATAGGCAGAAATTCCAAGATCTGGCACCCCCATCTGTTTGGCCTCTGGTGAAGACCTTGTGGCAGATGTCATCACAGTTGTGGAAGC
Organism: Marmota marmota marmota; assembly: GCF_001458135.2. NCBI lineage: Eukaryota > Metazoa > Chordata > Mammalia > Rodentia > Sciuridae > Marmota > Marmota marmota. The sequence goes on along the minus strand of NW_025999924.1, from coordinate 957,122 downwards.
ATGTGCCAAAAAGACCACGTGATGAGATAAGAAGCCAGAAAGATTCAGGGGCCAGGTTTACTCTTTTTTGTTGTTGTTGTAATTATAGATGGACAGCATGCTTTATTTTGTTTATTTTTATGTGGTGCTAAGGATTGAAACCAGTGCCTCACAATTGCTAGGCAAGCATTCTGCCACTGACCTATAGCCCCACCCCACCCCCAGGTTTACTCTTTTTTATAACAACTTGTTCTCATGGGAATTAACCAGGGTTCCTTAAGAAGTATGTTAATCTTTTCCAAGGGCAGCATCCTAATGATCACATTAGATCACACCTCTTTAAAACTTTTACCACTGTTTAGCATCACCCTACGAAGACCAGGTGTCCTACATGTGAACCTTTGGGGGAGACACACCATAACCAAACCTTAGCACTCAAGGTGGTAGAAACATCTTTTAAGTGATTCTGCTATATTATTACTCATCTTTGGGAAGTTTACTTGACACAGAGGCTTTTAATTATTAGTTGATAGATTATTGTTTATTTATTGATTGTTTTGGGTGCCATGAAATCGTAAGTATATGCCTCAGTGTTAAAAATCCTACTGTTCTTAAGTTTAAATCTTCCATCTTTTTTCACCTATGATTCTGAATGAGCGTTATATCTGTTTCTTTGACTATACATCTTTTATAGGATTTTAATTGGTATTGATAATTCATACTAACAATTCATAGAGGTTAGATTCTTTTGTTTATTGCTTTTATATAATCCATATTAAGAACTCAATGGATTTAGTTGCTTTTATTAATGTTACAGTAGCCATTGGTATTACTATATCATTTTGTACTGTAAGAAGGGAAATGCATGCATTTTCTATTTGTTTTATATATTGATGGATTCTTCCAAAGGAAGTTTGTTTACTTAAAGTAGTACCCAGTGTTCTTTCTGCAGTATTAGACTGGCTTTGCTGCATGGCAGTGTCATTTTCATAGGGACACTGAAATACTCTGTATATGTCCTGGCAAATAGAATTCCTCTCCTGGATGTAGCAGTTATAAAGGTAGGAATAATCTGTTATTCTGTAGGAGTGGAATTTGTGGTATGTTACAGGTTTCTCTGTTCTGACCGAATTTTTCAGTGAAATCACTTCATGCGCAGACACAGATGCACTGTTTTCCTCCTGTGGTCATTTTGTGTAAAGTTTCCATTTAAGGATTACATTTGTAAGGATTCTGTATATTGATACTTGGAAAAGCCAAAAGACTAATACTGCACTCTCAAAAACTATCTTTGCAAATCTAAATTCTAGACATTTTAGATCCAAGTATTTTAGTCTACCTCTGCCCCATTTTCATGGGTAAAGAAGAGAAGAAAGCAGAGAGGTTTGGTGGCAGAGACAACAAAGGAAATTTTACCTTATTATTCAGAAAGGATTCAAAAGATTTATGCCAGTGGTATTAAAGGATTAGTGGTAACTTTCAGATCTCTGTGGACCTTACTTTAATTGCTTTCGTGCTGTATTTATCAGAGTAGTTATAATGTTAAATGTAATTCTTTTGCAGTTCATTTTGGTTTTAATTTTCTATACCTTTGAAATACACAGCAGAACTACAATACTACCTGCTTCCTATTCTAATATCAACCCCAACATTCGAATATACCAAACCTCAGTATTTTTTAGTTGCTGTAATATGCTGGATCATCGTGCTATGCATTAAGGACACATTTCACTTCACCTTTAGGATCGATTATTATTCAGTGTACTCTAGCATCTTAAGACAATTCTGTTGCTTTATTTATGTCTTCAGTCTACTGTCCTCACTACTTAGAAAATGCTTATGAATTTGGGGTACATTCTCAGTGCTTTCCTCACATCTAAAAGCAGTGCCTTTTAATAGATAATCTAAAAGATTATCTTTTAGATCCTCTCAAAGTCAGCTAATATTGCAATTTTTGATTGTTTTCTGTTATGTGTGGAATTTTGTCCTTAGGGATTTGATTAAAAACAAAGAATTTGGAATTGTTTATTTTAACGATGCTTGGATCTATGAAACAGGTGTAATAATTGTACCCTACCTCATGGGCTGCTATAAGAATTACAGAGATAATATAGTCATCTCGGTATCCCTGGGGGATTGGTAACAATAGTCCCCCAGATACCAAAATCCATAGATGCTCAAGTCCTAAACCTATATAAAATAGTGTAATATTTGCATGTGACCTATATACATCCTCTTGTGTACTTTAAGTCATTTCTAGGTTATTTATGATGATGAATATAATGTAACTGCTCTGTAAATAGTTGTTATGCTATATTGTTTAAGAAATAATGACAATGTAAAAAAGTCTTAACATGTTTGGTACAGATGCAAACATCATACCCTGACTATGTAGTACATATATGGTCATAAGGCAAATCATGCACAAATAGCAAGTGCTGGAGAGAAACTGAGGGCCTGTGAAATGGTGGGGGGCTATAGCAGAGTGCCTGCACATCATTTCATTCCTGTGAATTCAGCATGGTGCTTAGTGTGTGTCATATTCAAAAAAATTTTTGCTTAGCAGAATTTTCTGAAAATTTTTTTTTCGGAATGTTTTTATAATCTGTAGTTGGTTGAATATATGAATACAGAACCCACAGACCAAAGAACCAAATATACCTGAAAAATATTGAGAACTCTTTTCAAGCCACAGAACAACTTAGTTGTTAAATTAACCTATGTCTGATCCAGCAGTAGCAAAAGGAATCAATCTTATATTCTCCTTATCTGCTTTCTCTGCTCCATTAACTCTTTCTGACTGTATATTCCTTTTTCAGGTGGAGAGTTGTAGGATTTTATATGTGGAATTTTTCTGAATGTGTAGGAGGCTGTTTTATAATACACAGTAGAAATTTGTGATATGTATAAGGGATTGATTATTGATTACTGGCTTTGGAATGAAAAAGGCTGTTTGATGCTTTTTTTTTTTTTTTTGCCTGCCAAAATAGCAGAGATAAATGATTGCTTCTTTAGCAGATCCAAGTTGTATAGATACAAGATAAGCCAGGTATGAAAAAGTTAGCAGAATGGGTTTTAAGAATTTGTTACCAATTTCCAGTTACAAAAAGGCATGTTTGTAGAATTCTTTTCCCACAGTTGTAAATCTGATCACTCTCAAGCCTGATAGATGTTATTGTTTGGAGCCCTGGAAGGCTTTGTAGTTGTTTATAAATACTTCTGGCAAGTTTTTATTAGATGCTTTTTAGCACTAGCTATTAGACATTCAATATTGTCTTAGGTGTTATTTAGATTAACTTTTACTTGGTGATGAATTTTCCTTCCACATTATCTCTGGATGTTCATTCAGCTTCCATTTAGATACTTTGCTAACAGGAAGTTCATGGTCTATTGAGCAGCAGCCCATATCATTGTAGGGCTTCTCTTTAGCAATAGCTATTTGTTAGAGAAGGGTCATCCTCAAAATGCTGACGGATTCCCAGATCTTTTCTCTTTACTTCAATATGCTATTCCCTTTATTCAACATGACCTTCATTCATATAGCTTTATCCATTTCATAATACTGTCTTTTGAGACAAGAAAATAATCAGTTTCACAAAGGTTATCCATAGTTTCTAGAGATTTACTCTGTCATGGACTTACTAAGTCATCTCTTAAACTTGTCAACATTTCCTTTTTTGTTCCTCCACTTCCCTCCCCATCCTTTTCTCTGTCACCGTCTCTTTCTCTCTTATTTAAAACTGTAAGGATCGTGATAAACTGGAAATTGGTAATATAGGCATAAATAAGAACCATTAATATGGAAAGTACATGCAGGAAAGGGCAATTCTAGTATAGTTCAGATCTGAAATTACAAACTCTCTCAGCAAAACTTAGATGATGGTGGATAATAGCACAGGTGGGAACACATAGTGTTAGAAACCCTCACCTCATGATCCAAAGCAAAAGAGAGAGGAAGTGACCAGCATACCATAGTCCCCTCCAATGACATGCCTTCAGTGACTTAAGACCTCCCACTAGATCCCACCTCTCAATAGCATTAAACTGGGGACTAATTTGTTAACCCAGGGCCCTTTGGAGGGTATTTATCCACACCATAGTAGATGCTGTGTATCTATATACAAGTAGATGATATATATTTAAAAGATGATAATAGGATAGTTCTTTTTTTATTTATTCAATCTCTTTCTTATAAGGGCAGAATCTAAATGGAAAAGAAATAAATGTGTATTGATACCTGAAGCATGAGACTGAAGACAAAAGTCTGTAAAAGATGGTTTAGTAGCAGGCATGAGAGCAAAACAATTCAATGGGTCGATTTCGTGGATGTAAATAGGGGGAAACCTGTTTAGGCAGGTAGTGTATGTATATCGGTAGGAATAAAAAGGGTTATGGGAAACCATTTTGATTTGCTAATTACAGAGCAAAATCAAAATATCAAAATTGAGATTGGAGAGTTTTATCACACAGTGGAAATCATATGAAGATTTAACAAAACATGTTAAAGAATTTAAAACTCATAAGACTGTGGTTTGCTGTGAAATAATAATACACAGTCAAAGCTCAGGGAAATCTACCTTCCAGTAAGTGTGAGAGGAAATCAGTAAACTTGAGTACTAATCTAAAATTTAATTGGCCAGTTTTGCCACTATGATCATAGCAAGGAAAATGAGGAGGTCTCAAATTCCTTCATTTTTCTCTGTTGATTTCTGGTCTTCTTTAGTCATGATCACTTGTCTCTGAGAGCAGATGAATGAACTCCTAGATGAAGGAAGAGATAAACTTCGTTTTGCTGGATGTTGAAATTTTTAATAAATCAATCTGAAAGTTATTGTGTACTATTTAGACACAGTCACTGTGTTGCAATCACTTCAGTTTTTTTCATTTTTTAGAATCTGAGAAATGCAAGATTTATTTTATTCTGTCTTTTCCTTTAATATAATTATCTAAAAATTATATGTGATATATATTACATATTTTATATGTATATATATATACACACACACATACATACATACACACACACATACATACATACATACACACACACACACACACACACAAAGATCTGAGTGTTTTTTGTCTGCTTTGGAAACTTCTGGAGTAGAAGATGGAATTATTATTCTGATCTTAGTATTTTGTGGTTTTCCTCCTTTACATTTTATTTTTATTTTAATGGATCTTTTCTCTGATATTTTCCCTCTTCGAGGTATGTGATGCAATTAAAAATCCATGGACAATGCTTTCTTTATTCTACTTTGTATTTTACTGAAAATACTAAACAAAATGGACTTGAGAAACGTAGCCCCTGCCTCTAATTCATCTTTTCTGTTACTCGTTGTGTTGTTTTCATTTTTCTTTTTGGGGAGAGTACGGTGGGGGGAGAGTGGTACTGAGGGTGGAATTGAATCCTGGGATACTCTCCTACTAATCTACATCCCCAGCCCTTTTTAATTTTTTTATTTTTATTTTGAGACAAGGTCTTGGTAAATGATAATCCTCTTGCTTCGTCTTCTTGAGTAAATGGTATTACAGGTGTTTACCGCTGCATCCAGTGTTTTATAGTTTCTTTGTTAATAAAATAGCAGTAATAATAGCCAGCCACAAAGGATAGTTGTGAGAATTGTAAATGATTTTGATTAAGATCTGTCATCCAGTATGTATCTCTGATTTTTTTGTAGTTACAGAAAGGTAGATCCCTGGGTATTGTATCAAATATTTAATATAAAAATAACTCATTATCTAAAGATTTAAATATCTGGTTGTAAAATGAAGCTGTTTTAATATCAAGAGAGCTACACTGATATTTTAAGTGTACTGTGACAGTATTTTGTTTTGTTTTTTCTGCTGTTGTGCATGCTAATCAAAGGATCTCCCACTAAACTACACCCCCATCCTGAAGAATATTAGTAATATTCATAAAAGTCAGAATTAGAAAACCTAAACAATCAGCTTTTTAAAAAATTTATAATTAAATCATATATAAACAATTTCTATTCAGTTCTGTAAATATATACTTTTTTTTTTTTTAATGGTACTAGAGATTGACTTCAGGGGTGCTCTATCACTGAGCTACATATATCCCCAGTCTTATTTTGAGACAGGATCTTGCTAAGTTGCCCAGTCTTGCCTTGAACTTGAGAGACTCCTGACTCAGCCTTCAGAGTAGTTGGGAGTATAGGCATGCATCACTGCACCCTGCTCAGGAGTATAAATCTTAACCTTAAAAGTTACATTAGAGACAGATTTATTTTGTTCTGAAAGATTCATACTAATTTAGATATATGTAAGGTGAAGTCCTTCACTCTTTCACACTGTGTCTTGTCTTGTGAATATAACCTATGTCAGTAATTTGGTATCCCTCTTGGAACCCATTGCATATGCCTTAATATATTAAGGTACTAATTGGCAGAGTGTTTTTTTGCACACAAAAATGTTTTGAAAAATTAGAAAAAGAGCACAGATATAATGTAACAGCACTCGTACTCACTATTCTAAATTTTTGGTTTTACCTGTTGATTTTAAAGGATTAGGGCATAAAGTTGAAATCTTCAGTATGCTGAGTATTAAAAAATGTATACGTGTATAACAAATTGAAACAAATAAATAAAAGTATAAAAATATTTTACATATTTAAAAAAAATTCTAAGAATCATTACCTCATTTACTTCTTACTTCAACTTGTTTTTTCCACTAATGATTATCTGTTGTTGATAGCTGGAGCCTATTGATATTTAGAATCTGAATATCTAAAGTTTGGCAAATCACCCTTTTTAAAAAAATTCTTATTTTTAAATTATGGGAGGATTTTACATGTATACATTAGAAAAACTCTAAATGCATTCTGAAAAATAAGTTCCTGAGATTTCCTTTCAACAATACTTTTGAAACACAGATAAAATTACTTCCTGTCTCTCAGTTTCCTGTATCCATGGCAACCTCTGTTTTACACACTGACTGTAGAGGAACCAATGTTAAGAGTGGTGTTTCCTGAGCAAACTGTGACTTTTAAAAAAAAGTGGAGGGCTGGAGGTCAGCAATGGCACAGAAAGAAATGGAGTTTAGAAATGTCGCTCCTCAGATTTAAAAAGAACCGTTACTTGACTCAGCTGAGTGTTAATAACGTGAATTTCCTGTTCTTGGTAAGATTTACTTAAATATAAATATTTTTATTTAAATATAAATATTTATTTATTTAAATATAGCCTTTAGCTGAATGAAAGATAATTTAGTTTGTGAAAAATTGTACTTTAAAGAGTTTGTTCTATAATGTATTTTCATTATAATTTATTTGCTGTTGGACTTTAAATTTGATAAAGGGACATGTATTCAAGACTGTGTTCTCTACATCATTTGTCACCTTTGTTAGGATCAGTTGTATTATTTTACATTAACTCAGCAAACATTTTACAGTTCATTAAACTTGAATTATCATTTTGTCAAAAAGTAGGTTAATGGCTTGGAGGTGTTAATTATTCTAGAACATATTCTAAACATTTATGATTTTACACTGTCACCCATAGTAAGAATCTGAATATCATAGTATTGGTGGTTGATCCTAATTAGAGTACAAAAGTTTTAGTATTACAAAACTTTTATTTTAAGAACTCTGATGATTTACAGTTTCACCTTCTCTTTTTATAGCCAATTCTGATATGAACAGAAAAATCAAGAACAGGGCTATGTGTGGATTACAGTTTTCTCTGCCTTGCCTACAACTATTTCTGCTTGTTACCTGTTATCTTGTATTATTATTTTGTAAAGAGATACTTGGATGTTCATCTGTTTGTCGGCTCTGCACTGGGAGACAAATAAACTGCCGTAACTTAGGCCTTTCAAGTATTCCTAAGAATTTTCCTGAAAGTACAGCTTTTCTGTATCTGACTGGAAATAATATATCTCATATAAGAGAAAGTGAGTTAACAGGACTTCATTCTCTTGTAGCATTGTATTTGGATAATTCTAGCATTCTGTATGTGTATCCAAAAGCCTTTGTTCAATTGGGAAGTCTTTGTTTTCTATATCTAAATAATAATTTAATAAAACACTTAGATCCAGGAATATTTAAGGGACTTTCAAATCTTCGTAGTTTACATTTACAGTCTAATCAAGTATCTTTTGTTCCTAGAGGAGTGTTTAATGATCTTATTTCAGTTCAGTATTTAAATCTACAGAGGAATCACCTCACTGTCCTCGGGAGTGCTACCTTTGTTGGGATGGCTGCTCTGCGGATACTTCACTTATCAAACAATAAAATAGTGAGGATATCAGATTCAGGCTTTCAACATCTTGGAAACCTTGATTGTTTATATCTAGAAAGTAATAATTTAACGAAAGTACCATCAAATGCTTTTGAAATACTTAAGAGTCTTAAAAGACTTTCTTTGTCTCATAACCCCATTGAAGCAATACAGCCCTTTGCATTTAAAGGACTTAACAACTTGGAGTATCTCCTCCTGAAAAATTCAAGCATTAAAAATGTTGCTAGGAATGGGTTTAATGGAATTAATAATCTTAAATATTTGATCTTAAGTCATAATTATTTACAAAATTTAAATTCTGGCACATTTAGCTTGTTAAAGAATTTAATTTATCTTAAGTTAGATAGAAACAGATTAATCAGCATTGATAATGATACATTTGAAAACATGGGAGCATCTTTGAAGATCCTTAATCTGTCCTTTAATAATCTTACAGACATACATCCAAGGGTCTTTATGCCATTGTCTTCACTGACTCATCTTCAGGCAAATTCTAATCCTTGGGAATGTAACTGCACACTTTTGGGCCTTCGAGACTGGCTAGCATCTTCCTCCATTACCCTAAACATCTATTGTCAGAATCCCCCATCCATGCGTGGCAGAGCATTGCGTTACATTAAATGGACTGACATTACAAATTGCATTCCGTCTTCAACAAATGTATCCAGACTTTGGGCTGTAAAACCTCTTCATGTTCATCACAAGACCACTGCATTAATGATGGCCTGGCATAAAGTATCCACAAATGGGAAACATTTGGAAAACATTGAGACTGAGAGCGTTACTTTCTGGGAACGAATTCGTACTTCACCTGCCAATAGGTTTTTTCAAGAAAATACCTTTGCTAATCCTTTAGAGACCACTGCAGTGCTGCCTGTGCAAATACAACTTACTTCTTCTGTTAACTTGAACTTGGAACAAAACAGTGCTCTACAGATTGATACTGCTTCAGTGTCAGGAAAGACATCTCTAATTTGTACCCAAGAAGTTGAGAAGTTGAATGAGGCTTTTGACATTCTGCTAACTTTTTTTATCTTAGCTTGTGTTTTAATCATTTTTTTGATCTACAAAGTTGTTCAATTTAAACAAAAACTAAAGGCACCAGAAAATTCAGAGGAAAATAGACTTGAATATTATAGCTTTTATCAGTCAGCAAGGTATAATGTAAGTGCCCCAGTTTGTAATACCTCCCCCAGTTCTCCAGAAAGCCCTGCTTTAGAGCAGATTCAACTTCATAAACAAATTGTTCCTGAAAGTGAGGCACAGGTCATTCTCTTTGAACATTCTACTTTATAACTCAGCTAAATTTTGGCAATAAGAAAATGACAGTGTCACACGGGGGCTGGGATTGTGGCTCAGTGGTAGAGCGCTCACCTAGCACATGCGAGGCCCTGGGTTCGATCCTAAGCACCACATAAAAATAAAATAAATAAAATAAAGATATTGTGTCTGACTACAACTAAGAAATAAATATTTAAAAAAATAAAAAAATAAAACCGAACTCTTTATAGAATTATATGCTTTATTTGGAAATATGAATTATATGAGTTTAGTGTTATTAAAATATGTAATTTTAATCATTGTGAATAGTGTATTTATTCAGCAGATATTTTCTTTGATAGATACTGTACAAAGTAATGTTAGTAGCTGACATTTCTGTGCACCAAGCACTATGTTAACTACTTCACATACTGTGTTTACGCTATAAACAATCTTAGAAGGTTATACTGTCCATATTGCAGGTAAGGAAACAATAGGCAGAGAGAGTTTAAGTAATTGTTCCAGGCTTTCACAGTTTGTGATACTCTTTCGGTCTGACTATAGCTGATGTTTTTAATTTCATACTATATTGCTGCGTAGGTGCTAGGATTATAATTATGAAAAAAAAAACAACATGGTTTCTATTCCTGGTAGAGCTTGAAATCTAGAGAATGTGAATAGTGGTCTGGGGTGGTGACTCAGTGGTAGAGCACCTGCCTAGCATGTGTGAGGCACTGGATTCGATTCTCAGCACCACTTATAAATAAATAAAATAATTTTATAATTTTATAAATAAAATAATTGTCTATTGACAATTTAAAAAGCTATTTTTTAAAAAAAGGAAATGTGCATAGTTATTGTATAATATGGTAAGTATTGTACTTGAAGAATGTTATTAGATTTAATATGTGAAGATTAGAGATGGCTTTTTGAGAAATGCATCAACAAAACTGGATCATGAGCTAGATGTAGTGTCACACACCTGTAATCTCAGTGGCTTGGGAGGCTGAGACAGAGGGAATGCAAGGTCAAAGCCAGCCTCAACAAAAGTGAGGCGCCAAATAAAATACAAAATAGGGCTGGAGATGTGGCTCAGTGGTCAAGTTCCCCGAGTTCAATCTCTGGTACCAAAACAAACAAAAAAACTCCCAAAAAACTGGATCATGAAGAATAAATAGAAATTAGGTGAGTAAAGAGAGCTAAATAACACTGAGTCTGAAGTAAAGAAAGAGGAAGAATGGTGCTTTTAAGGAACTAAAATTCAATGCAGTTAGAGTTGAATGCATGGAGGATAAGATCTGTGGGGGAGAGAGATCAAATGATACAGGCTATTTTAATATTTTATTCTGAGGTCAATTGGGAGCCATTGAGCATTTTAAACAGTGAAGACAGAATCTAAATCATTAATCCGGGGTAAAGGTGCTGGAGGCCTAGATCAATATAGTGGCAGCAAGGATGGATAGATAGATGGAGAACTTTGGATGTGAAATAATCTGCCTTGGCAATTATTGAGAGTGGTGGATGAGGGAAAAGCCAAAGCTGTTAGACATTTGGCTTAGGCTATTTTTTGCTCCTTTTACTGAGCTAAGGAAACAAGGGCAATGAAGATACAGGTGGAACAAGATAATTAGTTGTAGATAGATTAGGTTCATATTAAATGGCTAAGTGGAAATATCTAGCAAGCAGAAGTTCAGGATATAGGTATATTTGGTAAAGGCTAGTAGTGCCATCATCCAGTATACTGAAAGGAAATGATACACGCTTTACAGTAACCACAACCACTTAGACCATGATTTTGAGAGACAGGTAAGTGGGGAAAAATAAGGCTTTGTAGAAGATAATAAAGAGTTCCCAGGAACATTAGCCCCAATTGAGAATCTTTAATGTAGATGGTAATTGAAGTCATTCACTTAATGTAATCTTTTTCTCTGTTAGCATAATTTATACTTATGTAGTACTCTGTGGTATATTAAGCATATAGTAAGTGCCCACATTTACTATTAGTGATCTGAATGACAAATAGGCACTTACAAAATTTCTTCTTAAGCATATCTTAAATGATTGTTGTTCTTCTTTTGTCCAATTTTTATTTTTTGTTATTAAAAGTTAATACCATCCATATGAAATCAGTGTGAATCTAGAAGTGCCTAAACTAAGTGATGATTTTAGTTTATATTGTGAAATGGAAATAATTATAAGAAGGTGGGTGTTTTGTTGTCCAATGTACCTGAAGACATTGGCTCTCAACATCACCCTTAAGCCTTGTTAAAGCACAGTTTACTACTTGCCGCACCCTGGCCCCTTCCAGAGTTCCTGTTTTGGTAGGTGTAGAGTGGGCATGTGAGATTGCAATTTAACAAGTTTTTTGATGTTGCTAGTCTGAGGACCAGTTGTTGAGAGCCACTGCATTAAGATATTCAGAGAAAAACAGAAGCTGAGCGATGGTTTTCAGGTGCATTAGAAATTGGAAACACTGACCATCTCTGACTCCAGAATATTTTCAAAACATTGTTGTGCTGTTCTCTCCCTAACTTACAGCTTTGCCCTTATTTGTAATTTCAGCAGAAAATGTAAATTTATTTTAAATCTTTTTGTTTGTTTGTTTCTTTGTAAAAGAAAGTGATTTTTTTTAAATTTCAGCTTGAAAACTATTTTTTAATGATATATTTCTTTTCTTTGTTATATTCTCCCAGCTCCTACAATTCCAGTTTTTTTCTCCATTGCTAGTGATAGAAACCAGGGTGCAATACCACTGAACTACATCCCAAGCCCTGTTTACTTTTTATTGAGACAGGGTCTCACTAAGTTGCTGAGGCTGGCATTGAATTTGCAATCCTCCTGCCTCTATCTCCTGAGTTGCTGGGATTACAGGTGTGTACCACTGCACCTAACTTATTTTTCATTTAATTACTAAAAGTGATGTTTATTGGGAACAAATTCAAATAATACCAAAGCATATAAAGTGAAAGGTAAAAACCCTCTCTGTGCCCCCCCCATTCCTTATTACTTAAATCATATCCTCTTATTAAAGATGTTCAGGAACAACATAGCTGGCTATTTGATGTCAGGGAAAATCCATATAACAAAGTATTTATCTTGATCTTAAAATTTTCAAATTAAAGAGGGTTATTCAGTAAATTTATCCATTTTTGTTTTTTATATATAGCATTTAATTTAGACTAAGCTAAAAAACTCTAATTGTATTAATAATAATTTATATGTGGAGCTGTAATTATACCCAGTGATATTCATTCAATGTTCATTTCATACTTTGACAGCACGTAATCTCTTTCTAAAATAGTAGCTAGTTCACATTTTACCATTGTTTGATATTTTCAGTTTAAAAATTGAAGAGGTAGTTGAAGTTATTTGTGGAATTTTTGTGTTATGATTTCTGTATTTTACTGCTTCAAGATTTGAGCAGCTATGCCAGGTTTGGTGGCACATGCCTGTAATCCAAGCAATTCAGGAGGCTGAAGCAAAAGAATTGCAAGTCCAAAGTCAGCCTTAGCACTTTAGTGAGTCCCTGTCTCCAAATAAAAAGGGCTGGGGGTGTGGCTCAATGGTTGAGTGTCCCTGGATTCAATCCCTGGTTAAAAAAAAAAAAAAAATCAGCTAAGTTAAAACCAAATAAGAATCTAAATTAATATAGTTAGAGAAGCTTACCCTTCTTGGCTGGTGTGGTGGTCCATGTCTGTAATCCCAGTGACTAGGGAGCCTAAGGCAGGAGAATAGCAAGTTTGAGCCCAGCCTTGGCAACTTGGCAGGAGACCCTGTCTCAAAGTAAAAGGGCTGGGGCTACAACTCAATGGTAGAGCACTGCTGGATTCAACCCCTGTTCTGGGGGGAATGTAGGCAAAAAAGCTTACTCCTCTTTAGATGTCTGTATTTCTCTACCATTTATTACAAGTTCTTATCTCTACCACCTATTTATTTAAATTAGAGCTTCCAGGAATATACAGGCTGTAATTTCAAGTGATTTTATTTCAGTCTGGGGCACAATTACATATGCCTGTAATCCCAGCAGATCAGGGGGCTGAGGCAGGAGGATCTCTAGTTCTAGGCCAGCTTCAGCAACTTATAAATGTAAAAATGTCTCAAAAGTAAAAATGGGCTGAGGATGTGGCTCAATGGTTGTGTAATTTTTGGTTGTGTAATTTCCACCCCTGGGTTCAATCCCCGGCACCAAGTAAATAAATAAACAAACAAAATAATTGTGTTTCAAAAGGATTTTTTAAAATACAGAATACATTTTTCCCATTGATTATTATAAATGGTGGTAAAAATTTCAGGCAGTCTTTTTCCCATGTAACAAATGACAAGGATAGAACTCACTGCCATTTATTTACAGCACAAATTAAAATGTATGTAGTAACATAATTTTTTGTGGAATTTCAAAAAACCATCTTTTACTTCTGGAGTAACTGAGAACTTGTAACATCTTCCTATCAGAACCATTTGGCAATAATTGTTGGTGAGGGCTTCAGTGGTGTGAGATAGGAACTTCAACAGGAATGACCAAGAAATAGAAGATGATCACAGGTGATGGAGGGAAAGAAGACCAGGGTATCTCATGGTCTTCTGATTGCCAGTATTTGATAGCTGAAGACTAGGTGGTGGAGAGAGGTAAGGGGAGACACTGTGAGAGAGTGAGGAAATTGTGTAGAATTTACAGGGAAAGAGATTGTATGTGTACCTCTTTGTTGTACCTAACTTTTCACTCAGAGTTCTGAACTTTCTTATTTATATTTAAAGTTTCAAGTTACTTGATGATTAATACTGCCTTATAGCCATCTGGGTCTTTTAAATCTATAATTGATTTTTATTCTTTTTCCTGTTGCCCTGTATTTTTGGTTTGGGGGAATCCTCCCAGTACTAGAAGTAGTAGTAATAGAATAGAGAAATAACTTTTTAACTTCCGTAAGTCCCATTTAGAAACAGATACACCTGTGTAGCCACCACTCAAGTCCAAGAGATAAACATTCAATATAACATAGAAGTAGACATTTCTTGAGCTTATGAGTTACATATATAAACTTCTAAATACTTACGTTTTGAAGTAAAGGTGGACCAACATGTGAGTAGGAAGGACATTTTTACTCAACCACACAGCAACAAATAACAGGAAGATCTTTTATATGTCTTTATTATGCAAATATGGGAGAAGAAAACTTAGGGGGCCTTTTTTCTTAGGGGGTGGGGTGGAGACCAGCGATTGAACTAAAGAACCACTTAGCCATTGAACCACATCCCCCCATCCCCATTTTGAGACAAGGTCTCAAAGTTGCTTAGTGCCTCACCACTTTGCTGAGACTGGCTTTCAGTAAACCTGTTGAGCCACTGGGATTATAGGCCTGTGCTACCACACTGGGCCTTAGGGGACTTTTGAGCTGCTGAAAAGTAACTTTGGGACTCCCTACCAAGTTGTTCCTTCACGTACTTTCCCATGTCCTATTTGGACCTTGTTACAAGGATCCAGCTCCTTTACTTACCTCTGTCACTGAATATAGGCCATACATATGAACTTGTGATGTGCTCCTTCGCTAAGAGGAAGCAGAGTGAGGTATGTACAGTAAAACAGAAGGCTGTTCTGCTTGCCATTAGACTTTATACCCATCTCCCACTGAAGTTACTTTTTTTTCTCTCAAGAGATCCATTTCATTTCCCCCCCCATCTGTACATTTATTTTGCAAATGATATCTTTTTACATTCAGTAACAATAGGATCATTCAAAGTGTCAAAAATTTTCTCAATTTCAAATACATTTTATTTTAAAACATTTATCATCACTTTTCAAAAAATCAAATACATTTCAAAACATTTAACAACAATAATTAGAGGGTTTTACCATCCTACATTAATACTGACCAAGAATGTCTCCACGAAGGTTCTGCGGTTGATCCATTTCATTTCTTTTTTTTTTTTTTAATTAATTAATTTATTTTTTTAGTTTTCGGCGGACACAACCAACATCTTTGTTTGTATGTGGTGCTGAGGATCGAACCCAGGCCGCACGCATGCCAGGCGAGCGCGCTACCGCTTGAGCCACATCCCCAGCCCCCATTTCATTTCTTATAAAAATATTTGTCTTTTTCTGTTACTGGATGTACCTATGGAGAAATATGAATCACTTTTCTCAAATTATTATCTAGTTCCTTAATGACTTCACAGTTATGAAAACAATAGCAACAAGGTGATGTATCTACATTTTTCCTATTACACTATTTTGAGCATAATATTTTTTGCTTTTTTAAAGTGCCTCTATTTCTGGTCACCAGTTAGCTGGAGCTGGTAGGCTTGTGTGGCTGCACAAGGTGAAAAGGCTTGTAGGTTAATAGAGAAATTTGGTGACGGCAGTGTGAATGAGAGGAATGTATAGGTGTACCTGCTGCTAACCTAGATGTTCCTTGCTTCATCGCTTCTGACTGGTTTAAGGTATCATGTGATACAGTAGAGGATTCTATATTTTAGTAGGAAATGCTTTTCTTGCCTGAGTAACGTGGGGACATCATATACATGTTGTCTTAAGTTTTACCCCTGTCGGTTCCATTACCTTCCCTGCCTATTGAGTTTCCAGTACATGTACATCAGCCCTAGCCTGTTCTTAGTTTGGGCCAGTGTCTTTGGAAAAACTGTTGCTTTTTGCTAGGTACTATCTACGATATTTTTTTTTCCCTAGCTTAATACCTAAATTCACATTTTCTTTGAGGCACTGAAGAGCAAACCTTTTTTATGGTCTAATTTCGTTTTATTATGGCTTTCAAAACCCCTATTCTTAATTAACCTAATAATAAATCTCTTATTTCGTGTTATTAGATAAAATTTTGTATCTCTGAAAGCCTCCTTAGACAACATCTAGAATCAGGACCATACCCACATATAGTTAGTTGTAAATACAACTAACAAGGTAAATTCGGGCAGTAGAATTCTCAGTAGATGGAAAGCCCCTGTGAAAGCCCGGAAGCAGAAAGTGTATGTGGAAAAGAGCTGGCAAAGCTGAGTAGCAGTGAGATTAGACAAGGTCAGAGAGAGCTTAGCAGGAGCCAGATCAGGCAGGAATGACTAAACTACCCTTAGAGGTTTCGATTTTAAAATGTAAGGAAAAGCTGGAGTTGGGGTTGTGCCTCAGTGGTAGAGCGCTCACCTAGTACGCATGAGGCCCTGGGTTTCATCATCAGCACCACATATAAATAAGTAAGATAATTGTGTCCATCCGCAACTAAAAAATATCTATTTAAAAAAATGTAAGGGAAAGTTATTGAAGGCAAGAGAAAGATGTATTCAGATTTCACAGAAGAGCTCTGTGGTCTACTCTCTAGAGAATGTTTTAGAGGAAGCCATGAGTGGAAGGTTCCCAATTTGGAAGTTATGTCGGAGTTCAAACCTGAGACTGAATTGGCTTGTTACAACAGTGATAGTAGTAGGAATATGGAGAAATAGAAACAAACAAACAAAAAAAAATTCAGAGGTCAATTTGGCAGAATTTGATGATGAATCGAATTTTGGATGAATGAGAAGAAAAAAAATGAATTTCAGGTTTTTGGCTTGATTGCCTAGGTCATTAGGGATGTTCATTACTCGGATAAGGAAAGTTGAAAGGAGGGCCTGGTTTGATTTTCTGTTTGGTTTTTGTTGGGGAGGCACTCGTAGTTTGGTGTTGGAGATCTTGAGTTTGAGATATTTGTGAGATACCAATAGTGGATGAGAGAGCATACAGATGTACTTAGGTTTCCAGACCCCAGAGAAAGAGTATCGAATGTGCTTGCAGTATATAGGAGGAATTTGCCAGAAAACTTCTAAAAGGCAGGTCTAACTACAAGATGATCACCCATTTTCCCTATTAGAAAATTAATAAGCTTTGGGGGCAAATTTCTGTTATATGAAGTTGTTACCTTAATTTCACAATTTTTAAATAATGTAAAATATTACTTTAGAGAGATATTTATCTTGTCATTATATTCAAAAGCTTCTTACCAGTTTTTTTAAACTTTAAAACTATTGTCTCCTGCTTAAACTTTTAGACTTTTTTTTTAAACTTTAAAGCTGTCATCTTTTGCTTCATTGATGAGTAGTTTCTTACCAGTTGTTGATATCAGTGTCTTCATATTTGTCCAAGTCCCATAATTATGTACTGTTTTCTAGAGCACATTGCCCTCATTTTGGTCTGAGCTATGTGACATATAGGACTTCTCAGTAATTCATTCCCAAACTGCAAGCACTTTTTCATATACCTTTAATAATAGAATAGTTGATTATTTTAGTTTGTCCTGAAAGTATATCTTTGTGATTATCTTGTAATTATTTATTGTATAGCTTGTATTTGACAATCTACAACATTTATGATGCACGCACAGACACACATTCTTTAATATAAAAAATCCAGGTAATTGCAGGAATAGTTGACCTAAGTTTGTTAATATGCTTTTCCATGTTCATGCAGAGATACACTGTGTAGAAAGAATTAGGTAGCAAGAGTGTTTGTAGTCTAGGTCCTGGAAAATATCTAAAGGGGGTGGCTAATTTTAATGTAAATGTTAACCACTTTTTATAGTCTCTGAGGCCACAGAAATTCTGCAGTAAGACTCATAAATCAGGATAAATCTTTGACTCTTTCAATAAACTGCTGTTCTTTGCTTAATCCTATTGAGTGATAAAAGCAGAGACACACAGTTAAGAGAGTATTTTATTTGGTTATAACTTTTAGTGCCCCCAAACTTGCTTATTTTCTTAAATTACCCTAATTTCATTGAACTTCTTATGTTTAAGATACAGTAGTGCAAAAACAACTTCAAGTATTAATTATGTGTGATTTGTAATTAGTATAATAATGGTCATGTTAGGTCAAAGAAAATTCTAATATGATTTTTTTCCTTTCTTGGGCCTGCTACTATGAAAACCTGTTCCGTTATCAATTTTAGCTCGCAAAACTTCTTAAAAATTCATTTGAAATTTTTGTTTGTGTTTCTGCCTACCTATTCTTCTCTCAGGACCATGGAGATAAAAACTTAATATAAATATATAAAACCATCACTTATAGAGGAGAATTTAAGACCCATACCCTATTATGATGGGATAGTTATCTAAAAAATGGGAATATAAAATACTCAACAGAAAAATACTAATAAAAACTGGACAAATAGAAATTGGAAACCTGTTCACATTCAATCTAATATTTATTATTGAAGCTAACCAAATGAATGTTATAAGATTTCAATTAGTTGTGCTTTGGGAATTGAAAATTTTGTTTTGGCTTTGTACAGACATTTAATTTTTGACCTGTAGTTTGAGTTCATAATGATACAAGAGAAATAATTTTAAGCCACTGTGGTTTTGTTATTTTTTCAAATCATCTGAGTAAGCAGATTATTGATTATTACACTGTTTTCCTAAGCAAGAAAAAATTGCTCTGTTATTTCTGTATTTCACATACTCTAGCTATATATTTTATTATATACCCTGAAAATGCCTGAAAAGCCATAATTTTAAGAAATACTAAAATAAGATGTAAGAACTAATTTATTCATGTGCACCTGACTGGAAAAAAATGATGTGGAATTGGTTTAAATGATGTGAGGGTCATTCTCAAGCTTTTGGGATCTTTAAATGATTAAATTGTCTTTATTTACTGAGTGTAACTTATCACATAATAGTTTGGTATCCAGGGGGGATTATCCAGGACCCTTGTGGATGTATAAGGCTCAAGTATCTTATGTAAAATAATATAGTATTTGCATATAATCTATTCATATCCTTCCATATACTTTAAATCATTTCTTAGATTACTTTTAATACTTAGCATAATATAAATGCTATCTAAATGATCATTTTACTGTATTGTTTAAGAACTCTAATAACACTAATAACAACACTAATAAATCTGTATATATTCAGTACAGGTGCAGTTTTTTTCCCTAATCGTTTGATTTATTGTTAGCTGAGTCCATAGATGTAGAACCTGCAGATAAAGAGGGCTAATTGTACTTGAAGAATAAAACAAGCAAATGTTTACAATGGCATGTGTTGTGTTGTAGGAAGAAAAGTTTCCCTTTGGTTTTTCTTTCCATTTTTCTGTCTTTTCTCCTTGATGTTCTTCCCTTGTAGTTTTTAAAATCATGTTCTTCCCTTGCAGTTTTTAAAATGAATGTTTCAAAAATAGATTTCTGACACACTCTTGGCTCAAGTCTAGTGTTATCAGTTGTAATATCTGTTATCTACAACTTGGCTATCCAGACCTGTAATTTAAAATTGAAGTAAAAATAAACTAAAAAAGAAAACAATAGGGCAGTTTTCAGGCTTTTGGAATCATTAATTGCCTTAATTATTTATTGAGTGTTAACATTATACATAATTTTACCCTGTGTGGAGGGAAAATATCTGTATATCTATCTATCTATATATATGTATGTATACATACAACACATAGTCTCTGCTTCAAGTTATTCATAATTTTAGGTAGAGCAATCCTAAAAAATTAAAGGATGTTAGAAAAAAGTAGTATAAAAGATGTTACGAATTGCATGTCAAGTGAGTAGCACCAAAGTTTTGTATTATTGGAAATCCAAAGTCAAGAGTGCTCAATCATGTGATAGAGGGTTGGTGAAGGTGTTCCTGTACCCTCTGTCTTAACAGGGTCACAGTGTGGGGGATGCTGCAGCAGGGCTGCACCAACTGGAAACCGGAACCATCGGGAATGTTAAGTGTTTTATTTATGATACTCATGATATGGATAACAGGGCATATATCAATCAATAATAAAAGTACGTATTGCCTGAGATTGTAGGAAAATTTCCAGAATGAGACTAAGGATACAATTGAGACATGCCATGAAGTGCGTTTCAATATCTCTCAGGATACAAACAATAGTGTTATTCCTCAAACCTAAGCATCAAGAAATATTTATTCCATGGTTAACAGTTTACACTAATCCCCACCCCCCAGCCCCATCCTGCAGCCACAACCTGTACAACAGCCTAGCTACAGAAAAACAATTGCTGTGCCAACAGTGCAAGGACCACTGTATGTAGCTTATGGTATCCCCCTCGAGGACAAGAGGCTAATAAAAATACATCCCCCCCCCACCAACACATCCTCCTTTGCCTTACACAGAAATTTATGATGAAAATGGAAAACACATAGTTAATATAAATGACAAATGGGTTGAGGTGTAAAGCCTGCCCTTTATAGTTAAAGATTACAAAGACATAAGAATTGGTGTGCTTTGACTTCGGATCAAGGAATCTCTGTAAGAAAGCAGATAGGTTATATGAAAAAAGGAAATTACCTTGGAAATTAAAAATAGAGTAATGTAAAATTAATATAGATATATTTTAGAGGCACTTCAGAGTAGTAGGCTTTTAAGTAATAGACTTTCACTATTTTGAGTGTGTTTTCCTGGGATTTTAGTTTAGAAGTAAGAAAGCTCACCAGTAATCATAAGTTTGCTTTAAAGTTAATGAAATAATTATAGGTATGCTTTAAAGTTAGAAGTGAATAATAGGTCCAGAGACATGTAGTCTAGTTGCGTCGCCTAGCACCTAGTGATTGAGGTGAAAATGTAAAAGCTTAATCATGATTGGCTAAGGTTATAAAAAACATTTTGTACAATGTACCCATATCTTAGGTAATCAATCAATATATGTCAGAAAAGATTGTAACTCTTGAAATCATATAAATCAAAGAAGTTTCAGGCTTTAAAGCTATCCATTAGCTGCCCAAAAAAACACCTGTAAAAAGGTATGAAAATAAAGGTCCTTCTAGGGGCAGCAGATTTTCTTCTGGAGGCTGCTGGTAACTTGCAACTTGTCGTCCCAACTCTTCTTCTTTTGCCAACGCCACTCCTCCTTCAGGACCCCTGGACCCTCTCCCCCCACCAGGGCTGGACCCCGGCAGAGGGTGGTCAGTGAAGGTTTCATGAAGGACTTGTGGATGAAGGTGAAAGCAAGAGGAGGAAGAACATCATGGAGGAGGGAGAAAGGAGTAGTTTGATATGCTGAAATTAGGAACCCTGCCATTCAGCAGATGGAGACCTAACTACCTGAAACCAGCAAAAGGCAGATCAATGTACTACAGCTCTGGAAAGATGGGTTTACTAGAGCCTGCTAAGGCTCTTGATAGTCCTTGAAAGTTTTTAAAGAGAGAGAAATAATATTTAAGGGACCGGAATAGCAAGTATACCCATTTGTTTCCTTGAAGCACTCAGGATAAAAAAAAAAAAGTAGGATCCCATTTAACATTGTAAAATAAGAACTTTATTTAAAAATTGGTATTCCTTGATTTAAGGGAGCATCAGTCCTAATGCAGTCCATGAAAGATGAGTTAACTTGAAAGTTTCAAAGTCTTAGGTAATAGAATGAGTCAAGTCTCTCAAGGGGCCAATGGTGGGAACAGGAAATAATGTTTGTCACTGCTTCTCTAGCAACGTGCAGGAGACAGAATGCTCTGACTTCAAAATTAGTTGAATGCCAGTTAACAAATCAGAAATACCCTTGCAGTTGAGAAAGGTGGTTACTTAGGATATTAAGACTTTGAGCAAAATTAGATGTTCATTTTTTGTTCTCTCTCTTCATCTTTCCGGCAGATTTGTAGTCCATAAGGGGCTCCTGATCTTACAGCACAACTTTACATAGCCTTTTCCTTTAAATCAAAGTACAGATAACATTTAAAGGTACAGCACACTTGCATTACATTTTAAGTTACTTTTAGTTTATGAGTTCCCTGGTGTAGTCATTTTTTATGCCCCAGGCCTATCATGGTGTCTGACATGTTTTCTGGGCTTACATAATGTTGACTAATGAATTAGCTTAACCATAATGACCTACTCACCAGAAAGCATTAGCCTGGATAATACATAGAACCATTTATTCTGATCATTTCCTTTGTGAATTGACTATTATAAGTCTACCTCCTATTTATTATTGCTCCTTTTTTGTTATTATACAGAGCCAATCTGAGGTCTGCTAATAGGACTATATCAAAATGTTGTTTTTCCTAGAACAATCAGTTCAGTTGATTTTTGTTTTGTTTCTGTTTCTTCCCTGAAGTTCCTGAATGTTGGTTTTTCTGTTGGGCTGTTGTATATATTACTAGCATACAGCTTAGCTAATCTTTTCTCCAAATTACTTTTTTTTTTCTTTGAGCTAGAAGATGTTGCTGGGAACTGAACCCAGGGCCTCCTGCATGCTCAGCAAGCCTCTACCACTGAACTACATCCCTACCTGCGTGTATCTGTGTTTAATATGAATTATCACTTCACACTAAGCAGTAGTTTGAGGGGTTAAGAACTAAGTGAGATCTTAGATTACACGGTTGTCTTTGGCTGCCCTTAGTTCTTTCATATTGTGCCTACCATCAGATTTGAACAGGTATGAGAGGACTAATACAAGATGACACACTGAGAATTCTAATAAAGTCCTGCTTTATGACTCTAACATTTAATACACATAATAATAAACTGGGCAGTTTTCATCAAGAAATACAGAAAACAGCGCCTTAAATTTAAGGAGGTAATGTATATAAGGTTATATAAATACAAAGCCGCTTCTTTTTCCGTATCTTCCTCTAAACCTTTTTTCATTTCATCTAGGGTTTATGACTCTCTGTTGGTTGTTTCCACTTTAAATGTCTAATCACATTTAAAGCACTTAATTCCTTGAATTAAGATTGTGTGTTATAAAAAAGAAAAAAAACAAGACTGATTCTTAATTTATAAAATACAAGGGTTGAGAGTGTTATGTGAATTAAACATGAAGCAAAGGCTTAGTGCTACAACTGAAGGTTATATATAATAAGACTGCTATATAGCATATAAGTCTTTTTTAAGGCTTTATTATAAAATGCTACACTTACAAATTTAGGGGGAATGTTTTTGTAATACATGCAATAGGAGTAAATGAATTTATAACTTCTTGATGCTTATTTTATTTAAATACCTATTTTATATACCAGGAAAGTAGAAGTGCCTTTGGTTTTTTGTTTTTCTATAATTTGGGCATACTTTTTTCCAATCTGCTGCTTGATGAGGAGTAATTAAGGTGCATCTTTTTTGATGAGCGCTTTTTAAATTTGGGTGATTTGAAGATAATTATTCTTAAATTCTCTTTTTATACTGATTGCAGAATATGGCATAGATATTTTCCTCCCATTCCTCTTCTTCAGTTTTTCTTGCTTTCTAGAGTCAGCACCTCCCATTCAAAGCCAGCCTTCAGTTCTTTTCTACTCTGGGCCATAGTCATTTTCTCTTTTTCCAACCTTGGAATTTGAGTCTCATATCCTTTGTGGTACTTAATAGATACTCCAGGGTGAGAGAAATTTTTCCTAATGGAGCTACTTCATAATTAATTTTCACATCACATAGTAGAACACGTTCACACTTTGGTTACTAGATATCTGTTAAGAAAATTCATAATCAGCATTTTGAGGGAAAAAATAAAACAGTACTCAGCAATGACATTGATTACTTGTGAAATTTCTGGTTTTCATAGGTGTGGAGTTGAGGCTTGTAGGTGAGGGGATTGTCTCTACATAATATTGAAATAAAAGGCAGATCAAGGGCCCTGGAAATGATAATATGGAGGACTTTTGTCTTTTTAAATTGAAATCAATGCTGATAGCTGTCAGAATGCTGATAGGACAAGAAAATCTCAGATCCAGCCTGCCTTAGCATGGAGGTTTGTTTAATTATGGTTTTCAGCAATGGATCTCTTCTATCTCCATATTTGCCATCTCTTAGTCCAGCCTTCATTTACAGAGGGAGGAGACTGAGACCTGAAGAAACGAATTATATAGTAGCTGAACTAACTTGGCTTTCTTTTTTTCTAGCATATTTCTCACTGAACCAAATAAGATCGGCTGTATATGTATTTCTATCTTTAGAGTTTTAGTTCTTCCATTCAGGAAATACAATAACATAAAATTAACCTTCTGAAGTAAGGTGGTGTAATGGGGGTCCACTTTATGCCTTCAGTGTAAGTCATGCTGCTCAACTGCAGGTGGTGTATTTTAAAACTGACGACCAGCACCGCTCACCCCCGCCTGCCTTTACATCTTCTTCTCCCTCTCCCCACCTCCCTAACAGTAGGGGAAACAAAACTAACATTTTTCCCTGTTCCAGACTAAATTACTGTGTCCTTTACTGCCTACAAGTATAAAGAAACTTCAAACCTGGGAACTTGAACAACAGCTTTCTCAAGGATACCCGCTAGGTACTAATTAATTATATCTACTGATAATATTTGGATCCAGTCCTTACATTCCTCTTTAAAAGCCTGTTTCCTCTGGCAGGGAGAATCACAGACTCTGGGACAGGAGTCCCCATGTTTTTCCTTGCAAGCAAATCAACAAAACCTTTTCCTTTTTCTTAAAACCTTGTCCTCATTATTAGATCAGCAACAGAGACAAGGAACAAACTTTTGGTATCAGTGTTATACATAGATCAGAATGATATTTACTAATTATTATTTAACCCATCTGATGATTTAGTTCTGCAAAATGTCATCACATTTAAATGTATGGATTCGGGGGTTTTGATTTACAAAGGGGGAAATAACCCAGCCAGACTACACTGACCTTGGGAAGAACTTCACTGAATGGGTTAAAAAAAAAATTAAACATGTTAATGTAGTGTGAAAAACATGGTTATGTCCCTTGCGGGAATGAAGCTATAAATTCCCTGGAGGCAAGAGTTATAATTTATTATTCAGTTCGTTCTAAATTTGAATAGTATAATGTAGTATACCTATGGGTGGTTATATGTTTTTGCTGTTTGACAAGTCAGGTATATTAAGTTACAGTTTACATATACCAAAACCCTTTTTAAGTGTACCATTTTGGTAAATGTATAGTTGTGTAACCACTACTATGATGTAGAATATTTTTGTCATCCCAAATGTTCCTTTCTGTTCCTTTGCCAGGAAACCACTGATCAAATAATTTTGCCTTTCCAAAAAGACACATGCAAGCTGGGCCTAGTGTTGCATGCCTGTAATCTCGGCGACTCGGGAGGCTGAGACAGGAGGATCACGGTTCAAAGCCAGCCTCAGCAACAGTGAGGGGCTAAGCAATTAAGTGAGACCCTGTCTCTAAATAAAATATAAATAGGGCTAGGGATGTGGTTGAGTGTCCCTGAGTTCAATCCCCAGTATTTTTTTTTTTTTAAAAAGTGTTCCACAATTTGTTGAGGCATTCTTTAGACATTGGAATCATTTGCAGTTTGGGGCTGTTATGAATAATGCTGCCATAAATATTCATATTCAGGCCTTAGAATACTTGTATTGGCTTAGGTAAATACCTAGGAGTGGGATTTCTTCCTTGTGTGGTATATATTTAACTTTGTAAAAAATGACATGTTTTCTGAAATAAATATTCTATTTAAGTTATTAATAGCAATGTGTTACAATTTCTTTTTTCATTCTTTCCAACACTTGGTACTGTCAGTCTTCATAATTTTACTATTCATTAAAGTCTCATGATTTTTATTTTTTTAAGGTATTTATTAGTCTCATGATTTTAATTTGCATTTCTCTAACACCTAATCATGTTGAATATCCTTTCAGGTTCTCACATGCCACCTGAGTATCTTCTTCAATGAAGATTCTCTTCAGATTTTAACTATTTCAAAATGAATTTATTTTTTATCTTATTGAGTTTTCAGAGTTCTTTATTTATTCCAGATCCAAGTCCTTTAGCAGACATGCATTTTACAAATATTTTCTTTACAGACTATAAGTTTTTTCCTTGTTCATATCTTTGTATCTTCAGAAGAGCCAAGATTTGGGGTTTGATGCTAGGAAGTGAACCCAGGTTTTGTAGTGAACCACAAAACTATATTCCCAAGACCTTTTTATTTTGAAACAAGGTCTCCCTAAGCTGCTATGGCTGGCCTTGAATTTGTCTTCCTGCCTCAGCCTCCAAAGTCATTAGAGTTACAGATGGGTGCAGCCAAAAATAACAGATTTTTGCCACCACTTTTATATCTTTATCTGTAGTTATAAAATAATACAAAATATTATGTTAAAGTCTTAAACTCTCTATTACCTATATAATCTATTCCTCTGCATTTATACACACTAATAATATTTGAAAGAAATTTATAATGTTATGTGCAAAGCATTTTCAATATAAAATTTTTGCTTTAAGAAATATATTTTGAAAGTTTCTTTTGTATTTCAGAACTAAAGTTTCTCTTAATGTTCAAGACAATATTTAGATTTTAAAAACAAAATAGCCTGTTAAAGTATTCCAGCTAACCTGTTTTTTTGTTGTTGTTGTTGTTGTTTTGGTTGTTATTTTTGTTGTTCTTTTATTCTAGTGTTATCCAAGATAAATTCTGTGGGATTATCAATATCTCAGTGGAGGGTCTACATGATGTCATGACAGAAGATCCTGAAACAGGAACTTATAAAGAGTAGGTGGATTCTTCAATTTAATCACATTTGTATTGGAATAATCAAGTATATGCTGCATGTTTTTTTTTCATTATTATCATATAAGTATAGTATAGAAATCTTATAATTCTGTCTTTTATACAGAAAATTTTTTATTCACCATTTTGTTTATATATTTTTTGTAAATATTTATATATTATGTATGTTTGATCTTGGAATCAACTTTGTTGTATTGTAGATTCTTTGATGCAATCATTGTTTTCTGATTTAATATTAATATTTTTAAAAATCGCAAATGCATATTAGCATATAAATTTCTTTCTAAATGATATTTTCTGCATGTTTTTATTTTCAGTTTACAAAATTTCCCTATCCAGGCCAGTTTTAGGGTGAAATGAGATGTGTTGCTCTGTATTTGTCTGGTTAAAACATCTCTAGTGCCTTTCATAGTGTTGAGTAAGGGTGTCATGTAATGATTAATTAGTACCAAAAAATAATAGTTAAAATTATATTCTTTGGAAGAATAGTTAAAATCATGTTATCAGGAATCTGATAGTCTCATTTTTATACAATTATTAATTTGAATTTTTCTTTTATTAAAAATCAATGTAGGGCTGGGGTTGTGGCTCAGAGGTAGAGTGCTTGCCTAGCCCCTGCCAGGCACTGGGTTCAATCCTCAGCACCACATAAAAATAGATAAATAAAACGAAGGTATAAAAAAAAAATCAATGTATCTTTTTGCAGTTTGTAGGATTGTTGTAACTTCCCTCTTATTACTGTTAATAAAGGGCATGTTTATATCATGATAAGAAGGGCTTCATGAGATTCTAGACTGTTTTACTCCTCATTAAAAACATTGATAAGTCTGTTTTCTTCTTACAAAGCCTTTATAGCAAATGGGATTGCCATTTGAACTATGGCCATTGCCATTTGAATCATATTTTTTTGAAAAATATGGAAAGCAAATATATGTTGTTAAATCTCATTAAACATAAATAAAAATATACCTGATTTGTCACTTAGTTTTTAAGGAAACAGCTTATATGGAGTGGGAGCATCAAACTTTTTTGTGATTACAAACCAAAAATATTAAACCATTCATGGATATAGGCAATTTTTTAAAAAAGTTAATTAGAGTTTGTGGCACATGACTGCGAAAAGTGTTTTATTATTTTAAATACATTATGTGAAAAATTTTGCAACTGTTTGTGAATATTTAGGGTATGTTCAGATGTTCCTGTCCTTCTCTTTGAACTATATAATGTAGTTGGGAGAAGGGCATGGCTCACAGCACATGAAAATATAGAGAGTAAAGGCAGTTATGTACCTTTTGTGTACACTGCATAGTAGAACTCTAGGTCATGCTTTAATAGAAACTCAGAGAAAGAAAGGGTACTGTGATATAATCTTCAAGGAAGGATGAGAACTAGGATATAGGAAGTAGAACAAAATGTGTTTTAACTGTAAAAGATGAGAATCTGGAAATTGTTAGAAGTTTAGAAATTATCTACTGCAGTGTCATTATATTAAAAATCAGGATCACAGCCCAGAAAAATTAGTGATCAATAGATGTGTGGAAGAGTCAAGAAAAGTCTTAGTTGGGCTGGGGTTGTGACTCAGCAATAGAACCCAGGACCTTGCCTACAACATGCAAGGTCCTGGGTTCAATCCACAGCACCACATAAAAATAAATAAAATAAAGGTATTGTGTCCAACTACAACTAAAAATATATAAATATTTTTTAAAAAAATCTTAATAAGTTCAGTATGAAGGAAAAAGTTTTGGTTTGAAAGAGGAAATGTTGGAAGAAAACAAACTTGAGTAGGAAACCATTACAAACTGGAAAGGCCTAGATGCAGGGTTAGTGTTCATAGATAGTTAGAACATTGACTTTCCACTTTTCCTTTTCTTAGACTCCCAGACTTGTTGGCAGTTGCTTTTATCCTGTGGTGAGATTTAGCAGATGGAAATGTGGAAGAGAAACAAATTACCTAGCTTTTCTAAGCCTGTTTCTAAGAGTAACTAGATCTTTGACACATCATCCCCCTCTAATTCTATGAATTATGTAGAGTTCTATAAGTTTCAGTTCAGAAGACCACGGGGAATAATTGAGACTTTAGAAAAGTTCACATAAGAAACATAAAATATTTACTTACATAGCTAACTTGGCATCCAGCTTCCCTTTCTGTTTATTTAAACAGTTAAAGAAAATTAATCCATCTGGTTCTGTAGAATTTTTTATTGTTGTCTTGAGAATGAATTAGAACAAAGGAGAAAACCCTTTCTTTACCTACATAAGTAATGTATTAGGCTTCTCCAGAGAAACCGAAACAATAAGAGTATATAATACAGAGATTTATTACAAGAAATTGGTTCCCATGATTATGGAGGCTGAGACAAGGTCTACAGTTTAAATTGTAGCCCAGGCCTGAAGTCGGGAAAAGCTTCACATCCAAGCTTGAAGCAGGCAATAGTGAATTCTTTTTATTCAGCAGTTTTGTTCTCTTCAGGCCTTCAGGAGATTGACTGAGTGAGGCCCCAGGTTGGGCAAGCAGCTGTAATTATCTCTGCTGATTCAAATGCTAATTTCATCTAGAAACAGCCTCAGTGACGCATCTAGAATAATATTTAGCCAAGTATTTGGGCACTGGTAGCACAGACAAACTGACAGATAAAATTAAACCCTTCACACTAAGGAAGCCTTGTTGACAGATCTCTTTATTCAGACGTGTGTATGCCCACCACTGTGCTGTGAAAGGAAGCCACTGAAACTGTCCTGATAGTGCTCACAGCCTGTAGAAGGGAGACAGACTGGTAAAATTGAGAATCTACTGCATTGGAGGTGAGGAAAACATTTAGCTATTATAGTAATCTGGACTTGATGAACAATGCTGAGATGAATTTGAGATTGATTTTATGAAAAAGATTGGCAGAGATTGGTGATAAATAGGTGTGGCTAGAGAGCATTGAAAGGTATATAAGTTCAGGTGACATACATATATAATTTTTAAAAAATAATTGTGCTTTATTGAACAGCCTATGCTTATTTGCACCATAAATATCCTCATAATGCAATCATATAAGAATTTTAAAATTTAATATTTTGTGTGGGGGGGGATGGAAGTGTTTTTATTTTTTTCTTCCAATAGTCCCACCTTTATTTTACTAAAAATAAAAGTTTATATTCCAAGAAATGGAGTCACCAATGGGCTGTAATTAATTTTGATACTAGTATTTCTTGAGACTAGTATTGAAAATGAATCCTTGTGGAAGAAAGAGGAGTTTCATTTTGAAAGTTTATGAATCAGGGTTTGTTAATTTGTTATTTTATTTCAAGTTAGTAGAGTTTGTTACATTAAACTAGGAAAATGTATTAGGCTAGAGATTAGCCATCTAGTTAGCATGTTTTCATTTTCTTATATGCTATTTTGTGTCAGGAACATTGGGAAATGAAATCGCTAATCCTTTGCCAACATTTGGGGAAGTAAAAAGGAATAATTTAGTTGGCATTTTAGGAAGCCTAAAGGCAATAAAATTTATTAGAAAAGGACTCATAAATCATGGTTTTTAAGGCTATAGAGTGTAGAACATACCAGCTATAAAAGAAGTAGTCTTATTTGAAACAGAAGTAAATTGATTTTTTTCTCCTTTGTTTACTATGTTGACACAACAGATGTTCTTTAGAATGTATGGGAATACTAGAAGGAACCTAATTTTTTTTTAAATTTTTTAGGTATAGATGGACACAACACAATGCCTTTATTTTTATGTGGTGCTGAGGATCGAACCTGGGTCCCACCCGTGCTAGACGAGCGCTCTACCACTGAGCCACAATCCCAGCCCCTCTCATTTCTTGATTCTGAGGATATCACCTATATGTTATTGTAACTCCTATAGGTCCTAGTGACTTCATTGGGGGTCTCTTTTCCATTTTCCCCTTCACATCCATGCTCTCCTACTTTCCTAAAATAAAAAACCGACTTATTTACAGAAGGAAGATGATGGGACCCTATTCTATGGTGACCTTCCATCTACAACCCTAGCTTTCTCTCTTGCTTCCCTGGATGGCTCATCATTCCCCTAAAATGTCATACACTTTTAAAATATATATATATATATATATATATATATATATATATATATATATATATATATTGTCTTATTTTTATTTTTTTAGTTGTTGATGGTCATTTATTTATATATGGTGCTGAGAATCAAACCTAGTGCCTCACATATGTTGGGCAAGCACTCTACCCCTGAGCTACAACCCCATCCCTGCCATACATTTTTATACTCATGCCTTGACTAGTCATTTCTTCTCTTGGTGTGTCATGCCCTATGCTTTGCTCTAATTGGTAAATAACCTTTCTAGACTCAGAGAATTCATTGCTTCTTTCTCTGTTCTTCAAGACACTTTTTCTACACTGCTAATGGCCGCATTTAGTTACCTGCTTATATTCTGACACAAGAGGAATTTGAGACAGTGCATATGAAAAGCACATATTCTTTGTAACAGAAAGCTGTTAGCACAAGATTGAAGGGATTTGAAAAACAAACCTTGACTCTGGAAACCTGTGACATCTGGATAGAAAACAGTTGTGAGCTATCCAACTACAGTTAAAAGGAAAAAAAATTTTTTTTTTTTTTTAATTACATGGATGGTTCTTATTTTCAAGAAGAAAATAGGTTTATCAGGAGAGGGAGACTGTTTCTTGGCTAGGACTCAGAAATGAATTTTTCATAAGGTGTTTATATAAGGGACTAAAAAAGGACTTTCAACTTTAACAATAAAGAATTGGTTATCTGTGACAAAAAAAAAAAACTACTGTAGATAAGTGGCGGAGTCACTAATTTTAGCCTTACTAACCATATTAAAGACCCGATTTCTTTCTATTTCATCTGGTGAGCACATTACTCTCATCTGCATGGACCTCGTACATCCACACAAAGTAGGCCCAGGCACGTGACCAGGAACAGACAAGTGATCTTTTTCTTTATGTCATTTGTAAGATCACGGTAAACCTTTTCTAGAAATCATTTCATCAGATTTTCCCTCATGTCCAGTTGACTAGAATTTGTTAAATGTGCCACTGCTGCAAGCAGTCGTTGACCATGAGGATGGGATCAACATCCTTGCTTATTGAGCTGCTGGCCCTGAGACTGGGCTCAGCCTCTTTCAAAGATTATGGTGGCATGGAAGGTGAGGATAATTGGACAGATTTAGGATTCTGTTACTAAGAAAGATGATTATGGAAGCAACTAAAGTAGACTACATAGACCAACTGAATAATATTATCAGTTTAGTTTTGTGTGTATTAGGCCATACTGGAAAGTAGGTATTTTACATTAGCTACCTGAAAGCTAGTTACATAACATTAAAAATAATTATTGTTGAAATCAGTTTCATCAGGGCTAAAAAGATAGAAATGTAAGTAGGAAGCATACGGTGATCTCTCCTAATACAGGACCATGGTTAACAAAGTGTGTGTATCCCCTCACCTCAGCAACAATGTTAGCATCAGCATGGAGGATATCATGAAAGAAAATCACAGAGGAAACTGTGAGAAATACAAATTCTCAGGCAGAGTTTGTGTAGATTAAATGAAGTTGTTACTATAAGTACCTTGTAAATTAATCAGAAATAATTTAAAGGGTTTCTTATTTTATGCCGCCGTCACTTGTTGGTGTGTTTGCTGGTTAAGAGTTTCTTGTTGAGAAAGATTTTGATTTAGCATCTAGAGTGCCTGGAGGTTTCCAATGATTTCTGTTCTGAATATAGAATGGGGGTGTGGCTATAAATGTTAGTCCTGTTTTAAACTTGTTTACTGTTTTATCAGTACTATAATTATGACATTCACAACCCACACATTTTAACCTACTAGAAATCTGTTAATTCTCATATGCCTTTTAAGTAAAAAAATGATTGTTTAGCTACTTTTGTTAGCAAAGTGACATTTGATGCTTAATTGGAGATTATCCTATAAGAGAATATCAGCCTTGGGCTCTTTAATCAAAGAAAAAATTTTTTAATATTTTCATTTTCCACCTTCCTGAGACCCAAATGAATATAATTTGCAGAAATGCAAAGCATAAATATTCTTCTATTTGGATAATGTTTGGTCATTTAAAAAAAAAGGAGGAAAATTTTTTATGTATTAAAATACTTATATTACTATCTTTGAACATAGGGAAACCAGAACAGAGAATTTTGGCTATACAAGTAAGTTAATTTGATGCAAAATCAAGTGTGCTTCTATGAAGACCCACATCTATTGAAATTAGAATTCAAGTGCAGCTGGTATAAAATAGATAATATATTATTCAGTTCTAAAATACAAACTGGGATCTAGACTTCCAAGACATTTACTTATTAAATAGCTTTTGGGTTGATATAATCATGTATTTTCTTGGTGCCAGAGTTTGTTAGACAGCCATTTGTGCATTGCTGTATTTTAATTGCAGTAGACAGAAGCATTATAGCTCTGAGAGATCATGGCCATTTAATGAGTTAGGAATTGAACTCTCTGGTTTTCAGGACTAAGGTTCTTACTATTTGATCACA
Source organism: Marmota marmota marmota (assembly GCF_001458135.2). NCBI lineage: Eukaryota > Metazoa > Chordata > Mammalia > Rodentia > Sciuridae > Marmota > Marmota marmota. The sequence continues at coordinate 923,678 of NW_025999924.1, read as the reverse complement.
CCATTGTGACTGGGTCAGAAGCAGTTGTTCCAAAAACAATTTTAATGGTGAGGAACAAGAATGAGGGTCCTATGTTCACCAAGGAAAAGTTCAGCCAAGTCACAAATTGTCTTTCACCTGTACTTGCTGCAAAATATAAGAGAAACCAGACTGTCTTTGCCATAGTTTATTGGTTAGGAACCACTGACTCGGATAAATTACTGAATTCTTCTGTTCTAAATTATGAAAGTGTAGGGTCTATTCCATCAGGGTGATTCACTAGACAATATTCATTTCTTGTCTCCTTAGAACCAGTGTTGACTGAATAGGAGACTCTTTCTATTATCTCTGGTAATGATGGGGAGCAGTGATGCAGATAATCAAAATAGAATGATTTATAACTGTCCTAAAGGAACCAGTACTGTCAGGGACAAGTTCCTCAGAGCACAGAAATATCATTTGAGGCACAAAATAGATTGCTGCATAATTAATGGTGTTGTAATGACATCACTGTTTAAATTATTACATGTAATATTTGCAGACATCAAGACTGGGTGAAAGAAATATTTTATGTGTCAATTTTTAAGAAAGATATAAGGTATTTAGTTTGTTTTGTCATGTAGTTCAAAAGTTGCCTATAAATAAATTTCTTATTATTTACTATTTCAAAAGCTCAAGTAAAATGCTCTTTTAAATGAATTAAAAATGAATTGTATTTATTTTAATTAGGTATATATGACAGCAGAATGCATTTTGATTCATTGCACACAATTGCAGCACAATTTTTCATTTCGCTGGTTGTACACGATGTTGCCATCTCATTCCACTATCTATTCTGCCTCAATGTACCCTCCCCATCCCTCCCTCCCTTTTGCCCAAAGTTCCTCCATTTTCTCATGCTCCTCCCTTAAAAAAATAATAGTCAGCGTCCACTTATCAGAGAGAACATTTGGCTATTGATATTTTGGGTTGGCTTACTTCACTTAGCATAATATTCCCCAGCTCCATTCATTTACCTGCAAATGCCATAATCTTATTATCTTTTAATGCTGAGTAATATTCCATTGTGTATATATACCACAGTTTCTTTATCCATTCATCTATTGAAGGGCATCTAGGTTGCTTCTACAGTTTAGCTATTGTGAGTTGAACTGCTATGAACATTGATGTGGCTGCCTTACTATATATGCTGACTTTTAAGTCCTTTGGGTATAAACCAAGGAGTGGAATAGCTGGGTCAAATGGTTGGTTCCTTTCTAAGTTTTCTAAGGAATCTTCATACTGCTTTTCAGATTGGTTGCACCAATTTGCAGTCCCACCAGCAATATATGAGTATGCTTTTTTCCCTACATCCTTGCCAACATTTATTGTTGTCTTTATTCTTGATAGCTGCCATTCTGACTGGAGTGAGATGAAATCTTAGAGTAGTTTTGATTTGCATTTCTCTAATTACTAGAAATGTTGAACTTTTTTTTAAATAATTGTTGATCAGATGTATATCTTCTGAGAAGTGTCTGCTCAGCTCCTTCTTATAATTTACTGTTTCAAAAGCTCAAGTAAAATGCTCTAGAATTTTATTTATTTTAATTAGGTATATATGACACCATTTTGGTTCATTGCATTTATTAATTGGGTTGTTTATTTTTTTGGTGTTAAGTTTTTTGAGTTCTTTATGTATCCTGGAGATTAATGTTCTATCTGACATGCATTTGGCAAAACTTTGCTCCCAAAATGTAGGCTCTCTGTTTTCTAGAATTTTTTGATGTAACTAGCCCTTTTTTAAAGTATGATACCTTTTATAATTTAAAAAAACCTTATTGAAATATAAATCTTATTTACCTAAGTCTGTTTCTCACATTTTAGTATGTAGAACTCTTCATGCTTTTGGTGATTTTTTTCAGGGATTATTCTTAGTGTATTTGAAATACTTTTATTTATTTAGAACATGTCCCCCACACTTTTTTTTTAATTGTAGCTGTATGTTGATGTCTCATCTTGAGGAACCAAAAGTGACAGAAGATGAAGAACCACCCACAGAACAAGACAAGAGGAAGAAGATGGTAAGTTAAAAGAGGAGCTTCTGAAAATTAAGGAAAACCACATCTTCATTATTTTCTCTAGGTTTGAAAATATCTCTTGGTTTATTTGTCCATCCATCCATGTATCTCTCCACCTATCCCTTGTTGCAGAACTATTAGGTATGTGAGTTGTGAAACTTGGAGTGTACCCTAAAACAGGTAAGTTTTATTCCTACTACAGGAAGTTGATCTGAAATAATTTTTGTCTTAGCAAAGCAGAGGTTTTTAATTTGTTCTAATTATACATACAGTAGAATGCATTTTGACACATGTACACAAATGGAGCATAACTTCTCCTTTCTCTGGTTGAACATGGTACAGAGTCACACCAGTAGTATAATCATACATGTAACAGTGTTCATCTCATTCCACCCTACATTCCCACACACCCTCTTCTCCCCTCTTTCCTCTGCACAATCCAAAGTTTTTTCATTCTTCCCTATCCATCCCCCCAGGGGTTTTAATCTTTTACTTATAAAATACTTGTGACTCTCAAACCTTTCTGTTTGGGGACGGAAACAATGAAATCACTTTCATTCCCTATTATTTTATGAATTCCCACAATGAACTTTTTCTGATCCGCATCACAGGTCAGTATAAAAATGCCCTTAATGCTGGGCTTGGTGGCACACACCTGTAATCCCAGCAGCTTCAGGAGGCTGAGACAGGAGGAATTCAAAGCCAGCTAAGCAACTCACAAGAGGAATCTGATAAGGAAAAAACAAGAACAAAATAGTAGGAAACATCTAAAATATCTTGCCTTTAAAAATCAATCTCTAAATTTTAAATACATTTTTGACTGAGACACATAATAAGTTCTACTTTTGGAATTGTTTCCTGGCTTCACCACTTTATATTGCCTTTTTTCCTCGTTTGCAAAGCAAAAACAGCAATAGTATCTTCCTCATAGATATACACATAAATGAACATATAAAATTATTTGGGGAGAAACTGGGCATCTAGTCCTTAATGTTTGCTTTCATGGTTATTTTTGTCTATTCAGTATATTCATTGAGTTATTCCTGTCAAATCTCAAAGGCTTCATCCCCAGCCTATGGCTAATACTGCACTGACTGCCTTTCTTTAAACTACATTTAATTCATTTTACTCTACTTTTATGTCAGATCTAGCAACTAGTATAGAGAGAAGGACAACATCTAATGGGTATTAAGACTAGAATTTTAGTGGTGTTTTTTCTGTTGTTTGTGACCTTGAACAAGCTGTCTTGACATTCTCGAGCTGTTTTGTCTCATCTGTGAAATGAGGGGAAAAATGTATTAGTAGATTTTAGAACCTGTGAGCTGCCAAAAAAATATTATATTCTTTTTTTTTAATTAAGTGCTTAATACCATTTCTTTTCTTGCTCAGTACAGAGTACCCATGAATATACTTGCAGAAGTCTTTTCACTTGAAAGGAACCTGTTGTATAGTATCCAAATTCATGGAAACTGTATTTTCTTCACTTAGAATGGTGATAGCTCTTGGCATACTCTAATAATTTGTCTTTTCCCCACTCTCATCCCCATCTTTTTAAGCATTAATATCACTGGTACTATGGAAAAATATTATAATTTTCTTCACAATATTCTGAATTTGTCAATGAATAATAAGCACTCAATCATTCAGCTTTTGTTTAAACTTTATTTATTAATTTTTGTTAATCTGGTATATCGATCTTTAGCAAATTAATCTACCCAAGTCTGTTCTTTATTCTGTATGCAATCCTCATTAGTAACATCATATAAGAGTTCATTCTCAATTCAGCTGTATTTTCAAAGTGAGCAAAATATTGTCTCAAAGAGTACTGCAAGAACATCGTTTTGAAACTAACACTTAGAGTTTCTTGATTCCATTTTGTGATCCTGAATTTTACTTGAAGCCTGATTATTTTATCAATATTGTTCTAATTTTATGTAGAATTGATTTATATAGAACAGCCATTACCTTTTAAAGTGGCTGATTTAATTTGAAGTTTATTCATTTCAGTAGCTATTTGAAGTAGATTTATATTGTCATCTCTACTAAGATTTTCTTAGTTTTAAAAAAATGTTAAAAATGCCACAGTGTTGAGAGCCACAGCCAAAGCGGCCCCAGCAAACTTCCAGCTGATTGGCTCACCAGGGCCCCAGCAAACTTCCAGCTGCCAGCTGATTGGCTCCTCTGTGGTGATGCTCATTGGGCTGTTTCCCCGCCCTTTCAGACCATGGAGCTGCTCATTGGGGGACTCTTTTGGCTCCGCCCACGCGACCCAGCCAATCGGCCTCAAAAGTGGGAGGAGTGGTGGTTGAGAGGCTCACCGGAAGCCGGTGGTGGCAGTTGGGCTCTGAGGGAATTCCTGAAGAGCTCATGTGGTGTGGCCTGGGTGTTCTAAAAATAAAGTTCGTTTCTGCTTGACAAGTGGCTTGTGAATTGTGCCCAACTAGACTGCGGCATTTGGTGGCCTGTATGGGGAAAACCTGAGGGTAAGTGATAAGGTAAACTGCTCGCCCCTGAGGGCAGGGTGAGAGGATGGGTAGCCATTTTAAGATTCTTCTTTCTTTTGTTTTGCTTTTGTTTTAAGTTGGCTGTCCCTGGAGATGGGTGAGATGGAAGAAAAACCACTCACATCTGAGGAAAAACTATTTGCATCTGAGGAACAGATAGGGAGAAAGGATGGATGTACATTTCAGGAGGATAGAAAGGCTGTCATGATGAATTTTTGTTCCATTTTTGTTTCATTTTGTCTCTGTTTTGTTTTGCATTATCTTAGTGAGGGGTATCTTTGTCATGGAAATATGGAATTAAAAATTAGTAAGAACCAAACCGAAAGGGCGTTAAGTAAAGTGCTAGAGGAAGGAGGCATCTCAGTAAAATCAAGAACAGTTAGGGCATACGTTAAGACCATACAAAGGTGTAGCCCATGGTTCATTAAAAAGGGTTATTTTAAGTTTATCTTTGGGGAATATATACCCCTTCCCACCACAGCTATTTATGGTTTAAGACAGAATCATGTGTCTTAACCTTGAATATATCTAATTATAATACAACACTAATGGGGCTGGGATGTGGCTCAAGCGGTAGCGCGCTCGTCTGGCATGCGTGCGGCCCGGGTTTGATCCTCAGCACCACATACAAACAAAGATGTTGTGTCTGCCAAATACTAAAAAAAAATAAAAATATTAAAAAAAAAAAATACAACACTAATGTTCCAATAACTTGAAACAAACAATTGATTTTACTCATCTCTTCAAGGTTACAAGTATAAATTGTGTCTTTTCAAGGAATTATATCATTTTTTACTCTTATGTCTTTAACATTAGACATTTTTTGAAGGAAAAGGGGAAGCAATTGCTTCTAGATAATTAACTATTGTTTTTAAAAATATGTCCAACAGTAAAGGTTTTGTTTTTATTTTAAAATGAAATTTTCTTAAAAAGATTTGTAGTTATAGATGAACAGCATGCCTTTATTTTATTTGTTTCATTTTTATGTGGTGCTAAGGATTGAACCCAGTTCCTTGCACATGCTAGGCAAGCGCTCTGCCACTGAGCCACAGCCTCAACCCAAATGAGATTATTTACTAAGAAGAAAAGTGTAAGTGCTTAGTTCAAAGGTTACATAATAGAAAATTTTGATTTACTTAGTCATCATCTTAAGGTGGTTCCTAAATATGTCGGATCCAAAAATGTTGCTTTTGTAGGCAGTAGCAACCCAGCCCATCCTCAGCCCCTGGAATGGGCTCTAAAAGAGCTAAAGAGAACATTATAAAAGCAGTTGGATGGAAAAGGTGCATTATACAGTATTTCCTTCATATCTGCAGGGAATATATCCCAAGACCTCCTGTGTCTAAAATCATGAATAGTACTGAACGTATACTATGTTTTAAAACTATGTTTACTTTATAAATTAGCCATAGGAAGAAATAACTAGTAATAAAGTAGACCAATTATTACAGTAATAAAAGTTATGTGAAGTTCTCTGTTTTCTCTCTCCCTTTCTCTGTAAATATATTACTATACTGCTGTCACCCTTCTTTGTGATGATATGAGATGAGATAGGCCTTACATGGTGATCTGAAGTGATGTAAATAATGTGGGCCTTGTAATGTAGTGTTAGATTACTGTGTAAAGGTTTCTGGAACACAAGTCCCTACTATACTGATAACAACCACATTTAATCCGATAACACAGATGTCTACTAAATAACTTAGCAGGGAGGTTGCATATATGTTGTCAAAACATTGCACAGAAATGATTCATGTCCCTGGCAGGAATGAGAAGGGCTGCTTGAGATTTATCATGCTACTCAGAATGGCATGGAGTTTAAAATTCTTGAATTGTTTATTTCTGGAATTTTTCTTTTAATATTTTTGGACTGTGATCCATTACTGAAACAAAAGTAAAACTGCAGATAAGGGGAACAGATGGGAATGATAGCAAACTTCTTATTAGAAACAATGCAATCAAGTTGACAACTTTGTAACACATAATGAAAGAAGAACTTTTGCTTATTATTATATTACTAAATTCTTTTGAAGACAATTTTACTATTGTAGATAAAAATTATTTAATCTCTCCTCAATTTGTAAAATTTTCAATTTTTGTTTTTTCCTACTTTTTTATTGGTGTTTTATATAGTTAGTTGTATATACTGATAAGATTTGTTGTTTCATATTAATGTATTAATGTATGTACACAATAAACAATATAACAATATAATTGGGCCAGTATCACTCCCTTCCCTCCCCACTTCCCACCCTCTGGGTCCTTTCCTCTACTAATCTCCCTTTGATTTTCATGAGATCTACCCCTATCTTTTAATTTTTCTTCTCTAGCTTCTGCATATAAGAGAAAACATACAACACTTAATCTTCTGATTTGACTTACTTCACATAATGGCCTCTAGTTCTATCCATTTTTCTTTAGATGCCATAATTTCATTTTTTCTTTATGGCTGAATAAAATTCCATTGTGTAAATATACCACATTTTCTTTACCCATTCATCTGTTGATGGACACCTAGGCTGTTTCCATAGTTTGGCTACTGTGAATTGTGCTGCTATAAACATTAAGTTTTATTTTGATGACGGAGGGAGTCATCACCCTGTCTTATAGATTTTTCTTTAGTCATTGATGTGAATTATTTATAGTCTGCTCACATAATGCATGACGGTGTCAAAGATAATTTCTGAAAACCACTGTATTTTAAACTAATTGTCAGGTTTGTTTTAATTACATTATTGGGGTTTTTTTTTTTTAAATGATATAAAAGTACTCATGCTTGCTGCCTGGTGACTTGGTATATGATTCTTTTCCCTTTCAAAATTGCTAAAATGTTTTCATTTTTTCTTTAGCCTTTGGCACATAGCAACTTCATAAAATTTGTAGATAGATGGCGGGGGGAGCTGTATTCAGAAACTGGTTTGTTAATAAAATTGAATCAACCCCAAATTCTCATTTTGAGTGTTTTTGTTGATGTGATAACATTATTAACAAGTAAAATCTATCTTCCTTTCTCCACCTCTTAGAAATTTTTAAAAAATAATGAATACAAATTATTGTGTCTCATTTTGCAAAGAAAAGAGTTTTACCATTAACTTTTATCTATATGTTTTGGTTGCTACTTATTTGTTATCACGTATATGTTGGTTGCCACTTGTTACAGATTTTTCTACCAAATCTGATTATCTTTAGGTCCAATTTATTAAAAATGTGTATAAATCCTCACATTTCAACATTCCCTTAAAAGCAGTTTGTTTACTTTGACAAGTACCCAACAGTACTTCCTGCTGTGGTTGTGTAACTACTTTTCATGACCTCTCTACAATCACAGTCAAGGAACATCTTGAAAATGAATTATTTTTCCTTTGTAGTCATTCCACATACAAACACTTACCATGTGCAAAGCCTTGATCTTTATTAAAGCTTTTTTTCTTCTAAGGAATATTACTGCCCACAGAACCTGTCTTCTGGTGTATTTTGATCAATAGAGCATATATTATTGTTTTTAAAATATTTAATACTATTAGCTTATTACCAGGCCAGGTTCTTGAAATGCAAGGATTTATTTATGCTTTGCACAGAATGTACCTTTTTTTTTTAAATTTTATTACCTGATTGTTACACTACTGTTAATACATCCTTATCTTCATTTCCAGATGATATTGAAACATGCAAAGAGTCATCTTTGCATAAAGTTATCTAAGACTGACTGTATAAAAATAGTAAATATTTCAAACTTGTAGTCTGAACATAGCTTTCCTTACAAGTAAAACCCCCAAAACCAGAGTTAAATTTACTCCAAATGTTTGAAAAACACTGTTGCAGTAGGCAATTGAGCTCTTAAAAACTGCAGGGTTGCAAGTGACATTAAAGCAGTCTAAGAGGACGGGAAATAATGAATTGAAATAACCTAGCTGAGATGTAATAAAGACACAAATTGATAATCAGGCATTCTCCTGAGATAACAGTTCTTCCTGTGATAGTAGTTTGAGATCACAGGAGTTATGATCCTTCACAGTAGGCTACATAATAGTCATCAAAAGACATAGGAAAAGAAAACTCTATTGAAAATGCCTTTGGAACCATGTCTTCTGAAGGGTGGTGGTGTTGTTTTTGATTTTGTTTTTGTTGATTAATTAATTGACTGATGATGTCAGTATTGTTCTTGAGTGCTGCAGGGCACTCACTCTTTCCCTCTTATTTACTTGAATTGTTACCACAAACCATAATCAAAGAGAATTTAGTAAATTTGCCTCTGTTTATTTAGAAACTTTGGAAATGTGGTGTTGGCTTAATGTAAATAAAAGCTTAAGGTCTGTAAGTGAAGAAGTTGGTCTAATTTGGGATAACTTACTTGCAGTAATTTAGGTAGCGTGCCCATGAACACTGAATTACCTTCATGGCCCTTTTTCCTGTTTTCATTTCTGCTTTTCCCTTCTGCTTTTTCTCAATTATTAGTAATGTTGTATTTTTTATAAGGAACCTATCTTTCAGTGGAGGAAAATTAAGAATTCTTTTTAAAGGATTGTTCTACATATGGAAGTTGCCAGTTTGAAGAGATTTTTTTTAAAAATTACATCAGTAACCTATACTAATCTAAAAACTATAAAAGAAACATATGATATGAAATATCCTTTCCTCAAGAAACCTTTACTAATGCTATGATATATGATATATATCTTTCCCAATAATTTATTTGCATATATAAATGTATGATCTGTATGTATTTTATAAATTACAACTGCTGCACATCTGCTTGTTTTGTGGGACTAGGGATTGAATTCAGGGTTTAATGCTTGCTAGTGCTTTCCCACTGAGCTACATCCCAGTCTGCCAGACTGCACCATTTTTTTTTTCTTTTTCTTTTTTCTTTTCTTTTCTTTTCTTTTTTTTTGAGACAGGATCTCACTAGACTGCCTAGGTTAGCCTCAAATGTGATTCTTCTGCCTTAGCCTCCCCAAGGAGGGATCATAGATGCTCATTTTTCTTAAATGTAATATTTACATGAACAACAATTTAGATTCACATCATTTCACTTAATGGCTACATATGATGGCATTCTGTTGAATGGATTTTCATCTCATGCCTCTCTTAAGCAGTTCTTAAAATGGTGTCCACAGACAACTGAGGGTCCTCACAACCCCTTCAAGAGTATTAAGTTATACTCTTGAAATATGAAATAATGGTAAGATATTATGTACCCCTTTTATTGTGTGAACTGTGCACCAGTACTGCAAAAGCATTGTGGGTTCAAAAAATTGTTGTATGTGACTCTGGCATAAAGGCAAAGGAAGCATATTATACTAATTATTTATAGTATATATTCTTCCCTGACAGTTCTATTAAGAGCATTTTTATTTCAGAATGTATTTAATAAAATGGTATAAGTTATTAATTTTATTGTCTCTACTTTTGAATATATATATTTTAAATATTGTTTGTGTCAAATTGGGAATATTCTCTGTAACAGTGGTTGTCTTGAAGTTTAGTGCATTTGAATTACTACTTTTTTCAAGCAGCATCATTTGAATGTGAAAGAACCGACAAAAAAAAAACATGGTTATTCACACGTGGATATTTGGAATACATTTTCTTGAAAAGAAAGCTTGTTACTTTAAGAAAAACAACAAACAATAATTGTTGCCAGTGCTAAACCTTGCACCTTCAAGCAAAAATGAAAGTTTTGGAAAAGTTTCATCTTGTATCTTCATGAGTTTGATAGTTTCCTAGTGTTTTTTTCATGCAATTAGCAGTGGTGTTAAGATTGTAATTTTTGTTTTGATAATGAAATGTTTCAACATTTGGAAGAACTCACTGAACCAATATTTTCCAAATGACCAGCATTGAATTCATGTTTTTAAAAAAATCTTTCAAGGGTAAAAGATTTATTAAAAGGGCAAAATGGGTAGACCAGTGGATTTTAATGTAACAGAGAAAGAAAAGTCTGTGATATGGTTTCAGATTTCTTGTTGTAACTGACCTTTAAGAAAATACTTTTTGTGAGTTTTAGAATAGTTTCAAAGAAAAGTATATGATCTGCAGACCCTCTTAAATACTCCACCATTTTCCAACCATATATCTGGAAAAGGCTGATTTTTCTTCATCCAAAACACAGCAGATTAAGTACAGAAATAAATATGAAAATTTAGCTGTCTTCTATTAAGCCAAATATTACAGAGATTCAAAAAATAAAAAAATGAACAATGTCACTTTCCTCCCTAAAGGGGTATTTTTGTTTTGAAAAAATTTGTTTTTCCTAAGAGTGTATTGTTTACGTTTAACATGTAATTGGTTTATTGTTATTTTAAATGAGTTAATAAATAATTTTAAATTTTTCTCATTTCTAATTCAGTGAGTATTGGTAGATATATAATACTTATAAACAAATTTTGTTGTAAAATTTTTAAAGGCCCTGTGGTAAAAATATTTGAGAATCTCTGCTCTTGAGAGAGATTGAGATTGTTTCCACTTCGGGGTTATTTGTAAGCAATGAGTGCTTCAGTAAACATAATTTCTCACCTGTCTTTGTATACTTCAAAATTTGTCAAGAAAATCCCTACAAGTGTATATGCTGGATAGAAGAATACATGTTTCGGCAATAGTGATGATACTATTGAATTGTTGATGAGTGTGTCCAGCAGTCCCCATGTGTTAGCCCACATTCTAGTCACTAGGATGAGTAGAAAGTAGTGTCTTATTGTTTAATGTACTCTTTTAATTATGAAGGAAGCTAAGCATTTTTCAGTTCATTTATATTCCTTTGATAAATGGTTTGCTTATGTCTCCCTGCACCCCCATTTTCCCATTGGAAATTTGTGGGTTTTATTTATGTGTTTTTCTTTGAAGTATGAATTCTGTGGCAGATTTTATTTCCCATTATAATATCATTATAATATCATTCACATGCATGAGCCTCTTCTTTTTTTTGCAGGGGTAGGGGGTACCAGGGATTGAACCCAGGGGCACTTAACCACTGAGCTACATTCCCAGCCCTTTTTGTATTTTATTTAGAAATTGGGTCTTAGTGAGTTGCTTAGGGCCTCACTAATTTGCTGAGGCTGGCTTTGAACTTGTAGTCCTCTTGCCTCAACCTCCTGAGCTGCTGAGATTATAGGCATGCATCACTATACCCAGCAACATGCTCTTTGTAAAGTATGATTTTTTTTCACTCTCTCCACTTGACAAGTTGGGTTCATATTTCTTCCCCTTGAATCTTCTTGAACTTGCTGATATTTTATGATTTTCAAGTATAAAGTATAAGATATAGTTTCCATCTACTTTTCTAGGAATATTTGTTCTCCCAGCTACCATGTTGTAAGAAAGTCCTACTTTCCCCCATCAAGGTCTCAGTTAACAACCAACATTAAGTGTTGGACTTACCAGTTCGTGACACTTCTGATAATTCCAGCAACCAGAATACTTGAGTCACCATTAGCCTTCAAGTCTTTCCAAATAAAGCCCTGGAGATCATGGAGCAGAGATGGTTCATCTTGCTCTGCCCTCACAAATTCCCCATCTACAGAATTTATGAACATTAAAAAATAGTTGTGATTTTATGCTTCCCAGTTCTTTTATTTTATACTTCCTAGGAGTAGTTATTATACAGCACCAATAACCAGAACAAGCTTTTTATAGATTAAAGAAATCCGTGTTGCCTCCAGCATACTTTACTTGTGTGGTGTCTGCATACTTAAAATTACCACCCCACTCTCAAGAACATAATTTTCGTGTTTTAAAAGATTTACTTGTGTAAGTCTTTAATCCATCTGGAAAATTTGATAAAGTAATGTGGTAGAGTGCCAGCTATTTTTTCCCTCCCTATTTTCTTTTTTATAGCTACCATCGTGTCCAAAATTAATTAATAGTCTGTTGTATTTCAGAAGTTGCAAATTACAACCTGTTGACCACTATTTGAATTATTGTAGCCTAGCAATGCCTGTTAATACCCAGTAGTGGATGTTTCTGAGGACTTTTGTTTTTGTTTTTGTTTTAACTTCTGCTTATAATCAGGTCAACTGATAATGTAGTCTCAACTTTTTTAAAATTTTAATTCGTTATATATGACAACAGAATGCATTACAATTCATATTACACATCATGAGCACAATTTTTCATATCTCTGGTTGTACACAAAGCAGAGTCACATCCTTTGTATCTTCATACATGTACTTAGGGTAATGATGACCATGTATTCCACAGTCTTTCCTACCTCCGTGCCCCCTCCATTTTTCTCCCTCCCCTTTTCCCCTTTGCCCTATCTAGAATTCATTTAATCCTCCCATCCCCCACCCCCTACAGCATATTGTGAATCAGTATCCTTAAATCATCCTTAAATGAGAAATCATTTGGCATTTGTTTTTTGGGGATTGGCTAATTTCGCTTAGCATTATATTCTCCAGCTCCATCCACTTACCTGCAAGTGCCATGATTTTATTCTCTTTTAATACTGAGTAATATTCCCTTATGTGTACATACCACATTTTCTCTATCCATTCATCTACTAAAGGGCATCTAGGTTGGTTCCACAGTGTAGCTACTGTGAATTGTGCTGCTATAAAACATTAATGTGGCTATGTCCCTGTAAAATGCTGTTTTTAAGTCCTTTGGGTATAGACCAAGGAGTGGGATAGCTGGGTCAAATAGTGGTTCCATTCTGAGTTTTCCAAGGATTCTCCATACTGCTTTCCATATTGGCTGCACCAATTTGCAATCCCACCAGCAATGTATGAGTTGCTTTTTCCCCACATCCTCGCTAACACTTATGGTTGTTTGTATACGTAATAGCTGCCATTCTGAGTGGAGTGAGATGAAATCTTAGTTTTGATTTGCATTTCTCTAATTGCTAGAGATGTTGAACATTTTTTCATATATTTGTCGATTGATTATGTATCTTAGAAATATCTGTTCAGTTCCTTGGCCCATTTATTGATTGGGTTATTTGTTTCTTTGGTGTTAAGATTTTTGAGTTCTTTATATTTTTTTAGAGATTAATGCTCTATCTGACATGCTTGTGATAAGAATTTGTTCCCAATTAGTAGGCTCTCTATTCACCCTACTGATTGTTTCTTTTATCAAGAAGAAGCCTTTTAGTTTGAATCTATCCCATTTATTGATTCTTGATAATAATGCTTGTGCCATAGGAGTCTTATTAAGGAAGTTGGGGCCCAATCCGACCTGAGGATGTTTTACCAGAAAATTTAGCTTCATATAAAATAAAGAATTGTTAAAAAATCTTAGTAAAATGTAAAAGGCCAGGCACAGTGGTATATTCCTGTAATCCCAGCTACTCAGGAAGGTGAGGCAGGAGAATTGAAAATTTGAGGCCAACCCCAGCAATCCTGTCTCAAAATTCAAAATCGTAGGTGGAATACTGGGGCTGTACCTCAATGGTAGAATGTCTCTGGGAGGGGCTGGAGGGAGGATGCTTTATGGAAAACAAAATTCATATACTATTATTTGAAAGGCAGGCATAAGATCTTAAGCAATTTAAATACTAAGAATTATATTTTTATTAATATTTATACTTGTGTCTTCATTTTAGAATATTTCTTAAATAATCAAATTGATCAAGTAATACAGCAACTTTTTCTTTTAAGCAGTACATTAAAAGTAATTGCTTCTTAATGGTATCCTAACTATATAATAGGAATAAAGACATAATATATCAAAAGCTAAGGTATGCTGCCATTAATCAGAATTAGATAAAGAAAATATGAGAAAGAATATGTCCATTGAATTCAGTAATGATATGTTCACAGATTATCATTTCTGTTGAAAGGATATTTATTAGCTAAAGAATTTACAAATTAAATGGTTTAGATTTCATTATATCCTAACCACTTTAACTCATTTTTATGTGAACTCTAGCAAGGTAAAATTATCTATGACAGACTTTAAAACAGCTTTGCATAGTTCTGTCTTTATTTCCTATTCCACATGTGCAGTGTATGCAAGGATAGTAAGTCATCTAGTTTTCTAGAAATGTTACCTTAAAATCAAATACTTTAAAATAAAGCAGATGTAAAAGAGGAAGGCTTTTGTTATAGAAACTATTCAGGTGTTATTTATAACCTTTCTTGAACTTAAATTGGAGTTAATTTTTCCCCCACAGAAAGAAACTGAAAATGTTTTATGTCATTATGTGAATAAAGTATGTTATATATAAATAATATGAAAACGAAAGATCTTTATTTAATGTGGTTCTTAGTGGAGTGTTTATTTTGTTCTCCTGGGGACTTAATGGCATTGACGTTATTTTTTTCTCTCTCTCTTGCCATATAGGGCAAGTTAGTGCTGCTGGCATGAATGCATAGGAGACAAGGATGCTTCTAAACATGCTATGCCCTTAGAACAGCCCCCTTCCCAATAATGAATTGTCCACCCAAAATAGTGCCAACTTTGAAAAACCCTGAATTAAAGCAGTCATATTTTGTTTGCAGTTAGATATTACAAGTATATTTTGTTTCATTAAGCAGTAGGTAGTTGCAAGAGTATCATTCAAGAAATATCTATGAAGTGCCTACTGTGTGCCAAAAGGCAGCCAGATTATAGAGAACCTTGTATACAATATGATAAGTGTAGTAGGTAGAATAATCCCTCATTTCCCCCAAAGATGTCCATGTCCTGTGAATATGTTATATTACGTACAACAAACAAAACTTCAACAAATTGAGCTTTAAAGATCTAATTAGATTTATTAGTTATAAACCACGTAGCATTTAGTCTACAAAATAGGAGTGCCTTTGGGGTTGGCAGAACTGTTTGTTATTATAAAGCAGCTTAGCAGGAACAAGGAAATAGCAAAATACACAGAGCAGATTGGTTAACATTGGGTTACTTTCCCTGTATGGGTTAAGGAGAGCAGATTTTTTATCATATTTCATGTCATCCCAGGTTCACTGGCCCCTTTTGACTGGTTGCTATGAAAATCTCTTTTTTTCTCTCTCTGCATCCCCCACCCCCCACCCCACTGTTGGTCTGTCTCTCATGCTTTTTTTTTTTTTAAACTGGCTATTAAGTTCATATGTGACTCCATACCAGTTTGATCTGGTTGTTGGGACTAGTCCAGGAGCTCCTTCCAAAACAGTTGTTTCCTGTAAATTTTATTTAAATTTTAGTTAAATGGATTTAAAGTTGCTGATCAGTTGATTGTAAAGGACATTATCCTGGAGTGGGTAAATATGTTATCACAAGAGTCTTTAAAAGTAGAAGAGGAAGGCAGAAAAGAGGGTCACAATGATGCAGTATCCTGGTATTACTGCTTTTGAAAGTGGATAGAGGCAGCCACAAACCAAGCAAGGCCAGTGGTCTTTTAAGGCTGGAAAAGGCAAGGAAACAGATACCACTATAGAGCCTCTAGGAGGAGAGCAGCCCTGCAGCACTTTGACTTCAGTCCTGTGAGTCTTGTTTTGGACTATTGATTGTCAGAACTGTATGGTAGGCGGGGCATGGTGGTACATGCCTGTAGTCCCAGCAGCTTGGGAGGCTGAGGCAGGAGGATCGCAAGTTCAAAGCCAGCCTGAGCAATTTATCAAGGTGGTAAGCAACTCAGTGAGACCCTGTCTCTAAATAAAATAAATAAAAATAAATAAATAAAAAATATTTGGGCTGGGGATGTGGCTCAGTGGTCGAGTGCCCCTGAGTTCAATCCCTGGTAACCCTCCCCCCAAAAAAAAACCCCCAAGAACTGTACAGTAATAAATTTGTGTTGTTTTAAGCCACTAAATTTGTGATAATGAGTTACAGAAGCACAGGAAACTAATATACTGATGAATTTGGGCATTATTTGATAGGAATAGGGAGCCATCAAAAAGTTATTAAGGGAATGATATGTGTCGATTTATAGAAAAAGTTAAATCATATTCCACCATGAATTTGCTTAATCACTTATGACTGCCTTAATAGCAATGACTATGTATCATCAGATACCATTTGAAACTAGATTTTGTGTGAAATGTAATATCCACATTTTCATAATTATATGCATGGTTTTTTGTCTACAAGATTTTATGCTTGCTCTTTCTCTTTCCACTTTATACTAGTTATTTGTACAGAAGATCTCTGGCCCATAATTCTGTAACATATTTACATATGGATTTTATAGAAGTCATTTTTCCTTCTTTTTTCTTAAGAAAATGGCTACTAAATAACATGACTGTTACCCTATAGGCACTTTTCTATTTCTTTTATACATTTCCTCAGCCTCTCCATTAGTCCTCAGTGTTTGTCATCCCTAGCAGGCTGTCACCTGGGGGCCACTGCACCAAAATTTCTTTAATTTTTTAATTGAATAGCTTTTAATTAATTAATTTTAAGTTTTTAATTGAATAGCTGTAGATACATGTTACAAATGTTTTTGACTTTTTAGTAAACAAAATTGTATTTTATTCAGAAAAGCATAATGCATCTTGTCAGAATTTCTCTAAATGAAGAGGAATGTTTTTACTTTGTCATTGTTCTTTATTCCTGTCTTAAAACTCAGGTTTTGGGGAGAGGGATCACTTGTTTTGTTATTTTGCAGAATAACTATATTCTAACAAAGATTTCTCTATAAATCAAATTTTCCTAATGCAGATCCTATTCACTCATTGATTTTTTTAAAAAAAATTTTAATTGATTTTTAAAAAATAAATGACGGCGGAATGCATTACAATTCTTATTACACATATACAGCACAAGAGATGCATGCATTTAAAGACAAGTTTGGTTTGATTGGTTTTTTTATTTGTTGAGAAAAATTTGCAAAGCAAAGTAGAAGATATGGCAAGAAAAGGTTGTATGTTATATGTAGCTACACTGTACCCTGTGAGGAAGAGGCTTCCTGTAGTCTCCTTATGTTTGCTAGGAGAGCTTCATGGTGTTTTTCTGCTCCAGGATCTCAGCCATGACCATCACCCCTCTTCATCATTAGATTAACTGCTTCAGCCCAGAGGATAATGATGCCATTGGATGTGTCCACATGTCCAGCTAGCTTACCTTAGAATTCAGTAACTAAGAACTCTCTTCTCTTTGTTGTCTTTTCTGCCCCCTCAAACCCCACACTCCACACATGCTCTCTCACACTTACTAGCTGCCTCAGTCCAGACGTTGTTCCTGCAGCTGCTTTTTGCCATTTAATGTAAATATTCTGATTGGATCACTAATTTTTCATGTTATCTTTCACCCCCCTCCCTTTTAAAACACACGTTATATACAGGGACCATCATTTATTTTATCTCTGAACCCCTGCACTTAAAATTGTACAAAATCAATCTTCAGGAACTATTCATTGAATTAGATGCCAGTGGTAGCAAATTCTTAAATCCTTATGTCTACAGTAATGCGCGCTCTCTACCAAGAACTGGAGATGGTGGCCTTTGTCAGGAATGTGACTTTTGTAGTTAAGTGTACCAGTTGACTAATATTGCTTTGTAATTGTTTCTGAGACTGCTTATTCTTATTTCACTATTTATTTATTCCTTGAGCAAAAGCAAGCCTGACTGTCAAGAGATTGGTACAAATTCATTTATATTTGTAAATCCCAAGGGTTCTGTAGATAGTCTGACTGTGGTTACTACATTGTTATGTGAACTAAATGTTGATAGGTTTAGTTCTCTGAAATTTAAGTCAACTGCAGTGATAAAAGATAAATAATATGGCAAACTTTTTTGGGGGGGGTGTACTCAGGGGTACTCGACCACTGAGCCACATCCCTAGCCCTATTTTGTATTTTATTTAGAGACAGGGTCTCACTGAGTTGCTTAGCACCTCGCTTTTCCTGAGACTGACTTTGAACAGCCTTTTAAATGCTTAAATGGTGGTGTTTTCTAAATAATTGTCATAGTTCGTTCACAATTTTGTTCATCAAAGAGATGATTGTTTTGAATCTTCAGTTTGACTTACACAGATTATTCAATAATGGAAGTAGTACTGTGGAACTGGTCCTTTGTTTTGTGCCAAGCCTGCCTACCAAAATAAATATACATTTTATTTTTTAAAATATATGGCATTTTAAAAAGTGTTTGCCATTTACCCAAGCTCTCCAACAAGCTTAGGTTAAATAGCCGTAGTATTGCTACTTCCCTTCCCAGGAACAGTGAGTTAATACAGGTCTTAAAATATCACAATTTCTTTAGTAGGTTTGCTATATTAGCAAATAGTTAAGATGGAAAGCTTTCATTCCCCTATTGATCTCCATTACATTCTATCATTATAAATTATTGATTTATAATTTGATGAAATGATAGTCCCAGTATTTGAAAGAGATTGAAGACTTGATTGGTTCATTAAACTTTCTTGTTTGTATGGATTCCCATTCAGCATCTTATTGATAGCACTTGGAGTTTCCATTCCTTTACCTGGTTGTCTGACTTTGTGGAGCATTTTACCAAGAGATTTGAGATTCTCATAAAATTTACTCCGTGATCTCACTTCTTAGAATCATAGAGGCCAGTTTTCCTATAGTAATGTTTCCTATTAGTAATGTTCATATTTCTCAGTCCCTTCAATAAGCATATAAACAGAAATATATTTACTCTGAGAACTCAGTATACCTAAAGATGACGTTTAGATTGCAAATATAATTGCAAATATCATCTGATTTTTTTTCGCACTGTTTTCCTTTTTCTCTTTCCATTCTCTGTATCACCTGATACTCGTGTATAGTAAGATCAATATATTGTGGCTTAGATTTGATTTTATGGTATATTCTCACACAGAATGGACAAAAATGAATATATTTCTGAAAAGCAGTAGTAGAATCAAAGGCATATCTGGGTAATAGTACTTTACCCGGAAGACTGTTATTTTCTAATTTAGGAACATTAATGTACAAAGTACATCTCTAAATACCTTATCATATATTGTTTTATACTCATTTTGCTTAAACAATAAGATGAATTGAAGGAGAACATTTATTTACTAATTTAGTTGTGTATTCAGGTTGATTTTTATTTTAATGTGAAGAGGTTACCCCATTGCTAGAAACTGAATAGAAGTAATTCTTAATTTACTGCTAAAACTGGTTTATATTAAAAATACTTCCAAGAAACATGTAATGGGTCATCACAAAAGGCAGCATATTTTTATAGGATTCTAAAAATCCACTTATAATCCCAACAATTTTACTCATGCACAATTTATCACATATCCTTTTTATTATATTACATAATCCCCACAACTGTCTGAGCAAACTGATGTTAAGGTTACCCTATGGTAGCCTTGTGACTCTATATATTTAGCTGAATTTAAGATGATTGAGCCAGGCACGGTGGTACACACCTATAATCCTAGCGGCCTGGGAAGCTGAAGCAGGAGGATCACAAATTCAAAGCCAATCTCAGTAACTTAGTGAGGCCCTAAGCAACACATTGAGACCCTGTCTCGAAATAAAATACAAAAATGGGCTAGGGATGTGGCTCAGTGGTTAAGTGTTCCTGGGTTCAATCCTTGTTCCCCCCAAAAAAGAAAAAAAGATTATATATATATGCATGTACATACACACACACACACATACGCACCCGCAAATGTTGTTATTGTTTGAATATGAGGTGCCCCTCCCCCATCTTCTGTGTTAATGCTGATTGAATGTTCAGAGATGAAATGATTGGATGATGAGATGTAACCTGTTCAGTCTATCCTAGTTTAAATGGGCTAAGTGGGTAGTGACTGGAGGAGGTTGTTCATTGGGGTTGTGCCATGAAAGAGTACATCTTCCTTGTGGTCCCTTCCTCTCTGCCATGAATGGAGTAATTTCCCTCTACCCTCCCTTCTGCCATGAGGTGCCTCACCTTGGGCTCAGAGCTGTGGAATCAGCTTGAATGACTAAAACTCTGGAACCTAGAATCTAAATAAACTTTTCTTCCTCTTAAGTTGTTCTGATCAGGTATTTTAGCCACAGTGACACAAAACTAATACATTGTCTAAGATTTCTGTCTTGGAAGGCTATCTCTTTCTTGGTCCTCTGGTTCAAAACAGCAGGCTTTTTTCAAAGTTTTTTGTTGGTTTTCTTTCTAGGTTGCTGACTTCTTGAAATTGAAGTTTGGGATATATAAGGCAAGGAGAAAGCCATGGAACTCACAACTATATTGTTCTTAAGTGTGAAGTCTCTGCTGTTTGACCCTGTTTCCCCCACATTTTGGAGCCTCTTATGTTTGTTGTATTAAAAAAAAAAAAACCAGGGTTCTTAGTTGTCAGCTATTATAATAAGAATTTGAAAAAATAATTTATTATTTGCAGTGTGTTTGTTTCAACAGCAGATGTAGTATCTACTTTTTAAATTTTTATTTATTTATTTTAATTAGGTATATATGAGAGTAGAATGCATTTTGATTTCATTGTACACAATTGCAGCACAACTTTACATTTCTGTGGTTGTGCACGATATAGCATCACTTCATGTGTGCAGTCATACATGTACATAGGGAAATGATGCCCATCTATTCCATCATCTTTCCCCTCCTTTCTTTGCCCAAAGTTTCCCCATTTTTTCCCATGCCTCTTCCTTCTCTGTTATGGATCAGCATCCACTTATCAGAGAGAACATTTGGCCTTTGGTTTTGGGGATTGGCTTACTTCACTTAGCATGGTATTCTCCAGCTCCATCTATTTACCTGCAAATGCCATGATTTTATTCTCTTTTAAGGCTGAGTAATATGCCATTGTGTTTATATACCAGTTTCTTTGTCCCTATTTTTTACCTAGAAAGCTACTTTCTCAAGAGCATACCACCTGGTAAACCTAGTAGGCATTCTGTAATTTTTTACACTAAATCAGATAAATTTTATTGTAAGCCATGTAGTCATTATTTATATGAAGGTAACAGTTAATTTCTTTGAAAATGCTATTAGTCACTTGAGTGTGTTTCAATTCTGGCAACTGAAGGTATTGTTAAAACTACTATTCTCTGTGGAAGGACTGGTAAACATCAGTTTTAAGCTCAGCTGCTATTTTTCTCATGTGATAATAGATAGTTGTAGTTACAGATAATTCATCATGTTTCCAAAAAATGTACATCCTCTTTAGTAAGAAGTTGATTTTAGTATTTATAATAATATTGATCATCACTTCATATTTCTTGAGCAAATATTTTTAAATGTTCATCTTCAATTTTTCAATTTCTGTACCTTTTATGGAATGTTGTCTTTAGGCTTGTGGACATAGGCCTTTGTGCCCACCTTTCTTGGTGTTGTTTCGCCTACCTGTCTTCCAGGGAAATGAGTTTTGAAATTATTACTTCTTGTCTGGATTTATCATGTACTCCAGCCTCAGTTATATATGGGGTTTAATTTCAATTTCATGCCCTATGTCCTGCCTTTCAGTTGAATTTTTCATTTGTGGTCATTACTTTAAAATCTATTTACATTGTTCAAATAGCAGTTCTGACTATAATTCAACTTTATCAGCCACAGAATCTTATATACTTCACTTAAATAAATCCTTTTAGATTTGCACTATAATTGGATAATGAGATAAGTGTGCAGCTTACAGCAGTGGTATGTTATTTTTTCAGTTATTAAATCATAAAGCATTTAAATAATACCAGTGGTAAGAACACTGTCAGAAGCTAAAAACCTTTATTATACCTTTTAAATTGGTAAAGACAGTAGAGAAAACAACTTGATAATATGTATCAGGAGTCATAAAATTGTTGATGCCCTATTCTTCTGAAACAGATATCCCAAGAAAATAAGTTGAAAAGTAGAGGAATAGCTATAGATATAATGAGACAGTGTTTGTGGTAGGCTACTCAGCAAAATAATAGTTAAAACTGTATTTATACTATGATCACTTTAATATGTCTATAGCAGAAAAAAATAGATATATAGATTTAGAATTCTCAGAATTTTTTGTGGTATTGTAAATGCACAGAGCAGTACTAATTGTGTGATTCATGTGTGTGTACAGCGTGCATAGAAAAGAAACCAAAAATATTTTCCATTTTTATCTTTAAGGAGTAGAACAATGTCTTATTTTCTATTTAATTGTACTTATTTCTCCTGCCCCAAATATCCCACTGGAGGAGAAAGAATAAAAATATTTAATTTTTTTCTTTTTTTTTCCAACTGAAAACATATTTGTTAATTTAAAGAGCACAGAGGTCCAGGGTAGGAGAAATAATGTCTCCTCTCTCATCCCGAGGACATCACTAAGTTACTGAGAACACCTCATCCTCCCCAGGTGATTTCCATGCACGTGTGTTGAAATGGTCTTTAACGTGCTCTTTTTCTTTTAGGGAGACTTTCTACTAGATTTTGATGCCTTAAATGGTTGAATCCTCAGCTCTTGAGAAACTGAGCTAATCAGAGTAATTTATGTTCAGAGGGCCCTAGAAAGTTGGGGTTAGACAAATTGAATGAAGCTTTCTACCATGAAACTGTTTTAGAATCCCAAAAGGAATCAGAGGGTTGGGGTTGTAGCTTAGTGGTAAAGCACTTGCCTAGTGTGTATGAGGCACTGGGTTCTATCCTCAGCACCACATAAAAATAAATAAGATGAAGGTATTTTGTCCATCTACAACTAAAATATTTTTTCAAAAAGGGGGAATCATTAGCAGTTTTGTAATTGGGGAAGAGATTGTGAAGAATTGTAGTAAGTTGTATGCAAAAGAATTCGTTATGTTTTTCTAACACAATATGGCTCCTCTCTGTGTCCCGCAGCTGGCCCTGAAGGACCCTGTGCACACGGTGTCGCTGCAGCAGTTCATCTATGAGAAGCTCAAAGCACAGCAGGAGATTCTGGGAGAACAAGGCTTCCAGTCTCTCATGGAAACGGTGGACACAGAGATCGTCACCCAACTGCAGGAGTTCTTGCAAGGATTCTAAGAGCATATGCCACATGGCTGCCACCCTTTTCTTGAAGCAAGCCGAATAACCCAGCCTTCCACCTGTATGTGAGAGCCTGCTGAGGTGACAAAGTCACTTGTGTATGAAGTTCAAGAAACAAAGACCACACATTTTTTACTACAAAATATAAAGAATAAATATAAATCCCACATAACTAAAATCACAAACCTATTCCTCAAAAGAATTTAATTTTATATTTATGAAGGGGCCATGTGTTTGCTAGAGGTACATTTACTGACAATAGCTGCTTAGTTTTCTAAGAAACTAAGAGAAGAAACTTTGATTGTCTTTTAATCATGTACTCTTAACACTTGAGAAGATGAAGGTTGATGTCTAAGATGTTTTTCTGCAACCAAAATTAGTTAAATTTGGCTGCCTTATCCCTTTTTTAAGCTAATGAAACAAGTTTGGAAAATGACAGAGCTGTTCAGATGATGCAATTAAAGAAATCTATATACCAGGCAAAAGTATATAAATAGTGACAAATGTACATTACTAAGATTACCTTGCAAGGAGTTGTTTTCATCTGACATAGAAAATGTGTTTTATCAGACACATGCTTTCATTTTCATCTTGGTAATTCAATGCAGGAATTAGTAAAAGCATTTTTTTTTCTCATTTGATTTTTAGTAAATACACTTAGTTTGTAAATGTACATTGTAAGGCCCACAGAAGTGAACCTGTGGTACTGCAGTAGCAGGTGGGAGACCTCTGGTCGTGGTTTGTTACTAGTTTCTTTGTTACTCATGAAGGCCAGCAGCCCTGCAAATGCCAAGAAAAACCAGGCAGCTCCCAGTCCCCAAGTGTTGTGCAGTCCTACAAAGCCACGACGGGCTGTTCCACACTTACCCAGGCGTCTCAGGTTCCTTAGTGCATGGGTACATCGGGGCCTTGGTGATGTGGGTGCACCTCAGAGGACCCAGCAGTAAGCCCCAGGGCATCAACACTGACATAACCAGTCTTCCTTCCTTGTTCCTCCATCATGCAGTACTTACAAAGGGGAAAAGGAGAAAATAAAGCCTTACTTTGTTTTACTTGTCATTTATTGTAAACAACAACAACAACAAACCTTTAAAGCATTTTTTTTTAGGAAATACTCAAAAGCAAGGTTGGAAAGTGTCTTACCTTTCTATAGAAAGTTGGGTACAGTATGTAACTGCGGGAAACCCACTGCCCCTTTGTAAGCTGTGGAACCCAAAATGTCTGGGATATTTGATGTTTTCAGCAAGAGAAAGAAAATACAGTCCAAATTAAATTTTCCAAAGATACCTCACCTTGACTGATTTGTCTGATTAGTTTTCTTGTCTCTCATACCAAAAAATGAATTCATAAAAATTGCCCAGTGATTATAAAGGGATATTTTCTTTTATACTCTGGTTCTGATCTGCATGAGTTAATGGCAGTACTACAGGAAGCAAATCTTAGTTACCTGGTTAAGTTCTATTTTAAGACTGGGGATGTGGCTCAAGCGGTAGCGCGCTCGCCTGGCATGCGTGCGGCCCGGGTTCGATCCTCAGCACCACATACAAACAAAGATGTTATTTCTGCTGAAAACTAAAAAAAAATAAATATTAAAATTCTCTTTCTCTGTCTCTCTCTCTCTCAAAAAAAAAAAAAAAAAAAAAAAAAGACTGAACACTCCTTTAATCCCAGTGGCTCAGGGGGCTGAGGCAGGAGGATCACTAGTTCAAAGCCAGCCTTAACAAGACCCTGTCTCTAAATTTAAAAAAAGGGGGGCGGGGGGCCTAGGGATGTGGCGTAGCGGTTAAATGCTCCTGAGTTCAATCCACGGTACCAGAAGAAAAAGGGTATTTCCTTACCACTATTAGCCTACAAGACTGACCTAAGTTTAATAATGTCTTTCTTTTGCCTTAATTATTTAATTTGAAACACTGTCCCCATCAGTGTTGTTAGAAATTCTCAAACATGCTTTAGTTCTTCAGTTATAGTGAAATATCCATCTTTCCAGTTCCTGACATTTTAATATCATACTATAGCCAGATATTACCAAAACAAAACCCCGAGAAACTTATCTCAGAGAATGAATTTGGTTCATTTTTTAACTCATAGGTCAAAATAGGCTTTGTAAAAATCCTAGGGGGAAAAAAATTTCATGGGACTGGGGATGTAGCTCCAGTGGTAGAGCAGTTGATCCCCCAGCACACCTCCGGGGGAAAAAAAAATCATGTATCTTGCATTTTTATGTGCTTTATTATGACATAAAATGTTGAATTACAGAATTCAATAACACAAATTTATAGAAGCATTTTAAGTTTGGGTCAAGAGTTCAGCTGGACCTCTGACTGAACTGTGTGTGGCTCCTGAAACCAGGTAATGATAATCCAATTTCATGACTTTATCTAGTCCTCTGACAAAGGCCCATGTGTAGTAGCATTTTGACTTTTCAATATGAATTGGTCCTTTCTCCCTCTCCTACTAGTCATATTAGAGAAGCCACATCATTACATGCTGAAGCACTTATTTATACAATTTCTCTTGGAAAATATTTTTTAGATCTTTATCTGTTCTTTATTCAACTAGTATTTGTTGAGTTGCTATTTTTGCCATAGTGTTTGCTGCCTTGTATGGTTAGGACAGGGAATACCTATCTCCATGCAGTTGTGCAATTCAGTAGGAACACAAACTCGCCACCATGATGTAAGAAAATAGGGAATCTGGTGGAAGGGAAAGGAGAAGGAGATCAGTACAAAAGAAATATGAGGCCATCACTGGTTCATTCCATAGCAATCTAAAGCCTACACTCAAACAGCGTAGTTTACTGAGTTTATTTTAAAAGTAAATAAATGGCAGTGTACTGGAACTGGTCAACTCTCTGACTCCAGACAGCTACTTGAAATCATAAACATAAAATCATCATTGAGTTTTTTAAAAAGTTGGCTTTCTGTAGCCTTACAAATAATTCCCAATTCCATGAAATAAAACATAGCTTACCAACAAAGTGTTGTTATCTTCTCCTACAAACATAAGCTCCAAGTGACTAGAAGTATGTCATGAAAAATAAATATTCCCCCTAACTTTAGAAAAGGTTTTACAGCAGCATTGAAAGAATAGTATAGTGAACCCCAGTATCCCTTTTATCTAGATTCATCAAACTACTAACATTTTGCCACATTTCTGTCTCCATATACATACATAAATACACACATGCACACACACATACACAGATGTCTTTTCTTTTATTGAACAATTGAAAGCTACTACAGAATTGTAGCACTTCATCTAGTACTCCAGCATGCATTTAAGAATGGGTCTGCAAATTCACTAATATCAGTACCTAAGAAAATTAACATCAGTGCAATTAACACTTAAAAACCAGTTCATATTCCAATTTTCTCAACTGCCCTAAAAAGATGTCTTTGTATGATACCCATATGTCATTTGATCCAAAATCCATTTAATATGTTGCATTTGATGGTTTGATTTTTTAAATCTACAATTGTCCTTTTTTCATGTCATTGACCTTTGTGAAGAATTCAAGGCAGTGTGGAATATTCCTTTAGTGTAATTATCTGTTTACTCAATTCTGTTCCATAGTCACATAATGTTAGGTGGTTTCTATTGATTGTTCAGGGGTTAAGGTGGTGAGTTCCAGTCCTCTCTATTGTAAAGATTAGTTTTCAGACAACATTACAGCCTTGGAAATTTCCAGCACTTCCCCCCACCCCCCGCAGGGGTGGGGAAGTACCAGGGATTGAATTCAGGGGCACTCCACCACTGAGCCATATCCCCAGCCCTATTTTGTATTTTGTTAGAGACAGGGTCTCACTGAGTTGCTTACCACCTTGATAAATTGCTCAGGCTGGCTTTGAACTTGAGATCCTCCTGCCTTTGCCTCCCAAGCCACTGGGATTACAGGCAGTGCTCCACTGCACCCATCCATCCAGTCCTTTTTGTTTAATTTTTCACTTGAGTCAGCTCTTACCACCACCAGCTTACCTATGTCTTGATTTACAAAAGTAATGCAGTTTTATTTAAACTTAGAAAAATAGCATGACTGAGCTGTGGAAAAGGTATATGAGACCTGGTACAAGTGTAATCATCCTTAAATCTCAGAACTTTCTTCTTGTGGCCTATAGTCATCCTTCCTTTTCCCCCATCTTCCCCCATCCCTTAATTTTTTTCTTTTCTTTCTTTCTTTTTCATCTTTGTGAATACATTGTGACCAGAACTCTCACACATCACTAAAAATGAAACTAAATACTGCCTTTCTCATTACCAAATCACACTTTTTGGATTTGGGAACTGTTGGCAAAGAGGCAAATACATAGCAATGCTAATCATTTTAGTGAGACTCGTGCTTGGGCCAAGCTTAGAAAGCAGACCAGCATATTTTATTTTAGGGTCATTAAAAATGAGAGGCAGTATGTTATCAGCTGGCAAAATGTGAAGATAAAATAATCATTTCCTTAAACGTAAAGCTTTGATCTTGGTATCTCAGTAGGACTGTAACATCTGCTGAAGTCAGTTTAAAGTTACTTTTTACCCCTTCAGAAGAAACTGCATTCTGTTCCAAACATCCAATTATATCAAATTTTGTGTCCCATGAAGTGGTGACACACAGTTCATGTGGCTACAAAACTTTAGTTCTTCCATAACTCTGAGCTGCTTGTCTCAAGTTGAGCTTCAGAGCCCTTGGGGTGCATACCCTAATATCCTGAAAAGTTCTCAGTCTGAGTTTCTGTTTTTACTTTTGGCCTGAGGGACTTAAGGTCTGAAGCAGTTGGATAAAATTCAAACCTCAGAATCTTTGCTTGCATTTTCTCATGAATTCTTCCCTACCATAAGAAGTGGAGAGTCCCTGACTAGCCAAAGCAAGATTTTGCTCTCTGCTTCAGCTAATGCCAGCATCAAACTCATGTGGGCCTATTGGTTAGAATTTATTTAGCTAGGTGTGCTTCCAAGAACTGTCTGATCCAGGAAGAAATGTATGGATGTCTGGTCAGCAGCCCTTTTTCCTTCAAAGTGAAACATTGATTTTTATGCCACTTTAATTTCCCAGTAGGGCAAAAATAGGATGTAAGGAACTGCTAGAACTGGTGAGTCCTGGGAGGCTTAAACCATATTTATTTTGTCTGCCACTGGGCAGGTGGTTATAAAGTGGAAAATAGGCCTTTTGGCTAGAATTGTGCTTCGGGAGTTTTATTGCCAGGGTTAGAGCAGGAACTAGAGACCAGACTGTGTGGAGCTACCAGTGAGCTTTTAGTTATTTTTCAACAGCTTTCACCTGAAGCGAGATCAGCTTCTCATTTCAAAAAGTCCAGGTCATTTCCTCAGTGCTCTCAGCTAGCCCGGAAGTGCCTTGTTTTCCTTTTTTAAATGAATACTGCAACATAAGCAATAATCTAGAAGAGCAAAACTTTTTGATTGACAGGGAAGTTATAGCTCATAAGAGTGTTCACAGAGTTCAGAAGTGTATTGACAGCCAGCCAGGGAAGGAATTCTATGGACAGATCTGGGGGTAATCACAAACTAATTATGAGCTTTATTAGTCAAGGAGTGCAGCTTGATTTCTTTATTTTTTTTGGATTGAAAGGCATATATATGTTATGTACCATCTCTGGCAATGAAATCAATACTGTAAAATGGCTTCTTAATTTGCATACTGCACAGTACATTGAGGAATGCCGAACCCGGTGAGCAAATCCAATATTACATGTAATAAAAAAAAGCTGATCAAAGCCACTCCCAGTTTGGATGTATGAAAACCTAAACTTACTAACATAATACATTAGGGAACTGATTATTTTAAGAGTATCTTTATACCTTTATAAAAGTTCTTCCTTGTATATTCCATTTTGACTAAAGGAAGTATGTAGACTTTTTAATTGATTTATTATTGTTTTAATAATAGAATTGCAGAATAGGAAGGAGATCAAAGATAGATAATTTATTCTATCATTTCACAGAGGAAGAAACAGGCCCAGAAGGATGAGACCTATAACCCTGGGACTCTAGAAGCTTATCTAATATCTTTCTTTTTTTAAAATATGTTTTTTGGTGGTCAATGGACCTTTATTTTATTTATTTATATGCAGTGCTAAGAATTGAACCCAGTGCCTTACATTTGCTAGGCAAGGCCTTTACCACTGAGCCATATTAGACAGTCCCTAATATGCTTTCATTTATTTTCTTATGTTAACGGTTGCCTATGTTTGCAATGTATATTTTTAAACTGCTTTTATTTATTTATTTATTTTGAAGTATTTATTTTTTAGGTGTAGATGGACACAACACAATGCCTTTATTTTTATGTGGTGCTGAGAATCGAACCCGGGTCCCGCCCGTGCTAGGGGAGCGCTCTATCGCTGAGCCACAATCCCAGCCCCTTTAAAGTGCTTTTAAATAACAGTAGTCTAAAATAAAAACCCTATTCTTCTATCACTCAGGAGGCTGAGGCAGGAGTATCATAAGTTCAAGGCCAGCCTGGGCAAGTTAGTGAGACCTTGTCTCAAAAATCCAAAATGAAAAGGGCTACATCTGAATGATAGAGCATGCCTGTGTTCAATCCCCAGTATCAGAAGAAAAAAGAAAAAAGGAAGTTGATGTCACTCATTTCACTTATCCGGTGTGAAAACATTGTTGCTTTTATTAATCTAAATAATGCTCTTTCAAAATAAAATATCTTTCAGATCTAAAAGATCAAAGACTTGATTTTACCTTCATTTGTTCCTTCTCTGATGTTCATTCTTAATGTTTATCCAAGTTTCTGACCTATATCATTTTCACTTTTACATTTCTAGCAGAGCAGTTCTGTTGGCTATAAATATCCTATTTTTGAGAAAGTCTTTATCCTTTGCTTTTGAAACAAGATACCTTTGCTGGATATAGAATTAGTCTAGATTTTCCTTCTTTCAACTTTAAATATTTCACTTGATACTTTTCTTGCTTGCATGGTTTCAAGTCCACTATAGTTCTTATCCTTCCTCTACCAGCAAATATTTCCCCCCTCCAGCTTCTTTAAAGCATTTGTCTTTGTCTTTGGTTTTCTGCAACTTATATATGATATAACTATTTTTTTAATTCTGTTACAGTGTTTGCTTTCTAGTATTTACATTAAATTATTTCCTAAAATTTCAGTCTCTCTGTTTACATTACCCATCTGTTCTTTGCATGTTGCTTGCTTTTTCCATTTGAGCTCTTTATATATTAATGGTGGATATTTTCAATTCCCAGTCAGGTCCATCTAACTGTGTCATATCTGGGTCTGGTTCTGATGCTTGCTTGCCTTCTGATTGTGCATTTGCTTGCCTCTCAGCAGGCCTTTAATATTTGTTGAAAGCAGAACATGCTGTATCAAGTAATAGGAACTGAGACAAGCAGGCATCTTGTGTGAGCATTTAAGTTAATCTGACCAAGAGATGGGCTTTATTTAATATTTGTTGTAGCTAGTTCCAGAGACTTCATATTCCTCCAGTGTCTTTGTTTCTGTTTCCCCTCTTTGGGTTCTCTTAAGTACTCCTCAGTGAGAGTCTGTGTCTACAGCTCTTTCTGGAGCCCTGTTAGTATAGTGAGGCCTGTGGGAGGTGGAGAGTGTTCTCCAATCTTATGGTTAAATCTCAAATCTAGCTGGGTGCAGTGGCATATACTTGTAATCTCAGTGGCTTGGGAGGCTGAGGCAGGAGGATCACAAGTTCAAAGCCAGTGTCAGCAACTTAGTGAGGCCATAAGCAACTCAGTGAGACCCTTTCTCTAAATAAAATACAAAAAGAAAGGGCTGGGGATGTGGCTCAGTGGTTGAGTGCCCCTGGATTCAATCCCCAGTACCAAAAAAAAAAAAAAAATCTCAAGTCTCTTAGTGGACCTGTATGTTTCCTCTTGGAAAGCTTCCCTGTCCCTCTTGGGTGAGAGAGGAAGGGGAGAAGGCCTAGGCTGAGAAGAATAAATATTTCACAAAGACTACTCTTCCCCTCTCCCTGCCAGAGCCTTGAAGGGAATCTTCGCTGAGAGTGAGAAACTGGTGGGGTTCCTATTAGTTAAAGCGAACAAAAGCAAGAGGCTTCCCCTGAGACTGTGGTCCTTAGAAGTGACCTACCAGGTTAAGTCAGGCACTTCTGCTCCACGTAAGTAGATCTTGTCTATGACTCTAGATTTGCCATCTTTCCGTGTTCAGGGAGACAGTTTGTCTTGCAGACAAGTCACTGGTTCCAGTTTGTCCAGCTTTTTCTGGTAAGGATAGGAAGATCCTTATATGATGGAGCTGAACCATGAAGTCTAGTGTCTCTATATGGCCTTCTGTTATATAAATAATCTAACATGCATATGAGTAGAGGAAAATTACTTGAAGTTATTTGTTTCTCAAATAATTTGGAAGCACCAGTTTAAAAACATAAGAAAAACCTCTGAACTTATTACATGATCAATTGCTAACACATGGTCATGGTAAACAGGCGAAAAGTAGGTAGTAGAAGGAAATATAAATTGCCTATAATCTCACAGCTCAGAGGTAACCAGTTGACATTTTGCTGTACTTTTATTTTTCTTCTCTATATACACATGCCACCAAAATTGGGATAATACTCATGTCCTTCTATTAGTCCACTGTACTTTTTTTTAAATACTGAGTATTATACTTACCTATTTTCCTGTGTCATTTACATATTCTTTACAAATATGTACTGAGCATAAAAAAATCATAAAGATGTGTCATAGAGCCAGGCATGGTGGCATATGCCTATAATCCAAGCAACTTGAGAGGCTGAGGAGAAGGATCTCAAGTTCAAAGCCAGCTTAGCAATTCAATGAGACCCTGTCTGAAAATAAAAATAAAAAGAGCTGGGAATGTGGCCCAGTGGTTAAGTACCCCTGGGTTCAATCCTTGATATAAAAAAAATTATCATAATTTAAGTGCTATCTTTTTGAACATAGTACCACTTGAAATGTACTTTTGCAAAAATTCTGGGATACATCTCTTAGAATTTTCTTACAGTTTCTAGAAACAGGATCTGGGGTTGTGGCTCAGTGGTAGAGCGAGGCTTACCTAGCACAAGTGAGGCACTGGGTTCCATCCTCAGCAACACATAAAAATAAATAAAGGTATTTTGTCCATCTACATCTAAAAAATATATTTTTAAAAATTGCTAGAAATAAAATTATTAGGTACAAAGTTATATTAAGAAAATATTAATATGTTTTTTATATAGGCCAAGTGTTTTTTGGGTGTTAAAGGGTGGTTTATAGGAATGTCCTAGAGCCAGGCATCCCATAGGATTCATCTTCCTCGTACCAACAGTCAGCACCATGAAGTCTACCCCTGTTCTTGCCTTTTGTTTGGCGTAGAATATTTTGTGACATTTGATATTTATATGTTGAAATTCTCATCTCCAAGTAGATGATACTAGGACTTGGGCCTCCTGGGAGGTGACTAAATCATAGGAGCAGGTCCTCATGAATAGGACTAGTTCCCCTATAAAGGAGACCCCAAAGAGCTGACTTGTCCCTTCTGCCATATGAGGACATAGTAAAAAACTGCCACATAAGAGGAAGGGGGCTCTTACCAGACACTGAGTCTGCCAGTGCCTTGATATTGGACTTCTCAGCCCCCAGAATTGTGAGGAAGAACTTTTTGTTGTTTTTAAGCCACACAATTAATTTATGATAGTTTATGAAAAGACTAAGACACTGAGTGAGTCTGATTTCCTACAGTTTAAATTAACTTTCTTGAGTTGCTTCAATTTTCTCATTGGTAAAATGGGAACAATAGCTTCCAGGTGGCTGTGAAAATCAAAAATCATTCATTCACCTTTCATTGAACAAACATCACTGAGTGCCCGATAAGACAGGCCCTAGGATGGGTGTTAGGATACAATAGTAAACAAAAGCAGACAAGACTGCTTTGCTTTGAGCTTTCTGTTACTGGAAAAGACACCCATCAAATAATAAGCAAAATTGGGATGGTGACCTGGACCTCTATGAGTGACGGCTGGGCATATCCAGCTTCAGGGTGGAGATGGATAGACTCCTCTGAGTGGTGGTGAAGGGAGAGGTGAAGGATGGGAGGTAACCTCGGGTAGACTGAAGGTCTATTAGAACTACATAGGAAAAGGCTTCATGCAGGAGAGATCATAAAGGGCTGAGGGGGCTCATGCAGCTGGAACAGACAGCACAAAGGAAGGATGGTGCCAGACTTCCTGCCTTCTGGTCTTGTACTTAAGTCTGTGTTACTACCCTAAGAACCACGAGAAACAGAGAGAGAGGGAAAAGGTAACAAAAATGGAGATGGAGAGTGACTTCAGGCTGACCCATTTGGAAGCTGTCATAAACTGAGGCATCACAATCAGAATGGAGAGAAATGAGTAATTTGAGAAGTATTCAAGAGATGTCATCAATAGGAATTAGTGAATGCAGAGTGGGATGAATCTCTCTCATATATGACTTTGTGCAGCAGCTTGGTGGTGCTCAGCTGCACCCACAGAGGCTAGATGTGGGCAGATGATGCTATTGAAATTAATTCATGACACAGGGATTTAGGGAAGATAATGGACCATGGATTCTAAGCTAAAATGTAAAGATGGGGGAATGAAAGGATGGGGCAAATACAGGGGTCAGAGATCCTGGTTAGAGCAGTGGGGGAGGGCATGGTTGATGGGCAGCTTGGAAGGACTGGCAGGTGGTGCTGGAGAGGAGGGTAGGATGATTACTCCACAAGGTGGACCAGTCAGTGTGTGACTGGGGCAGGAGGAGAGTTCTATTTGGTAATATTATTTGTCCCTCTCCTCCCACCCTGTGCAGAAGGTCACTGCCCAGTGGAAAAGGCTTTTTTGTTGTTGTTGTTGGTGGTGGTTTTGTTTTACAAAAAAGAGAAGAAATAGTCTTAAAAATAGATTTGCAAAGCACGTAACAATGCCTGACCCAAAGGAGGAGCCCTATGAGCAAGAAGTTCCTTGAATTCCTAAACCTTCTCCTGGGTCCTGCCCCATACAGTTATTTTACATCTTCTTTCTGAAGCCAGACTTTTTTAGGGACTAGGAAGTGCCTGACATGCTGAATTAAACTTCATAATGGGTAGTCTTTGTCAAAGTGTCTTGTGATGTAGTTTAAATAACATCTCATAGTCAAAATCACTAATTCTGAGACTGCATGTCCAATGTATAAGCCACATTCTGATCATTGCTCTATATTCATCCAACTGGACAGAAATACATCCATTCTGTAAAGTGAGAAATGTTAAGTCATAACAATATCCTATAAGCAGGATAATGTCCTCCCCACCCCCACCACACACACAGGACGGCTCTGTCCTAATTCCCAGAAACTGTGAATATGTTGATATCCATGGCAAAAGGGACTTTGCAGATTGGAATAAGGTACAGACTCTGAGATGGGGAGAGTATATTCTCTGATGCTATCTCAGTTTCCTAGGGCAGTGGTAACAAAGCCCCACAGACTTGGCAGGTAACTCCATGGCTTAACCAATAGCAACGTGTTCTCCCACATTGTGGAGGCTGGGTGTCAGCAGGGCTGGTTCCTTCTGAATCCTGTAGGGGAGGATCCTTCCTTGCCTCTTCCACCTGTTTGGTATTCCTTGGCTTGCTGATTATCACTCCAGTCTCTGCCCCCACTGTCCTATGGTCATCTTCTGTGTTTCTCTCCTCTTTGTGAGGACACCAGTCATATTGGATTCAGGGTCCACCCTACTCTGGTATCACCTTATCATAAATAATTATGTCTGCAAGGATCCCACTTCCAAATAAGATTACATTTCAAAGTACTGAATGGAATTCGTACTTGGACTTTTGGAGGGGGGTGGAGCTGGTGATCAGAGGTGGCACAATTCAATACATAACAATAGGCTTAAAAGAACCCAACTAAACACTTCTTTGTTTACATTTTTCTGATGAAAGTATGTCTGATAACTAGAAGCCTCAGTGCTATGGATTGCAAATGGTGATCCAAAAAATATAAAGTGTAGTTAGTTACACATGTACTTGGAAAGTGTGGGGTTAGTTTTGCTTTAGGGACTACACCTCTGGAAATAGGCGCACCTGGCTAGAGAATAAGTGAGTTGCTGTATATAACATCTTGGTGGTCATCAAGCTTCCAGCAAGGGAGTTCAACATTCAGGCTCACTTACTAATCTTGCTTCAGTGTAGTGGCTCAAACGTATAATTCACTGCCAAATTGAAAAGATGTTCCTTGATGTGTGTATTATTTTTCAGTTCTGGAATAATGACCAGGAACCATAATTGGATATTCATGCATTATCACAGGCATTGCAGTCCACACAGGGACTGGATTTTGCTGTCTAAGGAGAATGCAAAATGAATTGCAATAAGCAAAATCCACGTCAGCATCGTTTAGTTCAATTTAAAATGATAATGGAATTCAGGCTGCCTACAGCTGCACTAATTCTTACTCCATTCATGGTTTGGCTTCAGAAAACAACATTGAATTTAGCTGCTATTTTGAGTTATGTACTGGAAGGAGCATGGACTCTGGAATCAGACCGACTTGAATTTTATTCTAGGCTCCAAATCCTGGTTTCCCCACTCTGGTAAGCAGATAATGCCCTCACCACCACCACCCCCACAACACAGACACAGGAAGGCTCTGTCCTAATTCCCAGAAACTGTGAATATGTTGAT
Organism: Marmota marmota marmota; assembly: GCF_001458135.2. Classification (NCBI taxonomy): domain Eukaryota; kingdom Metazoa; phylum Chordata; class Mammalia; order Rodentia; family Sciuridae; genus Marmota; species Marmota marmota. The sequence goes on along the minus strand of NW_025999924.1, from coordinate 887,718 downwards.
ATCCATGGCAAAAGGGACTTTGCAGATTGGAATAAGGTACAGACTCTGAGATGGGGAGAGTATTCTGTGTTATCCACGTAGTCCTGTCTTATTACACAAGTGCTTAAAAGCAGGGAGCCTTTCCTAGCTATGGTTAGAAAGAGACATAATGAAGGAAAAATTGCTAGAGAGATGGGATGTTGCTGATTTGAAGATGGATAAAGGGACCATGATATGGTTTGGATGTGAGGTGTCCCCCCAAAGGCTCATGTGTGAAGCAATGCAAGACGGTGCAGAAGAAAAATGATTGGGTCGTGAGAGTCTTAACCCAATCAGTAAATTAATCCCCTGACAGGGATTAACTGAGTGGTAACTGAAGTGTTATGGGGTGGCTGGAGGAGGTGGGGCATTGAGGGCGTGGCTTTGAGGTATGCATTTGTATCAGGCAAGTGGAGACCTCTCTCTGCTTCCTGATCACCGTGTGAATTGTTTCCCTCTGCCACACTCTGCCACCATGATGTCCTGCCTTACCTTGAGCCCCGAGGATTGGAGCTGGCCTCGTAGGGCTGGAGACCTCTGAAACCATGAGCCCCTAAATAAACCTTTCCTCCTCTACAGTTGTTCTGGTCAGATCTTTTAGTAACAGCAGCAAAAAAAGCTGACTAAAATAGACCACCAGCCCAGGAATGAAGGTGGCTTTGAGAAGCTGAAAAGGCAGGAAAACAAATTCCCTCCCAGAAACCCAGAAGAATTGCAGCCCTGTTGGTGTCTTGTTTTTGGAACATCTCACCTGCAGAATTATTAGATGATGTTTTCTTGTTTTAATCCCCCAAGTTTGTAGTCATTTGTTAAGGTGACCAGTATGCCTACTTACTTGCTGTATGACTTGCTGACTCTTGGTTTTTCTCATCCATAAAAAGTAAATATAATAATATTGACTGCTGAGTGTATGTGTGGATTCACACACTTGATGTATGTAAAGCCCCTTGTTAACCACTTCATGAGTTACTGTTAGAAGTTCAGGCCTCAGGAGTCTGATTGTCCTCCCAACTCTTCTGGTGATTGGCCTCCGTTTGGATCCAGCTGCCATCAGGTAGGTGAGGTGGCTGCAGCAGGTCTTGGTCCATCCAGCTATTCAGTGCAGTGTGCATCAGCTCTCCCCTGCCCCGCCCCCACTGGGAGCTAGTTAGAATTGCTGAATTCAGGTCTCACCTTAAACCAACTGACTCAGAATCTGTTTTTTTTTTTTTTTTAGAGAATTTTTTTTCAATATTTATTTATTTTTTTTTTTTTAGTTTTTGGTGGACACAACATCTTTTTTTGCATGTGGTGCTGAGGATCGAACCCGGGCCGCACGCATGCCAGGCGAGCGCGCTACCGCTTGAGCCACATCCCCAGCCCACAGAATCTGTTTTTTAACAAGGTCCCCAGGTGATTCATATGCATGCAAATTTTGAGAAACACTGGGCTAGACACTCGCCAACATAAGAGAGCTAGCCAAACTGATGTCTGGGCCAGAAGTTAGAGGTAGGGGCCTCTAACTTCTAAATTTTTTGTGCTTCCAGTTATTTCAAGGGTTGATAACCACTGGAATAAATGCTTAGAAATGCATAATATGAGATGCAGGTCAGAATTGTAAAATTTTCAACTAATACCATTTTCTTTAAAGAAAACAGCTATCATAAGTATTACTAATTACTGTATTTTTTGAAAGATGCATAAAGGAAGGAACATCAAAGGACAGCAGAGACAGGTTCTCACTGATTGTAACTGCCAAATTCCCATTCTGGCTTTCTCGTGTGCACTTGATTAGTTTCTTTTTTCTTAGGACTCATCCCCAACTGCTTCACATAGAAGTGAATCTCAGACAACTCTTTGACAGTGGAATCTAGCCAGGAAAGCTCTTGGCTGTTTTCTCCTTAATAAGAGGGATCTTATTACAATTACCAGAAAACAGACAAGTTTCTGGAACATTTCGTCTGTTCCAGGAGCGTCTGCATCCTTCCTCCACAGATGAAGCATCAAGGGAAAGCTCAGCAGCTTCAGTTAGGGCAGCCCAGCCATGCTTGCAGGTGGTCATGATGCAGAGCAGTTACATTCGAGAACCAAAAGTAGAATGGCTACTCTCCAGGGAGCCTAGGGCAGGAAATTCAGAGGTGTGAGCTCCAGGCAGTTACCGACTCTTACTCAAGATCTCCAAGTCCAAGCAGACAGTAAAGGGCTGAGGATAGGAGCTAAAATGGAGACTGGGAAGCTGGGTACCCACAAGGGCAGAAGATCTGTAGGTGAGGAAGGTAATGAGACAGGCCTGGCAGTTGCCACACATAGCTTTGAGGTGTTTGTGGCTCCTCTGTCTAGGCAGCAAGGATGGGATGCAGGTGCATTGGGCCACCTTCTAGGTGCTCCACCTTACCCATGAAGTGCAGAATGAGCTGAGACTTAGTCCCAATCAGGAGGAGGCCTACAGAGACCTCCCTGCTGTATCCACCAGAGGCTTGGGAGAGCTGCACGCTTACTTCAAGGGCTGGTGTTGAGGAGGTCAGGTCCCCAGATGTCCCTGGCTCACTCAGCTCTTCCCCCTCTCACTGGCAGTGCTCAGTCTATATGGAAGATGTAACATCTTGAGATAAGGAGCAAGTGTCTGGAACCACTGGGTTATGTCCTTGTGCCTCCCAGATCAGGATGTTCTGCAGTGCTTCTATGCAGAAGCCAAGTGGCACCAGCAAGGAGTGCTTTTGGAGTCTCTCGCCTGTGGTAGTTTGTCCTGGGTAGCTTTCTGAGCCATGGGACATAGGCTCACCATGATCCAAGGCTTCTGTTTATCCTTGCCACCTATCTGTACAAATCCTGACCTAAGGGAGTGCTTTGTCTCAGCACTCATGTTGTGCTAGAGCCTTTGCACTGATGAGGGACAGTCTTTTCAGGTGGTTGGAGTTCTAGAAATAGTGTCCTGAGGTTCTTCTGGCTCGATTCATTGTTCCAGAACCTCTGGGTCTGTGTGCAGGGGAGCAACCTTAGGGGTCTGGCAATGCAGATCTGATAGGTAGAAACCATTCAGTCTTTTTACCATCAAAAATGCCTTTTAATTATCAGAAGTTGCAATTTCCCACTGTTAAGAAATAAAAGATATGCTTCTTCTACATTCCTTCTAGAGTCCTGAAATACAAGCAATACCTGTTCTTTCATTAAGATTGCACTTTCCCAGAGAACCACTTCAGGTGACACTTAGTTAACAACCCATGTGGTATAAAATAGAGATATAATTGGTTTTACCACAAGACTCCCAGAAAAGACTAGAAACTCTGTGAATTTTATTCTCAGCTACTGGCTGTGAGTGGTCTAAAACTAGTGCCACTCCTGGAGAGTTGGGATATTGATATTTCTCCTACTTCTCTTTCTTTTGCCACTTCTTCCTTTTCCCCTCCCCTGTCTGCTCATGACTCAGCTGGACTCTCATGACCTGATGATATTAAACATTAACCATTCAAGTGACTCCCCTCTAATCTGCATTCACCCTGGAGCCCATCTCCTGAGAAAGTGTGCATTGTAGAGCACAAGGAACTGATCTCCTCTGACCTGGGACTCCTCACTCTGGACTAATATGTTGGTGATCAGCTCATTAAAAAACTAAAACTAAGACTCAAGTTTGGAAGTCATTCACCATGTGGTCCTCTTCCTCAAAGAACACTTAGGATCTTTTCTTCTCTGTTCTACATGCTTGACTCTAACTCAACAAATAAAGATGGCAAAATTATTTTGATGGCACCAAGTCTTTCCAAGCTATTTAAATAAGTAGTTTATCCCCTCTATTTCTAGATGTAAAATAGGCTTCAAAAAGACAGGTTATCTGCCTGGGGTCATATGGCTGATCAATTAGTGGGTGTTGCTGGGGTTCCAGCCAGTCTGCCAGGCTTCACCCTGCACAGCACATCTATCTTGCTGTCCAGCCACCATCTCCCTTCCCAGCCTCCTCATTTGCACCTGCTGGACTACCATCCCTTGTTTCCCCAACTGCTCAGGAAATCTTCTCACGCTCTGCCCTGCTCCACCCTACACCCATCCTTCCCAAATATGCACTGCCTCATCTCAGGATGTGCCTGATGCCCACTCATATGCAAAGACCCTCTCTTTAGGGATCGTAGGTTGTCTGAAAGCAAATAAGCCCTGCCAGAGCCTCTGCTAGCTGCTTCCCGGGTCTGTAAGCCAAAACTCTGGTGAAGGGAATGATGCATTTTCCTCCAGCTGCAGAGAGCTGCTCTGGCAGTGCGTAGTGTACCTGTGTTCACTTGCTGGGCCACAGCCAGGCTCAGAAGACGGCCCAGCTCAGCTGTGTAGCTCTCTCTGCATACTGAGATTCTCTAGAATCTCATTACTGTCTAAGCAGAAGACTAAAAGTGCATATATCTGATCATGCTCCCTTCGAAAAGATAAAAAAAAAATCCTGCCTGGCATGCATGAGGCACTGGGTTCCATCCAAAGTACCACATAAAAATAAAATAAAAGTATTGTGTCCATCTACAACTAAATATATGTATATATTAAAAAACAAAATAAAATGTATACACACAGCGCTGCTGAGAGGAAAAACCTAAGATGCATGTGGGGTTGAGAAGGATGAAGATGGGGATCCAGTTTTAGGTTGATCACTGAAAGCTCTCTTAAGTGAAGCAGAAACCTGAGTAGATGCACAGCCAAACAAATCCTATTCAAGATGGGTACTGGAGTTGGGGTGGTTTTTTTGTTTGTGTTACAGATTGAATGTTTATATCTCCCCCAAATTCATATGTTGAAGCCCTAACCCCCATGTATTCAGCCTTTGGGAAGTAATTATGTCTAGTTAGGTCATGAGGGTGAGGTCTCATGGTGGGATTAGAGTCCTTTTAAGCAGAGGAAAAAATCTTACAGCTCTCCTGCTGTCTCTTTCCCCACCACGTGAGAACACGTAGAAGGCAGCCCTCTGCAGGCCAGGAAGAGGGTCCTCACCTGGAACGGAATCTGCTGGTTCTTGGATCTTGGACTTCCAGACTCCAGAACTATAAAAAATCAGTGTACTTTGCTATAGCATCCCAAGCTGACTCCTAAGTTTCTTTTTGTCTTGTTTTGTTATGTAGTACAGCTGAGTAGCCAATTTCTGCTCTGGCTATTTCCAGAACTTCTGGAGATAACTTCAAAGTGGTGTCACCACAGGATGAAAATGCCATCTCCCTGTGTACCTTCAGAAAGGTGCATAGTAGCAGTGACCCAAATCAGAGATGTGATCATGAAAAGAAAGGAAATGATGTCCCTGTGTTGTTCTACCTCCTGTGGTTAGCATATAAGCGAGTCTAGGGTGGACAAGCAAATTTATGGTCCAAACCAAGCTGATGAAATTTTCATATCTATCCCAGGGAAACATACATAAACCAGAACTGGGGCGAATGTTGGTTGTCCTAGTTTAGCTCCTGATTAGAGTGAGCTTATCCCAATCCAGCCCTGGTTCTGAATTTTCTCCTGAGTGCTTCCAGGGCCCCATTTTTAGTGCTTCAGCCTTGGGCAGCTGAAGCTGCCGTTCCAGGTGAGGACCCTCTTCCTGGCCTGCAGAGGGCTGCCTTCTACTGTGTTCTCACATGGTGGGGAAAGAGACAGCAAGAGCTGTGATGAGACCTAGGTTGGGGCTCAGGAGAACAGTCCCTCTTAGGCCTCATACCAGATGACAGTAATAAAATTGTTAATTGAGAGACAGATGGCTGCTGGGTGTGGTTGCGTCCGCCTATAATCCCAGAGGCTCAGGAGATTCACAAGTTCAAAACCAGCCTCATTAACAACAAAGCACTAAGCAACTCAGTGAGACCCTGTCACTAAATAAAATGCAAAATAGGTCTGGGGATGTGGTTCAGTGGTTGAATGCCCCTGAGTTCAATTCCCAGTACGGGAAGAGAGAGAGAGAGAGAGAGAGAGAGAGAGAAAGATTGATTGATTCACATTGTCATTTGTAAGGATACTTCTCTGAGGAAATTTACCATTTAGGATGGAAATTGTTGGATCACGGTTCCAATGCTATGGTTTGAATGTGGAATGTCCCCCAGAGGTTTGGGGACTATATCTTATCCCTGGCCCCTTTCTCTCTCCCTAACTTTTTTTTCTCTTATAGCTTCCTGGCTACCACGAGGTACCACACCCTCTTCACCAAGATGCTCTGCTTCACCTCAGCCCATAGAAATGGAGCCAGCCAACCATGGACTGAAATCTCTGACACTGTGAGCCAAAATAAATCTTTCTTCGTTTAAGTTGTTCTTAGATGTTTTGTCACAGTGGCAGAAAGCTAACACACCCTGACCTTATATCATCTTACTATCATTTAAGACAGTTGGAGTATAGTAGTTAAAAATAATAGCTCTGGCACCCAATTGCTTGGGTTTGAAATATGGATCTGTCATCTCATTGCTGTATGACTTTGGGTACATTGCTTCACCTCCCTGTGCTCTATCTCCTAAAAGTACATAAAAACATTGCCTTTCTCCTGGGGGTAAAGGTACAGAGGGTAGTGCCTGCCACACATTGAAATGCATCATAAATATTGATTATGATGATTACTGTCATTATATTTTAATAGCTGAATCTCTAACACATTGTTGTCCTGTTTTATGGGTAAGGAAACTGAATTCCAATGTGGATTGTTGTAGTCAGAGAAAACTGAACAGCTTTGAGCCAGGCAGAGATGACAGACGAAAAAGAGAAGGTGAAGGAGTGCAGGTGGGAAGGAGTCAGCTTGTGGAATCAGGAAGACACTCTGTGGTCAGGGGAAACAATGAGATCAGTGTCACTGGAGAGGATGGTTGGAGTTGGGAGACTGGGCAAGAGGGGTAGGCTCTGGTGAAGATCGTATGACAGAAGGGTCTCTTCCAGCTGGCTTTTCCTCTAGGCTACCTCAAATGTCTCTACATCCATGAGAAGATGGATATTTCCCCAGGAGGTCTAGGCTAAGCTGCCTGGGTCCTTGGGAGTCAATACCCACTCACCCTCCCAGGGTGTGTCTCCTTTTCTATAGGCCATCCTACCACTTTGGTAGAGACAAGTTTATTTCATTTTCATGTTAGTTGTGAGGATGTAACCCAGTTTATCCTGGCTTTATAAAAACAGGAAATTTTTGGATCATTGAATTAACATATATCTCTATGGGGATATATTGGCTGCAGGTGCAGTCTGATCCAGAGGTTCAAACAGGGTTGGAAGAGTAGTTTTTCTCATTTCTTGACTCTATAGAGTCAAGAATGGGCAGCTCCAGGTCCATGTCATCTTAACTGTGGAAGTTCCAATAGAAATAAGGAAATGCTTTATTATCTGCTGCCTTCTCAAAGGGCTGATTTCATCTCATTTGCTCTTGTTGGGTCAGAGACCCAGCTATGAACCAATCACTGTAGTGAAAAGACTGTGACGTTCTGATGGAGCAGGCAGGTCCAAGTCCCATGCCTACCCTAGAACTAGCAATGGGGTCCTAAGCATGTGGAATGAGCACAGGGGAGGAAACTGCCAGAAGGGCTGATGGTTGTTGCATGGCTAAAACAACAAAACATAAATAAAATAAAACAACTTTTTTGCACTGATGCCACAGAAGAGTTAGGGGGAAAGTGAGAATTGCCTATCAGGAATGTAGGCCCAAGTGACTCTAAGAGAATAATGTCTGCAGCCGTTCTCTTACTGATTCCTCAGGCTTTGCCAAGTGGTCCCTGAGTACATTGCTGTTTGCCTATTTTTAGTCCTGACTGCTTGGGGCCATCTATCTTAAAACACCACATTCCAGCTTCATTTTCTAATTGAAATTATATAATGTTGGTTCTTTCTTGTTTCTTTGCTGTTAAATTCACCAGTGTCTCCCTCCTACTCTGTCACTGTCTCATCAGAGAGCTGCTCTCCGATGACTCAGCACTGTCATCTCATTCCAACCTGGATGGAACTTGGGATGTTTCCTCTCTTCCCCAACCTGGATCTAAGGGAGTCATTGGTAGATACACTCCTGTGATCCCTGACTAAGCTCTGAGATGAAGGACATGCTTGTCCTTTAATTCTTAAATCCTCTTAGATGGGGTTTTTGGCATTTCTAAGTAGGATTAAAGCTGCCAACATGCAGATTTAGTGAATCACTGCTGTGATTAATGTCGCAGAAATACAAAGAGGGACCAGTCAGTGGAGGGCATTCCGTGCTAGGCCAGGTGTCTGGACTGTGTCCTGTTGACATTGGGGAAGCACTCCAATGTTGAGTATGAGAGAGACACCTCCCCTCACGTCACCATTTCTGCAGCACATACTGGTGTCAAGCCCTGTGCATGTGTCCTTTATAAGTGATCTTATTTCGTGGCCACAATCATCCTGCAAGGGAACAATCCCTCTTTTAAGTGGCACCTGAAATCATGCCTCTTTCTCAGCAGGAATCCCTGAAAACACAGAGCAAATACAGGGAACCGGCCCCTCCAAACTCACTCCACACACTGCAGGGCAGTGGCAGCTGGGGTGTGGCCAGTTCAATTCTTCAGAAAGTTAGTCCCTGAGGGAGGAGTTCATTTTTCACTGTGGCAGAGGGGAGAGGAAAACTCGAGGTTAAAATAACAGTGGAAGGGAAATGATGCGATTCCCCCTTGAATCAGCCATTTCCCTCTTCTTTGCTTCCTGCTTTCCCAGAGTGGACTTATCTGTTCTCCTGCACTTCCCTCCTTCCCCTCGGCTCACAGTCCTGCCACCCTGTCATGGATTTTCTGTTTGTCTCATGTCCTTTCTCTCTAGTTTCTGCAAGCTGGCCTCCTGTCCTCTCCTGGCTCCTTTCCCCATGGCATGTCTCTGTGGGCTTGTGGACTGCTGCCCGTCCGCTCCATGCCTGTCTGCGTCACTCCACCTGGGTCTTCCAGGCTTCCCTTGGTAGCCTCTGCTTGGCTTCCCCCCTTGTCTGTTTCTGCTTATCTACCCTTGCCCAACTCTCATTTCTATTGGGGACAGCGGATGTGTACCTGAGCTGCAGACTTGTCTTTTCCTTACTCTTTATTTATTTATATTTTTAATACTGGGGTCTGAACCTGGGGTACTTTACCACTGAGCTACATCTTCTTATCTTTTGAGACAGGATCTTATTAGGGTTTTGCTAAGTTGGTGAAACTGGCCTTGAATTTGTGGTCCTCCTGCCTCAGTCTCCTGAGTCTCTGGGGTGATGGCGTGTACCACTGCATCTGGATCTTACTCTTATTTTCTTCTTTGTGACTTCCTGTGCTCAAAATCCAGCTTCACCATGCCCTAGCTACGTGGATCTGGCAAAGTTCCTTTACTTCCCTATACCTCTGTGTTCTCCTCTGTAGGATGAGGATGGAGTTGGTACCTCTCTTTAGGATTCTTATGAAGATTTGATGATCTATTTCATTCTAGTGTAGAGGACCCAATAAATCTCAGTTCTTGTACTGATGGTGATAGTATCTTGTTCTGACATTTCAATTCACAAGAATTCCCTAGAAACAGCAAACACAGGGGCAGCTTTGGGTGGAGAGAGAAAGGTGAAGGGTGGCTAGGTGTGGCATGTTCTCTAGACACCAGTTTAGCTTTCCTTTATGTATCTCTTCTATAGACTGAGAAGAAGAGTTGCCTGGGCTTTGGTGGGAAGGATACTGTATTCTTACTTACCAGATAAGCAATAAAATGAAGAATAAAGTAGTTTGGGTGAACACCAACTTGGTAGAAATTTCTTTCAAAAACATAATGAGACAAAAACAAGCAATGCTCAGTAGGATTGGCACTCCATCTGCTTTGTTCCCTCCTGACGCTCCATCAAGATTCTTAAGTGCAGTTTGGATTTGAAGAACATCTGGAATCAGCCAAGCACATGTTTTAAGCATTGACATTATAATCTATATTTCTTGCTGCTCAGTTATGCCTATCGGCTATGCATCGACCTCCAGAGATGAGGCCAGCCCTGCATTCCATTTAGATAGCGACCAAGCCTCACAGAAACTTGGGGGTCTGTGGGGTACTTTGTGTGTGGGTGGAGGGGTGGTACTTTGCCGCAGTCTGGCTGGGCACAAAATAACCGAGCCACCACAAAAGTCTTGTAGATTCCAACAGCAACTCTTTATTCTCGAACTGTCACCGACACTCTACACGCACGTTCTGGGAAAATCCACACCTCCACCGGGCTCTGCATCCCAAATACTCTCTGAATCCCTCAAGAACTCAACGGGAACTCAAGGAGTGGGCGGGCGCCTGAGGCAGCAGGATACGCCCTATTCCCAGCAGGATCCACACCCTAAACCTGGAACCGCCCTAAACCCAGATCCGCCCTGGTCCTTGAGCAGGGTCACCTTTCTCAAACATTTATGCAATGTCACTGCAAATGACCTGGGTCCAAGGCAAGCCCATTTCCACAATGGAGAGTCCTCCCTCTAAGCAACATTGGGTAGGCTGACAAAGAAATTGCCATGTGTCGTACCTACTTGGCTATGGCTCTCAGCAGTACTTATCTTTGTTTCTGATCAAAAAGATAATAATCATTATTGAAACATTGGAAAATAAAGAAAAGGGTAAAGAAGGAATAACAAACATTCATAATCCATTCTCCCCAGAAAAAGCCAGTTGTAATGTTTATGTGTGAACAATTTTATATGTGGTGTGTGCATGTGTATAGGTATATACATACACATACTATACATATGGTTTATATATGTTGTGTGTGTTATTCTGTGTTTTTTAGAAAACTCAATCAAGACTATGTTGAAGATATATTTAGAATGCTGGTATTTTGGGGTAGCATATATCCTTTTCTTCTATCCTTAAGTATTCTTATGAGTAAACTATTTGAAAACTACCTTGATATTTGCTAAGTGGATGTTCTATCAATTCAGGTCTGCTAAGAAGCAGATGCCAACAAAGAAGTGACTGTGCATGAAGCATTGGGAGAAGGCCCTGGTTGGACAAAGGGAGAGGGAGTAGGAATGGGAAGATGAGGTGGAACAAGGCTGACCCTGAGAGAGAAGAGCTGGAAGGAAGGGCTGGCGGGGAGAGTGGTGCTGAGACTGGCACAGTGGTCCATTGGATAGCTCTGGTGTGGGGCAAGAACAGCCTGGCTATCTTGTCCTCACCTTGCAGGGTGTTATGGTTTAGATGTGAGGTGTCCCCCAAAAGCTCACGTGTGAGACAATGCAAGAAGGTTCAGAGGAGAAATGATTGGGCTATGGCCTTAACTGCAGCAGTCTGGCTGGGCACGAATAACGGAGCCACCACAAAGCCTTGTAGGTTCAAACAGCAACTACTTTATTTCAACTCTCACTGGCACTGCACCCCCGCTTTTCTGCCAACGCCACCCACGCGGCCCTTCCAGCAACCCCCCACACCGGAAATCCCTCCTCTGGCACTTCCCCAACCAATGGGAACTCTCTGGGAATCCCCACGAGAACTCCAAAGTAGCGGGCACCCGAGGCAGCAAGAGCCGCTCCATTGCCCGACAGTAAAGGTCAAATATACAATACAATCAATCCAGCATCACAGCAATTATATATAGCTTAACTCAAATCATCATCTCAATGGTTCGCTGGCATCACCTCTCAACCACTCCATTCTGGCAAAAATGCATCATTCCAACTCTGCTCTGGCTCTCAGCACTTAACCTAATCAGTTAATTAATCCCTGATGGGATTAACCGAGGGGTAATTGAAGGCGGGTGGGTGTGTCTGGAGGAAGTGGTTCACTGGGGGGCATGGCTATGGAATTTATATTTGCATCTGGAGAGTGGAGTTTCTGCTTTCTGATCACCATGTGACCTGCTTCCCTGTCACACTCTCCACCATAATGTTCTGCCTCACCTTGAGCCCCAAGGAGTGGAGCCGTCCTTCTACAGACTAAAACCTTTGAAACCGTGAGCCCCTAAATAAACCTTTCCTCCTTTACAGTTGTTGTGTTTGGGCCTTTTAGTCACAGCGGTGAAAAAGCTGACTAGAACACAGAGACAGCACGGCCTTATCATGAACAGAGGATATAGTAATCTGCAGAAGCCCATAAAGGTCTCGGATTTAGAGGTGCCATGTATCGTAGAAGGGTACAGGGACTGGCAGCAGGATTGATAGAAAGTCTTTTGAGAGGACAGACCTCCTATGACCTCCATTACCCCAATTGACCATATTCTCTTAGGAGATGGGAGGTTTACCTTAAAGGGGCTCAGATTGAAGGATATTAGGTGGGATAGAAGGTGTGTTTTTGTATAAAGTGTAAAAAACATTATAATATAAAAGCAGATTGTGTAAAAGTCTGCCTGCTGACCACAAAGGCCCCTGGTCACTTTCATTATCCCACTTTCTTGGCTTCAGTTTTTCTGTCTGTAAAAATGGGGATAAAATATCATAGTACTTAACCTTTCAGTGTTGCTTTAAGGAATAATTATGCAAAGCATATGGAACAGCACCAAGTGCTGGGTATTTGCTATTGCTGTTTTTGCCATCTCTATATATATTGAGCCTTTTCTTTTCCACTTTTCCATTTGCCCAATCTTATGCTGTTATCATATTGTTGTAGCTAATTAGGCTTCATAATTTGTCTACTCTCCTTTGCAATATTTTACTTGAAATTAAGCACTGGCCTTAATTAATTTGTAGAGCACTGACCTTTTGACAAGATATGACCTATTTTCAAAATGTGTATGTCTCCATTTTTACTCAAATATTTGGTGTCCTTTGTGTGCTTTTAGTTCTCTTCTTATAACATCTGCATATTTTTCTTAATTTTGTTCCTAGGCCCTTTGTAGTTGTTGCTGATGTGAGTGGGAATTTTGACTCTGGTTTATTTTCAAATTACTAAGTACCAGTAATTATTTATAATGAGGGATTTACATGCTTATCTTTCAGCTGGCTACCTAATTATGTTATTAAATATTTTTAGAATTTCTAAAAGGTTTTCAGTAGATTTTTTTCTTGAGGTTTGACTGTGAAATGGAAACAGAGATGAATGCCACCTGTTTCCCCCATGGAGCTTCTAATTCTAATGTGGAAATTCAGTAATAGGTAATGATAAGAAAAATGGTCATCTAAGGCCACCTACAGTTCCATGGCAATAGCTCACCTGTCACATAAATTTTTCATGACTTGAAAATACGAAGAATGTAGACTACCAGCTGGACCCTAGAGTATTTTTAAAGTTATTTCTTGAATTTTATGTTGACAAATTATAGTTATACATATGTGTGGAGTACAAAGTGGTGTGGATTTTTTAATACCACTTTATATTCCAAACTTGAAAACCTTCTTTTCCTTAAGACTGTGGTTTATTAACCTAAGGATTGTTTTTGTATTCCTTTATAATTAAAGTCTCCTCAAAAATGTTTGTAAATTCTCATTGGTAAAATTAATTTTTATAAAGCTTCAATTTTTATAGTTACTTATCATCTACTGTGTTCTTATAGGGCCTACATTATTTATTTTCTGCCTTAATGATCATGATTATCTGTTTTGTACAGTCCTTAGGTAGATTCATGTTTTCTAAGATCTTGGATTAGTGCTCATGGTTATGTTTAATCATGAGCATGTTTACAGAAATCATGTAAAGTTATGAAAATTCCCTAATATGACCATGTGGGTTGGATCCTTTAAATGCTCATATTTAGAAATTTTAGTTTTTGCAATAGGATGAACAAATAATCTAAAAATCTTTCCTATTACAAAAATACATAGATGCTATTTGTAATATAAAATACAACCTTCTAACTGCTTAGCTGAGCCTTCTCCCTAAAAAAAATAGTTAACAGGGGACTAGAAAAACATTATAATATTAATATTGTAAACACAAGGGTTAACACTGCAGTTGTCCTGGGGTTGGATGGGAATTGTAGGGAAGGAATTGTCAGTTTCATTAATCCAGGGGGTTGTGATTAATACTCACATGTGAGTAGGAGATAATGCCTTGGGCTCACGAAAGGTAGGGTGTTGCCAAAGAAATATCATAACTGGAACTCTTAAAGGAATATATTAACAGTTAAAGGCTAAATTAAATATACACATCCAAAAATTCACTCTCTAGCAAAATATAGACTCATCTGTGTGGTGGTTGGTAGTCATATGCAGCTATTGTGTCCAGGAGATATGCCCAGTACAAATTTAGAAGTATTCCAAGTTTAAAGTGCTGTATGCACTATATTTGAGATACTTAGTTAAAAAAAAAGATACCTCATTAATAATTTGTGTATTGACTACATGTCAAAAATGTTAATATATCAGAGTACATAAAATGTTATTAAAATTGTTTTCAACAGTTTCTTCTTAATTTTCAAATATAGCTATTAGGAAATTTAAAATTATATAGGTGGCTCCCATGAAAAATAAAATAAAATTATATAGGTGGCTCCCCTTTGCAACTTACATTTTCCTTCTGTTGGGTAGCATTGATTTAGACCAGTCCTGTTCAGGGATATGAATGGGGCAAATGTCTCACCTAAGAATTCATAAAAATGGATTTGCTCTCATATAAAGATTTGTCCCAGGCCAGTAACATTCTATGGAGGTATATAGCATCAAATCAGGTAGCGCCGAGCTCCCACAGAATATTCCCACTGAATATTATCTCATAATTTAAAATTATGGAACATATGAAGAACAACTAATATGAGTGAATAAGGATGAGCAGATCCTACAAATGTTGAGATTAGCCTCCCTAGAACTTCTACAAATAGAACAATTTGATAGACATGATTAGATAATTTAAAAAAATGATTTAGGGCACAAAAGAAGAAATAAATATGAATTGGGAACTGGATAAATAAATTATGCAACAGACATCATCATAACCTGCATGCCACCCAAGCTTCCCTGTGCACTGACATTTAAATGAAATTGGCTCAAGCTCTCTGACAGTCTATGGAAAATCCAACACTTTCTCTGAGACTTCTATGAGTTTTCAGGGACTAAGTTCCTATGGGCATTTTCACTGCTATGTTCTGGCTCTCATCAACCCCAGGTTTCAACTTCCAGGCTGCAAGCCAACCCAGACACATCATTCACTTCTTTTCTTGGACTGTCCTCAAATCATTCTGGTGAGACCTCTGTAGTCATAACAGCCTCTCTTAAATGTTGGGGATGGGCTGTAACTGTTATGTTAAGTATTGCAGATTCCTGAAAACTTCTCCCACTGTTTTGCTCTGCCTCTATCCCCCTCTGGGACTTTCACGCTCCACTTGGTTTAGTCTGCTGCTTGCAGTTCCAAAGACTCACAAAGGACTTTTTTCTATTCTGGGCTCATGCTCTTTGGAGACACAGAAGGACTGGGAGAGAGTTTGAGAGTATTCACTTTGATTTTGTATTTCTTCAGCCTGTCTCTGCAAAAGGAATGACATAATATATAATATTTCCCACTGATAGAATTGTTAACCTCCCATATGTAGAAAGCAGAAGCCCAACCAATTTCATTTATCCATTGATTTATAAATATGTAAATTTACATGTAAATCTTATTTGTATCATCCCACCACTCACTATATATTCCATATTTGATTAAAGTTGCTTCTACATTGTGAAGTGAGAAAAAAAAAAAGAAAAAGAAACCCAGGATACTGAACAATTTGATCCCATTCTTGTTTTTTAAAATATAGAGATCCCATAGAAAAAAGATAAGAAGATACATTACCAAAAGGTTAACAGTGAATGGTTGGATTATGGGTGCATAACAAAATGCTGCAGACTGGGTGGTGTAAGCAAATGAATTCTATTCATTTATTTTCTCATGGTTCTGAAGGCTAGAAGTTCAAGATCAAGGTGCCATTCAGATTGGTTTCTGGTGAGACCTGTTTTCTTGTTGCAGGCAGCCACTTTCTTGTGACCTTTCCTCAGTGCACTAGTAGAAAGACAGAAAGAGAGACAACTGGTATTTCTTCTTTTTCTTATAAGGACCTCAGTCCTGGTAGATTAGGACCCCACCTTTATGAACTCATTTACCTTAATTGCTTCATTAAAGACTCTGCCTCCAAATACAGTCACATTTGGTGTGGGGTTTCAGCATATAGATTTGGGAGAGACACAATCAAGTCCATAACAATATGTATCAATTTTCCTCTCTATATTTCTGTATAATTTTTTTGTATGGAACATGTACTCCTGCTTTAATCAGAAAAGAAAAGGTCTTTTTTTTTTTTTTTTAAGAGATGCTATTGCCTAGATTGAGCAAAACCAGTTACACAGAACCTTTACCAAATTTCATCTGAATAACATCTATTGTTCCATGGTCCATATTTATTGCATATTTATTGTTTGTCCTGAATCCCTCCCTCTGTGTTGAAGGAGGAATTAGGACTAGGAATGGTAAGGATATTTTGGAGACCCTGGTGAGCTAGGGCTGACTCTTGAATGCTTGAGAGGATTCCAGCATTCATTCCAGCATTCCTGAGATGACCCCCTCGAGGGCACTGATTATGTTGATATTGTGTTTTCATCCTATTCCAAATCCCCCCAGGATCTATTTTCAAGGTTAGCTTAACAGAAGCCTGTAGTAAATCCAGTTAATTCACCAAGACCCAGGAGGGCTGAGGATGGTGGTTGGAATATTCTGAGCTATCCTTAAGGGAGGATGCTTTTGGCAATTTTATATTTGAGACTGCCTCCCCTCCTATGAAATAATAAGCTCCTAATTGGAGAGTCAGCTGTCAGATTAACAGAAAAATGCATCCTGCTCAATCACATCCATGATCATGAGCATGATTTTTGGAGCTAAATTGCTTGGAATTTGGTTCCAGCTCTGTTGTTTATCATGTGAGTGACCCTGGGCAGATTTTTAACCTCTTAGTACTCAGTTTCTTCATCAGTAAAATGAGGATATAATATTTCTTACATGATAGGGTGGTTGTGAGGATTAAATGAGTTAATACTTGATAAGAGTGTTTACTAGCACATAAGCACATTTTAATGTAATTTGATAAATAAATAACTGGATGGTGATAACCTCTAATCCAGTAAGATCAGAAATCCCCCAGACTTCCTGTCTGATTATCCCCACCGGAGTCTCTGACCATTGTTGATGTGAACATAGAGTTGCACCCACACCCTGCACCCCTTTCCTGGAAACAGGATGAAATTTGCCAGTTTCATGAATTGTTAGAGCTGAGGATCCTAGAGCTTCCCTTCAGCCACTTCCTTTTGTACATAGAGAAACAGACCTGGGGGGCCTCAGTCATTTGCTGAGCTCCACACAGCTGGTTTATGGCAGGACTGCAGCCAGTGCACTGATTCCAAATACACTTTTGTTATGTTAAGTTGAAATTATTTTTTTCTTCTGCATAAATATCTGATATAGTTGAGCATGCATGTCATTTGGTAAGAGGATAGAATCATGAATAAGCCTCTTCTAAGTAAACAGATTACATTCATTAGCATGCTTTCATATTACAAATTATCTAATCATTATAAGCATTGAAAACAGTGCTAAATGTAAAATGTGAACTGTATTGTTGGTGAATTTTGTCATAGGGTAGTTAAAATATTTCCCTCTTTTAGTCTTTTATTTACCTTCTCACTTCTTTTCTTCCATTCCTTGGAATATGGCCAAATAGCCATATTGGCTATATTTCAACATCTATTTTTTAGTAATATTAAGTTTTTAAAAATCCACTATGTCTAATTCACTATAATGAAACTATATAATAAATGATAAAACTAACCATAAAATTATAAAACCAGCTCCATGCCATTGACATTTGGTGGCTTCCATTTTAGGGTATTGAATATGAGTCTATAATATACCCCTTTATTTTTCTTTTCTGATTTGTTGCCAAAAGACATGGACTCAAGATGGAAATTATGTGATCAGATGCATGAATATTTTTATAGACAGAAAGATAGTTTGCTGGACATTTGTCCCACTGGCACTGCCACCAGCAGTTTGTGAGTGTACTGTTTCACCCTCCTCTTCTCAGCCTCACAGATTTACTCACAAACAAGTGTCTTGTACCAGGAAGGGTTCTTCAAGGTGATGACAGATCATCGTTGTGTAAGGGTAAAAGAAATTGAAGTTAAAGTGTAAAAGTTAAAGGGTAAAAGACCGGGCATTGTAAAGTTTCTAAGCTGCAAGGCCTGAGTTAAAATGTAAAGGACTAGGTATTGTTAAGTTCCTATGCTACATGCAAAACCTGAAATTCCTGTAGCTGTTAAGACAATGCTTGGAACCGCCCAGTAAATATTTCCCCTGACCGCCTGGTTGTTTAATAACTTAAGGGCTCTGTGTCGTCTTGCACGTAGGCATCGCAGGGCCTAAACCTATCAGTTTGAATGTGTACCCCGCTTTAGAACTGACCTATCACCCCCGCCCGACCTGTTCCCGCCAATGTATGTACTAATCAAGTCTAAGAATTGTTGTTTGACTTTCCCGCGGTGTATGATGATTTGTTAAAGGAGACTGTGATGTATGTAAAGTCCTGCCCTCCCCAAAAAGTGTACTTAAGCATTGCACAACCCCTGCTCTGGGCTCTGGGCTGTTCTCCCTTCTTGAGTGAGCACGGAGCCCCAGCATGCTGGAATCTCAATAAACCCCTTTTGCTGTTGCATGAGTCGCGGTCCCTTGGTGGTTTCTTCCTCCGACGTTCGCTGGACCCTTACAGTTGAGTGTTACATGGAATGGTTTCCCAGGTTGGAAAATTTCCCTGTTTAATTTTATACTGGGTTAGCAAAACCTATAGAGACTATAGCGCTTTGTATAACAGGTATTCAGTTATACAAACTTAATATATATATATATATATATATATATATATATATATATATATATATATATATATATATAATCTCCTATAAGATCCTGACCTATAGTGGGAGGCTATAGTATTTCTACCGTACTGTAGAAAAGGGAAGCAGAAAAGAGGAAAACAAAAGGAAAGGCGAGGAGGGAAATTATGGAAGAGGTGCTGTCAATTCCCTGAAGAGGAGATAAGAAGCCTCTCCCACGAGGACAAGGTCACGACCCTACTGAGGATATCCAGGTCTATTCCTAAACCCTGACTTGAATCTCCTTCCTCTCTTCCTCTCCCCACCCACTATCCCCGATGACTCTGACTCCTCTCCACTTCCTCTTGCCCTGGACAGACTTGTGGTCTCAGCTCTGCCTACTTACCGGGTCAGGCATGTTGCAAAATCCCCAACCTCACAGGGGATCAAAGATTAAATGCGGGGCTGGGGATGTGGCTCAAGCGGTAGCACGCTCGCCTGGCATGCGTGCGGCCCGGTTCGATCCTCAGCACCACATACAAACAAAGATGTTGTGTCCACCAAAAACTAAAAAATAAATATTAAAAAAAAAATTCTCTCTCTCTCTCTCTCTCTTAAAAAAAAAAAAATTTAAAAAAAAAGATTAAATGCATGTGGGCCCTGCCTTTCTGGAATGTGAAGTATGATAGGAAAAGAGAGGTGGATTTTCTGGGTTAGCTATTCTGAAACTTCCCAGAAGAAGCACGGAGATTGGACTGTGAGAGTTAGGGAAAATTTGGACAATGTTTTGTCCCTAGATTTCTAGGATCTTTCATGCCCTCCAGATCCATGTTGCCCCAGTCACCAACCCAGGTACTCCAGAAAGCTGAATATGCCAGGAGGGTGTAAGAGGTTCAAACATTTATCAGACGTTATTTCCCCCTTGATTTGGAAGATACTTTTCATATTTTCTGTCTTAGCGAGGTGAAATGAATTTTTAAGTCAGTGTTCTCTTAACCCCTGTCTCTCACTCTGCACAAAACTTAACTCAAAGTGGATCAAAGACCTGGGAATTAGACCAGAAACCCTGCACCTGCTAGAAGAAAATGTAGGCCCAACACTCCAACATGTAGGCTCAGGAACTGACTTCCTTAACAAGACTCCTAAGGTGTAAGAAGTAAAGTCAAAAATTAATAAATCAGATGGCATCAAATTAAAAAGCTTCCTCATAGCCAAGGAAATAATCAAGAGTGTAAAGAGAGAGCCTACAGAATAGGAGAATATCTTTGCCACTGGCTTTTCAAATAGGGTGTTAATTTCCAGGATATGCACAGAACTCAAAAAATTTGACACCCCAAAAAACAAAAAATTAAAAACCAAACCCAAAACCCAATCAATAAATGGGCAAAGGAACTGAACAGACACTTCACAGAAGAGGAAATATGAATGGTCAACAAATATATGAAAAAATGTTCAACATTTCTAGCAATTAGAGAAATGATAATTGAAACTATACTGAGATTTCATCTCATTCCAGTCAAAATGGCAATTATCAAGAATACAAGTAACAATAAGTGTTGGCAAGTATGTGGGAAAAAGGGTACACTCATACATTGTTGGTGGGACTGCAAATTAGTACAACCATTCTGGAAAACAGTTTGGAGATTCTTAAAAAACAAGGAATGGAAGCACCATTTGACCCAGCAATCCCACTCCTTGGTATCTATCCAAAGGATTTAAAATCGGCATACTATAATGACAAAGCCACATCAACGTTTATAGCCGCTCAATTCATAGTAGCTAAGCTATGGAGCCAACTTAGATGCCCTTCAACAGATGAAAAGATAAAGAAAATGTGGTATATATACACAATGGAATATTACTCAGCTCTGAAGATTCATGGCTTTATGGCTTTTGCTGGTAAATGGATGGAACTGGAGACTATCATGCTAAGTGAAATAAACAAGTCCCCCAAAGTCAAAGATCGAATGTTTTCTCTGATATATGGTAGCTAATTCAAAACCGGAGTGGGGGGGGGGGAATAGAAGTAAGATCAGAGGAGTAGACAAAGGAAAATAAAAGGAAGGGAGGAGAGATGGGATAGGGAAAGTCAGTGGAATGAATCTGACCTAACTTTCCTATGTACATATATGAATATGCCACAGTGAATCTCACCATTACATACATCCACAAGACACTAATTTAAAAAAATTACCAAGGTAAATAGATCAGTAGAGTAGAGGGAAGGGAATAGGGTGGAAGGGAGGGAGGGAAAGGGGAAATACTAGGGACTGAAATAGATAAAATTATATTCCATATTTTATAATTATATCATAGTATATTGTCATGTATAACTAAAAAGAACCAATAAAAAAACCAGAGAATAAAAAAAGGTCACTTTGCTCCAACTGGGTCAGGCAGAACTGGGACCACCAGTGTGGCACTTGGATGTTAAGAAGATGGCAGGTGATTGGATTCGCCCAGCTGGTGCCTTATTGATCTTGGCTTATGCTTTATGGATCACTGTCTGTGCTGGCCCAGCTGGTAGATTTCAATTGGTATTCCTGGGAGAAGGAGCTCTGGCCTTCCTTGTAATATGAGGAGAATGCAGGCACAACTAAGGATGTTAGGTGACGAGGGTCCAAAGGCCAATCACATTGCCTTGTCCAAAAAGAATGCACTTTGCTGATTTTAAATGTATGAGACTTGGATCATTTACAGTCTTTTTTAGTCAACATTTTTATCTCTGTGACCAAAAGGCCTGACAAGAACAACACAGAGGAGGAAAAGTTCATTTGAAGCTCATGGTTTATGGCGAACTCCATTGCATTGGGCACAAGATGGGTAGAACATCAAGGCTGAAGGGCATGGCAGAGGGAAGCAGCTTTGGACATGACCACCAGGCAGGACAGAGAGAGAGAGAGCGGAGCTCATCAGGGACAAAGTATGGATCCCAAAGGCACGCCCTCAGCAACTCTTCTCCCACAGCCACTCTCTACCTGAGTATAGTTACTTCCCTGTTAATCCACACCAGTGGGTTAATGCACAGATTAGGTTAAGACTCTCAGTCATTTCACCTCTAAAATTTCCAGTATCATCCTATATTGTAGTGTTTTGAAGGACACCTTACATCTAAACCTCAACACATCCTCTCTTCAGGTGTTATCTCTGCCTAATCTTCCCACACCAACCCAGGCCTCCTCTGTCATTTCCCTTTTCTTAACTGCAGAGTTCTGTTAGCCCAAGTATGTTGTAGTTGATTCATTCACCATTTCCCCTACACTTACCAGGCAGGCTGGAGATTGCAGGATTAGAGAAATGTCACCCGGTGAGGTAGTGCCAGAGGGAGAATCTCAAACCTCGGAAGATTGGGAATGTTTCTGAATGTATGTTTAATATCAGTGTCTCAGAATACTTGTCATTGCTCTATTATTAGGACCCAATATGGATATACGCATTTATCTGCCACTTTTCCCACTTCTACTTATGGCGGTGATGAAGTTGACAGCCCCTCACAACACAAAGAGACAAAAGGACATCTGGTGAGGAGACCTCACCCAAAGCCAAATGAACTGTCGGCCTTAAGGAGGCCAGGCCGGCTGTGATGGAGCTCTCCTCAGAGCACTGGGCCTATGTTTAGGGCTTTTGTGTTTAGGGCTTGAGCATGGCCTTTCCCATTATAACCAGGAGCTCTGGGTATGAGTAGCACTCCTTACAGGACATGGGTTTGGGGCGCGCCAGTCTGACTAGTGATGCACTTGTCTTTTCTGTACTCCCCATCTACTGATCTAAACCCCCCCATCCCTCCATTTGAGAAAACAGTGGATGGTCTATAAATTGAGCCAGTGCCTAATGGTTCTAAGTAGTAAGATTTGTTCAGAATAAAATCAAACTAGAAGGAGAGGTGCTGCTTGAACCTACTGTAGGATCTGACTGTCCACCAGTCTCCTCTGGAGCTGGAAGGGACTTTGAATACTCAGAGAATCATCTTGCAAACTATTATTTTACTATGGCTTGAAATATGTAGATCCAAGAACTCCCTTTTAAAAAAATGAGTTCCCTTTTGGGGATCTAACTAATCTGTTACTGTAGTAATTCTGTATTCCTTGGAATCGCTTTTTTTTTTTTTTTTTAATTTTTTTTTTAATTTATTTTTTTATTTTTTATTGTTGGCTGTTCAAAACATTACATAGTTCTTGATATATCATATTTCACACTTTGCTTCAAGTGGGTTATGAGCTCCCATTTTTACCCCATATACAGATTGCAGAATCACATCAGTTACACATCCATTGATTTACATATTGCCATACTAGTGTCTGTTGTGTTCTGCTGCCTTTCCTATCCTCTACTA